>NW_023270498.1:6200606-6360015 GCF_011800145.1 Mirounga leonina
GGAAGGAAGGAAGGAAGGAAGGAAGGAAGGAAGGAAGGAAGGAAGGAAAAGGCCAGTCAGTTATAAGTCTTGTATTCCACCAGTCTTCATCATTTTTCCCAACTGGAAATAGCATCTGCTTATAAAATTCCATAGCACTTTGTGTTAACTATCTCAAATTGGTTAGATGTTACAAGCTCTCAGAGCAGGACAACAGTGTGAAATGCAAATGTATATCACACTGTATCCTTTCTCCACAGCTATCAAAGACATCCACTTCCCACATGATAATCTGTTTTTCTCTGTGCATTATATGGGATCTATGATCTGACTCCAATCTGCCTTGCAAGTCCTATTTTTTTGTGAGTCCTATCATTTATTCTTCACTCACAATTTACATTCTTTCAATGATGAATTCCTTGAAGTACCCCGTACCCCTTGGAGTCATTTTAACTTTAAGCCATACGTTGGTTTTAGAGGAATAATCCTGATCCTTAAACTTGTGGGTGAAAACTGACTTGTAAGTCAAGACAGGGTTACAACAAAATCTTCATTTTCCCTATGTGTATGTGAGCTTTGTGGCAACTCATTTATTAAACAAAACTGCATTTTCCATAATTTGCCAAAGACTAAAGTTAGACACTGAATTCCATCAATGACTTATTTTCCTATGCCAGCAACAAACTGTGAAATGAGGTGTAAAATTGGATAAATTCTAATGTCCCTTGTACCTCTCTACATCCTAGGTTCTCAGCTATTTTCCACATTGTTATGAGGACAAGAACATTCTGAGAATAGGTGTCTAAAGAGAGGAGATTGGAGTGGAGTGAAGAGAAAAGAACTATGTGACATTTAGAACGCTGTAATTGCTAATGTCACCTATTTTAAATATGATTATGCATAGGCATTCACTTTGTACATCCATTGCGCCAGGAAGTAATAGACAGTAAAGTAGAGGCGAATTCTACGTGGTGGTTCTTTGGTCTATTTGGGGAACATCAGGCTTCTCTTCAGCCTGTCAGGATGCAGGATTTCTGGGTACTAATGGGCTTGTGAAACACAGCATATGCTCACAGTTCCAATGGCTGAGCAACTGCCACCACATTAAGTTCTGTAAGAGAAAAACGAAAATTTCAAATTAAAAATATCTTTATGTCCTCAGTTGACTGCAGACAAATACGAAAGGAAAGAAAGCTTAAGTAGGAATCCCATGTGCTGATGAGGTAAAAGGAAAGAGTAGTGGTTTAAATCTAAAAGTTGGCAGGATTCCTTCTTGCTCAGGGGAGGTCAGTCTTTGCTCTAGTCGGTACTTCAACTGATTGGATGAGGCCCATCCACATTGCAGAGGATGCTCTGCTTTACTCAAATCGCTGATTTAAATGTTGATCCCACCCAAACAAAACAAAACAACAAAACAACAATGACAAACCAAAAACTCCCTTTTAGAAACATCAAGAATAATGTTTGACCAAATATTTGGGCACCACAACCCAGCCCAGTTGACATATAAAATTAACTCACATAGGCACTTATCTAGACATCAGATCATAGTACTTCTTTATTGATGCCGAATCTAAGGAAAACAGCCTAAAATATTGTTGCATGGTATTTGTTTTATCTCTCATGTGAAATTAAGATTGTAGCACATGAAAGGACAATGTCAACTTTGCTATGTGCATACATGAGGTTATAGGAATTGTTTCATGGCACTAAAACTTAACTGTATACACAGTGTGGAAGCTCTCAGACTCAGACTGAGGTTTACTTTTATTTTACCTTGATAGTAGACTGTGGGTATTGGATAACCCAAATCTATCATGATTTGGCAGTTACCATGTGCCAAGAAACCCCGATCTGTGCTAGTTCAAGTTTGCTTTGAAGAGTCTAGTGGTATTTTTTATTCCCATTTTAGTGAAAGTGAGGCCTAAAAAGATTAATATAGCCAGTATCTGAAGCTAATTAATAGAAGTAGCAGGATTTAGATATTAGCTGTAAATTCTAACATCTGCAATTTCAATCATGAGGTTATACTTTGTGGACACGATAACTACATTTCATAAGAATATTTACTAAGGGAAAATACACTAGATTTTTAAATGAAGATAGCAAGTCACAAAGTTTTATGACATTAATACACAGAAATATTGAGAGGCATTATCTGTGTTCAAGGGTTGAAGAGTATTTACTTTTTCCCTTTTTTATATATTCTAAATTTATTATAACAGACGTGTATTTCCGTTCATGTTAGTATATTAAATAAAAATTATTTCAAACTCAGGGGACGGTTTTATCTCAATTTAAAACACATAAGTGTTCATGCTATAGGAACCTACTTTTTGTTTCAGAAAGAAATTCCCAAAATGTATGATTCATAGATGATGAATCAAATCAGGTGGCTTTTTTTTCTTGGGCAAAGTTTTGATTAATTACTGCAGACGCTCAATCTGAGTATTTCTGCTGTGAGGAGAGCTACAATTTTCTAAGAGAAATGTTTAAGTACTTTCTGCTGGAGATAGTCAGAAGCAAAGCAGCTACCTAACTGGCATGTTAGCATCCCTTTCCCCACATGAAGATTCTGTCACTCATGTCTGGGAAAGCACATGGGAAAGATGATCCATAGTCCCTCTTGTATTAGCTTAGGGGAAGACTGTAGTCATAGAATAATATCTGTGCTAAATGATTTATAGTCATTCAGCTTAATTTCAAGGGCATAAAATTTATTTCCTCAAAGTTTTAATTTAATTTAGCAGAATAATATTTATGGTAGTCATAGAAGAGAGTTGTTATTCCAGAACATGTGATTTGTCATTTATGGTCTCCAATCCTTTGTTGATATATAAAAAATATTTCTCATGTACCCATAATTGCATGACCTTAGATATGCTTCACATAATTATATTCTAAGCAATTTAATTATAATATTTGATAAATTATGGTATGGAAAAGTTAGAAAACTTTCCATGATAAATGACAGCATATTTGACCTTTACTTCTACCACAGAGTTCTAAAGTATAAAACAACACTTCTTTGATTCCAGTGTGTATACTCTATACACAATTCCTTAATACAGAACTCAAAGTAATTATCCGAGATTTATGATGTGCTTATCTTTTTTGGCCTTCTTCTCTAGTTGCTTGTTTGCATTATATCTGTTTTTTTCAATATTATTAAACATTTATATTTTGCATATAGAAAAATTCCCATTTTTGGCATACAGTTCTATGAGGTGTTGAAAATGCAAAGATGTGTGTAATCAACACCACAGACAGGATGAAGAACAACTGCAACACCCCAAAGACTTCCTCATGCAGCCACTTTGTGTTCAGAACTCCCGTCCGCATACCCCAGCCAACCATCTCTCTGTTGTTTCCATTTGTTTGCATGTTTTCATTACATAATTGCCTTTTATTTTATGCTACTTAAAATCCTTCTTACTATAACTAGAGTAAAAATACCAAATGGATGGAAATAAATTCAGAAGAGCTTTTTACATAACCTTAATACAAAAATATTAAGTTACCTCCTCTAGAGAACCAATATAAAATTAATGCAATGTCCTGACTCCATATAGATTCCGAGGTTTGATTAAAATCATTGTTGTCATTATGGCACCATAATCCTGCAAACACATCTAATCACCTTCAGTGCACTATGTACAGTGTAGCGTGTTGTTGTTGTGGTTAAAACTTTTATATTGAGATAATCGTAGATTCACAGTAGTTGTAAGAAATAATACAGAGAAATCCCCAGCACATTCAATATAAAAAATACAACCAAATCTGGAATAACTCTCAAAGGCCAAGTTTATAGATGCAAAATGGAGTAAAAATTGAGAAACTCCCCAGCTATAATAGCAAAGAGAGATTTTACAAATTTATCTCAGTGAATACATCATGAACCTGTAAAACTTTTTACCTTGTGCATGATTGCATGCATAGAATAAAACGCTCACAACATTACAAAGCAAAAATAGAATTTGGTGTATCACTTCAATCAGAATTAAAAAATAAAATGCTTTGCAGCCTAATGCAGTCTACTCACTCCTATCATATTATTGTTGGAGTGCCTGAAAAACTGGAATAATTTTATATTTTTAATAATTACACTTAACAAGAACTCCTTCCTTGACCAGACTCGAGTCAGGCACCTCAGGCTTCTTGTCCATCCTCTCTGAGGCCAGATTTCAGCAAAAACTGCTGAGTACATTTAGAGAGCCGTCCATTGATACCTGACGAAGCCCCTCATCCCCACCTTTAGTGTCCAAGTCCTTGCCTGCCTTGAGCAAAGGGGAGCCTGTGAGCCAGTGGAGCATGAATCCCTCTACCCTTGATGCTCCTGTTGGTAACTTCCATGCACAGACCCCCTCACTCTGCCTGTCGGCTGTCAATACCCTACTGGCTTAGTTGTACTCCAAGTTGAGTTCAGTTTTATCCTGAAGGCTCTCTCCCTTATTGAACTCATGTGAATAAAACCCATCCTGCTGTTTTAACAGGTGAACCGGTGTCCAGTACAAAATTTTCTTTTCCCTGCTGCAGTGGATATTAGCATGGCAGCTTTCTTACATTGGTTTTGCTGATGTTCAGAGTTGTGCAAATATCACCACTATTTTATAGCATTTAACAACCCTAAAAGAACCCCATACCGATTTCCTCACTCCCTGCCCCTACTTCCCAACTAACTGTGTATCAACCGGAGTGTGGGAAAAACACTTCTCTCAAGGGCCAACAAGCAGCTATAAAGAAAATAGCTCCAAGAACCCGTCACAGAACTCCTGAAGCCCTTTGTCACCTCAAGAAAGGAGAGATTTTGTGAGAATGATGTATTTGGATAAAGCAGTTCTGAGAGCTGATTGTGTGGGGAGACCCAGTTAAAAAAAAAAAAAAAAAAGGAGCCAATCCCCACCATCCCCCTCCTCTTTTTACTTCTTTCTTGTTGTTTAAAATTTTTATTTTGAGATAATTATAAATTCACATCCCATTGTATGTGTGTGTGTGTGTGTGTGTGTGTGTGTATATATATATATATATATATATATATATATACCATCATGGGGAAACTGGATAAAGTATATATATATATACTTTATATATAGTATAAAGAAATATACTATATAGAAATAACCATATAGAAATGAGGATATGTCAGCGTACGTGAAGAAAATCCAATTTAAATTACATGAAAGCTATGGCAATCCGTTAAGAGTTGTTACTAAGCCTCCATATGAAATTACTGAAACAGGATGGGGTGAATTTGAAATAATCATCAAAATATTTTTCATTGATCCTAATGAGAGACCTGTAAACCTCTATCATTTATTAAAGCTGTTTCAGTCAGACACCAATGCAATGCTGGGAAAAAAGACAGTGGTTTCAGAGTTCTATGATGAAATGATATTTCAAGACCCAACAGCAATGATGCAACAATTATTAACAACATCTCGCCAGCTAACATTAGGAGCCTATAAGCATGAAACAGAATTTGCAGAACTTGAAGTGAAAACCAGAGAAAAATTAGAAGCTGCGAAAAAAAAAACAAGCTTTGAAATTGCAGAGCTTAAGGAGAGATTAAAGGCAAGTCGTGAAACTATAAATTGTTTAAAAAATGAAATCAGGAAACTTGAAGAAGATGATCAGACAAAAGACATATAAACAGTTCTAAGAGAGCTTGTTACTAAGCTAGCTGAAAATAAGGTGACTTTAAGGGAGAAATGGACCGCAAATGCCATGCTGTTTCTTAGAGAAACGACACGTGTAGGTGTTGACCACAGATTTCCAGCAATGGGGTCAAAGGATTCGTACTTTTCAAGCAATCTTTAAAGTGAATATATGTGTGTAATAAGAATGAATGCTGTATAGGCATTTTATCAACCCATTTTGGGGTAATTCTAATGATGTTAAGCACAATTTAAAAAAATTTTTGGCATTGTATGTATAGCTTATCCTTTTGACAGGCATCACAATTTCATAATAAAGTATAAGTTGTACAAATTTTGTACTTTCCTGGTAGAATTAGATGGTAAATTAACATGTGTATTTAATTTTTTAAGTTCTTACTGTCCCCATCCTCTTTTGTATCTGTTGTGCCCACTGCCCAATAAGTACTCAATAAATGTAGTTTACAGAAAAAAAAAAAAATATATATATATATATATATATATTTCTATAAAGTATATATATATATATATACTTTAAAGTATATATATATATATACTTTATCCAGTTTCCCCATGATGGTAACTTTCAGTACAATATCATAACCAGACTATTCACATTGATACAATTCATGGATCTCATTCAGATTTACCCATTTTCACTGGTACTCATTTGTGTGTCTTTAGTTTTATACTACTTTTCATAATACCTTTCTTGAGATATAATTCTCATACCATAAAATATACCCTTTTAACTTGTACAATTCAGTAGTTTTTAGGATGTTCAGAGTTGTGCAAATATCACCACTATTTTATAGCATTTAACAACCCCAAAAGAACCCCATACCCATTTCCCCCACTCCCTGCCCCTACTTCCCAACTTCTTCTTTTTTTTTTATTTAAAGATTTTATTTATTTTTTTATTATTTATTTGACAGAGAGACACAGCGAGAGAGGGAACACAAGCAGGGGGAGTGGGAGAGGGAGAAGCAGGCTTCCGGCAGAGCAGAGAGCCCGATGCAGGGCTCGATCCCAGGACCCCGGGATCATGACCTGAGCCGAAGGCAGACTGAGCCACCCAGGCGCCCCCCTACTTCCCAACTTCTTATCTGTACTCTGTCTCTATGGATTTGCCCATTTTGAGCATTTCATATTAGTTGAATGCTACAACATATCATCTTTTGTAAGTGACTTAATTCACTTAGATAATGTTTCCAAGTCCGCCCATGATGTAGTTTGTATCAGTACTTTATTCATTTTTATGACCAAAAAAATATTCCAGTTATGGACACACTGCATTTTGTTTATTGATTCATCAGTTGATGGGCATTTGAGTTGTTTCTATATTTTGGTTATTATGACTAATTCTGCTTTAAACGTTCATTTTTGTGTCGACATACATTTTCATTTCTCTTGGGTATGTACCTGGGAATGTAAATGCTAGGTCATTTGGTAAGTCTATGGCTAATTTTTTTAGGAACTCAAGCTGTTTCCAAAGCACTGTACCATTTTACATTTTCAACAACTGTGTTGAGGGTTCAAATTGATCCAGATCCCTGCCAGATTTTGTTATCATTCATCTCTTTGATGACAGTCAAACTTGTAGATGTGAGATGGTACTTCAATGTGTTTTGATTTGCATTTCCTTCATGGCTAAGGATGTTGAATATCATTTCATATGCTTTGTATATCTTCTTTGGAGAAATGTATCTTCAAATTATTTTTCCATTTTTAAAATGAGATTATCTGTCATTTCATGTTGTGTTGTAATAGTTTTGTACATAGTCTGGATACTAGACCCTTATCAGGTATGTAATTTGCAAATATTTCTCCCTTCTGTGGCCTGTCTTTTTTACTTTGTTGGTAGTGTGCTTTGAAGCATAAATATTTTTAATTTTGAGGAAGTCCAGTTTATTTATTTTTTATTTTTCTTTACTTCATTGCTGTGTTTCTGGTTTCAGATTTAAGAAACCATTGCCTAGGGACAGCTGAGTGACTCAGTCAGTTAAGCAACTGACTCTAGATCTCAGCTCAGGTCTTGATCTCGGGGTTGTGAGTTCAAGCCCCGTGTTGAGCTCCATGGGCTTGCAGCCTACAAAACAAAACAAGACAAAACAAAACAAGACAAACACAACAATAATAACAATACCCCAAAACCAAAAAACATTGCTTAATCCAAGATCATGAAGATTTATGTAAAGTTTTCTTCTTAAGAGTTGTATATTTTTAACTCTTACACACAGGGCTTTTTATATATTCTGGGTTAATCTTCGCATATGATGTAAAATGGGTCTCATTCTGTTGCGTGTGGCATCCAGTTGTCTGAGCACCAGTTGTCAAAAAGACCATTGAGTGGTCTTGGCATGCTTGTTGAAAACCAGTTGTTTATACATATAAGGTTTTTTTTTTTTTTTTTTTTTTGAGCTACCAGCTGTATTCCACTGATCTCTATGTCAACATTTTTACCAATATCACATCTTAATTATGTATCTTTGGAGCAAGTTTTAGAGTCAGGAAGTGTGTGTCTCTCAACTTTCTGTTTGTTTCAAAACTGTTATGATTATTCTGGGTCCCTTGCATTTCCATATGAATTTTAGATGCAGCATATTAATTTCTGGGAAAAAAAGCAGCTGAAACATTTATAAATGTTATACTGAATCTTTAGATCCTTTAGATGAGCATTGCCATCTTAAATTATATCTGAAGTTACTATCTTTCCATTTACTTATGTCTTCTATACCTTATAAAAGTATAAAAGTACAAGTGATTTTTTATATGGATTTTGTATTCTGCTGCCTTTCTGAATGTTTTGTTTGTTGGTGTGTGTGTGTGTAGGTTTAGTTTTAATAGATTTTTTTAGCAGATCCTTTAGGATTTTATTTATATAAGATCATGTCACCTGTGAATAAAAGTAGTTTTAATTCTTTCTTTCTCATATGGATGTCTTTTATTTCATTTTCTTGTCAGTTTGCCCTGACTGGAACCTCCCTTACAATGTTAAAATGAATTGATAAGAATGAACATCTTTGTATTTTTCTAGACATTAGGGTGGAATAATTTAGTTTTTCATTATTCAGTATGATGGTAATTTCAGGCATTTTGTAGATTCTCTTTATCCCATTGAGAAGATTTGCTGAGTGCTTTTATCATGAAGATGTATTGGATTTGGTCAAATGTTTTTCCCCATATTGCAATGATCATTTATTTTTTATCTTTGATTTCATCTTATTGATATGGTATATTAATAGATTTTTGAATGTTAAACCACATTTATCCTGGGATAAATTCTACTTGGTCATGGTGTGTAATCCTTTTTGTATGTTGTTGATTTAGTTTACAAGTGTTGCATTGAAGATACGTGCACCTATATACAGAAGAGATGTTTATCTGCAGTTTTCATGTGATACCTTTCTCTAGTTTGGAACAGTTTTAAAGTTTTGGTGTTAATTTTTTAACTATTTGGTAAAATTCATTTGTGAAATCATTGTGATCTGCACTGTTTTTTGTGTGAAGATATTTTTTTAAAGATTCATTTATTTATTAGAGAGAGAAAGAGAGAGAAAACACAGCAGTGGGGGACAGAGAAAGTCCCAAGCAGACTGTACTGAGCATGGAACCTGACTCGATCCCATTACCCCAAGATCACTACCTGAGCTGAAACCAAGAGTCGGATGCCCAACCAACCACGTCACCCAGGTACCCCTTGTGTGAAGATTTTTAAATACTAACTTGTTATGTTTTTATAGGTCTATTTAGATTTTCCATATTTTCATGAGTCACTTTCATTGGTTTGTGCCATTGTTGGAATTTGCCTATTTTTTGTAGATTATTTATATTGTTGGCATATATTTTTCAACACCAGGTTCTTATAACTTTTTTTGCATTGTGTGATTGGTATAAAAAACTGCCTTTCATTTATGATTTTAATAAAATGAATTTTCTCATTTTTTTTTTCTTGGTCTATTTGAGCTAAAGGTCTGTTGATTTTATGGATCTTTTCAAAGACCCAATTTTTAGTTTTGTTGATTTCTTCTATTTTTTTTTATATTTTCTTTATATTAGTTTCCACTGTGATCTAATCTTTATTTCCTTCTTTTGCATGTTTTCTGTTTATTTTGATCTTACCTTTCCAGTGTCTTAAGAGGGAAAGTTAAGTAATTTATCAGAGATCTTTCTTCTTTCTTAATATTGGTATTTATAGCCCCAAATTTTCCTTTAAGCCTTGCTTTCTTTGCATCCCATAAGTTTTGATATGCTGTACTTTCATGTTCATTTACCTCAAAGTGTTTTGTAATTTCTGTTGTGACTTCTTTGACCCATTTGATTTTTAAATAGTGTTATTTAATCTACATATTCACGGATTCCCCTTGCTATTTATTTGTAATTGCATTCAATTATATATTTTTTTATGAGATAAATCCATTTAGACTTGTTCTGCATCCTGGCACACGCCTATCTAGAAAGACATTTAATATGCATGTGAAAAGAATACATATTCTGCTGTCGTTGAATCGAGTATTCCATACATAGCCATACAGTCTGTTATTTTATAATGTGATTCAAGTCTTCTGCTTCTTCATCAATATTCTGTCTCCATGTCTGTCCATTATGAAAGTGGGCTTTGAAGACTCCAAATATTTTTTTAATTGTTTATTTCTCCCTTCAATCTGTGTGTACTTTAGAGACCTGTTGTTAGATGGATGTACATTTATAATATTTTTTTATGGATTGAACTTTTGGCATTCTGAAATATTCCTCTTTATCGTTAGTAAACTTTTTGTTTTAAAGTCCATTTTATGTGATATCACTATAGCCACTTCAGCTCTCTTGCAAATATTATGACATTTCCCTCTGCCCCCATTGTTTCAGATACAAAATCTGCCATTCTTTCAATTATTGTTTTTCTCTGGCTATTTTCAGGTCTTTTTTTTTTAAATTATTTTTTCAGAAGTTCAATTATGATGTATCTTGGTGTGATTTTTTGGGGGGTTTATCCTATTTGAATTCATTCAGCCTCTAGAATCTATAAGTTCATGCATTTTTCCTACTTTGGGAAGTTTTCAACAATAATTTCTAAGAACCTCCTTTTTTAAAAAATTTTATTTATCTATTTGACAGAGACACAGCGAGAGAGGGAACACAAGCAAGGGGGAGTGGGAGAGGGAAAAGCAGGCTTCCCGTGGAGCAGGGAGCCCGATGCGGGGGATGGAAGCTTAGCTTCTTTGTGGTCCCTGAGAACAACATAGGAGGAAGGAGGGAACAAAATGTCAGCCAGCTTTGCCTCCCACCATTTTATTCTGCTTCACTGATGTCATATGGGGGTGGAGGCTCTGCTCTCCCCTGGGTCTAAAATGCATGGGAACAGGGTGGGGAGCAGAGTTATGACTAGCCAGTCCTTTTTGCATCTCCATGTTCAGTCTCACTGTTGCAAGTTTGGAGTGGAGGTTCAGCCCCTACTCTGCCACACTACCACTGTGGATGAGGGCAAAGACAAATGCTAAAAGGTTGTGTTCAGACTTGTGGATACCAGGTGGGTGTGGAAGCAACTCATGTTGGTCACTGCCAATACTACCTTGACAGAATAATTGGAGGACTGCCTGCTTTTGCTAAGCAGGTCCTCACTCTGCCTGCTGGCATCACCATGGCTGGGAAATCAAAGTGCCATTGCCTGATTCTGCTATATGGAAAAAGATGGGGACCACCTTCCTACTTGGCCAGTTGACACCACTCTGCAAGGGACTTGGAGCATTGCCTCTTGCTTTTAAGGAATTGGGTGGCAGGATGGAAGATCAGATCTGCACTCAAACTCACTGAAATGATAGTTGAGAGAATCAGAAGGAACTGCCATTTTATTCCATTGATATTTGATAAGAATAGGGAGAGTATTTCTGGAAAGCTTTTATTCTATTCATTCTCCTTTCTCTGGTCCTATGGTTAGGGACAATAGGCTTTTCTTGGAGCTTTTTTGTTCTGTGCTTATTGGAGGTTCCTGGTTGAAGGCTTCTACAGTGTCTTGTCCAGGATATAGGAGGTAATAAGAAACCCAGAAGCTTCATCATGGTGTCACGCCTCATTTCCTGTAATCCCCTGGAAAGTCCTCCTTCTTCCCACTTTTCAGAGTGTTTGTATGTTTGTTTGTTGTGCTATCTCCAGGCATTTTTCGTTGTAAGAAGAAGGACCTGGGAAGAATGGAGCTACTCTATTTTTGCTGAAACTAGAACCACCTGACATTCAGTCTGATGAGAGCTGTGATTTCCCCCATTTTGCTCTTTTTGCCAACTTTGATCCTGAAGTGGGAGCAGCTACAGAGAAGATACTGGGGACAGTAGAGAACAGAGGGCTTGGCCTCCTCCACCTGGTTTGCTGGTGAGGGTGAAATTGAATCATAAGGTAGGCTTAAAGTCTTGTGAATCACAGGACAATAGACAGCTTTGCTAATGAGGTAAAAGTGACCAATGATGTCTATTAGCAAAATCAACCAAAAATTAATGGGATCTGCTAGAAAGTTTCCAGAGGCAGGGAAAGAATACCCCCACTAAATATAATTTAAAGTGACAGCAAGTGAGTGAGCAAGACAGAGAAAGTTGCACTTTAATTGGGCAGTGAGTTAGTCATGTCCAACATACCATTGGTAAAATGTCATCAACTAAATATGGGAAGAGAACTTGCAAAGCAGTTGTGAGTAAAACATTTTTGTGAGAGAAAGAGAATAGATTAAGAAATTAAAGATAATCATCTCTTTAAGGATACTAAATATTCCATCAATACTTTTAAAAAATACAACGAAATAAATTGAACACATTTAAACCCTTAAGTTAAGTAAATGAAAGAAAATGAGCTCGATTTAATCAAGATTTTGCCATTTTTTTCTTTCTACTGAAAATAAAGTATCTAAATATTTCAAATTGGAGTTCTTAAAATATAATAGCTATGAGGTAGCTTAGGGATTTCAAAATATGAGTAACCAAAACAATTATCTGAGGCTTATTTTTCCCTGAGTCTACATTAACCTCATAGGTAAATATGTTTTAATGCACACTAAATAGGGACTATTCATCTAACATTTTACTCTAAAAACATGGTATATATAATATTCAGTGAGAATAACCTTAGGTTTTGCTGAAGTGATCCATAAAATCCATTTTTGAGCTCCTGTGTATAGCTTGAGGTTTCAAGTATAACCCATACACTTCCAATTTTCCAAGACAGTCTTCTAAAAGTACTTATAATTTTAATATATATAAGAAGATATCAGAAAAAGAAGATATCATGTCTAAAACCATGATCAAATAATTCACTAGGAGTTTTTAATAAAAATAGGCATTATTCATTTTGATCAGATCAAAATTTATAAAGTCCATTCCAAGCAATTTTCAGTGACACTCAGAAACTTTGTAGATTAATGACTGAATGTGTTCTTTTGTACTCTTGAGTGGATAGAACAGAAATTAAAAAAATAATAATGTTATATAAGTCAATGAATGTTACAAATTATTTTCTTAAGGTCAAATAATCTAATTTATGTTTTATACTCCACATGTAGTAATGAATATATATGGTTATATATAGCATATTGACTGTCTAAATAAAATACATATTTAAATACAGCATGATATAATACTATAGCCTCTTCTAAATATGCACTTTAGATGTCACATTAAAAAAGAGAGAAAAAAAGATGTACTCAGTTTATTTGAGACTTTGTGCTTTATTTTGTTGTTGTTACAAAATAACATTAAATAAGCATGCGTTTTCAACATTCAGCAGACTCAGCAAATTTTTGTTGCTTACACGAGATTGTTCTGAGACTATATTTCAAAGCAGTGGGATAAAGAGGAGCTTTACAACAAATGTTTTAAAGTAATTCTTTAAGCCTATAAAACCACATTTAGGCTTTTTTTTTCTTTCAAATAAACTAAAATATATTCTTGAGCTAATCCTGGATTTGGCCTTTTTTTTTTTTTTTTTAAAGCTTTATGGTAAACTTCGTAAACATTAAATTATAAATCATCAGCATCCAAAAGAGTTCCTTTAGTAATAAATGTTTTTTTGAGGTGTATGCAAGTTCTCAGGGAAAAAAACAAAGTTGGACAGTAAAGTGATCAAAACAGATTTTATCCAGGACTATTGCAGTTGGGGAGAAAAGACATCTATATAAAACCAGGCTCAATTCTGAAAAAAGTGTAGACAGGTGGGAATTTATAACCAAGGAGTCAGTAAATAGAAATCACTGAGAGGAGGGTTGCCTGCGTACCTCAGTAGGTTAACCAATGGACTCTTGGTTTCAAGTTGGGTCATGATCTTGGGTCAAGGGATTGAGCCCCACATTGGGTTTCATGCTCAGTGCAGAGTCTACTTAAGACTCTCTCTCCCTCTCTTTCTGCCTCTCCCCACTGTGTGTTTTCTCTCTCTCTCTCAAATAAATAAATAAACCTATCAAAAAAATCACTAAGAGGAAATATCAGACGGTGGGGGGATTCTTGTCAAAGACAAGCGAGGAAGATCAGACATCACCTGGGGGAGGGTGGAGGATGAGGAACTTGATCAGATATCCAAGGTTATCAAGTATCAAGGGTAGAGGGTTCTTGCTAAAGCTGGATTCTACAGTGAAGCACTCAGAGGGGCCCAGGAGAAGGTTCAGGGGCCTGACTAAAATTCGGTCAAGCAAAGAATCTTTGTGACTATCTACAGTTCAGAATACATATGTATGTGTGCGCACACACATAAACACACACACACACTCAATTCCACTAGCTTTTCAGAGCTAGCATTAATATTAAAATATTTACCAAAAATACAGTAAAAATAGTAATCTGTTACATAATTTTCTAATAATTTATAAACAATAAGAAGTGGAAATCAAGCTTTTGAACTCCACAACTGATAAGATGGTTTGTATGTCTTCACAAAGACCAATAACTATTGAATGGGAAAGGAGGTCAGTTCTTTGCCTGACAAATGAGTAGCTGAGGTAAACTTCCATTTCCTCAGCAACGTAACCCTGCCTGTAAACATTATTAAACAAAAATACCACTAAAGAAGATGTTCTTCTTAATTACGTAAGAGTTACCTGAGCGCTAGAGACTCCTGTCTGTTGGAGGCAATAGTGTGTGATGAAGTTTCCCACCCTCACCAGACAACTCATAATAAGTGGGCAACAGAAGACAATAGGCCCTCATTGTTTGCAGTGACCAGGTGAGCTTTGTCCAGACTCGCGTCTACACTTTTCCTCTTGATTCCAATCCATGTTCCTATCAGCAAGGCCAGTCAGGGTCCCCAGTGAGTCTGGGAGACCAAGTTAATGGGTTTCCCAACTATAGACATATGTTATACTAACATTAATATACCTTTATATATATTAATATACAATATGCTTCCTGAATCATCAAATGTTGGGAGTTATTTCACTACAAAACAAATTGGGGAATTTATCTTAGGAAACCATTAAGTGTTGTTTTTCTGAAGCTTGTTGTTCCAAGACATTTTTAAGTAGATGAAGTGTCTCATATTTATCATTAAGATGAATCTTACAACAGGGCGCCTGGGTGGCTCAGATGGTTAAGCGTCTGCCTTCGGCTCAGGTCATGATCCCAGGGTCCTGGGATCGAGTCCCGCATCAGGCTCCCTGCTCCTTGGGAGCCTGCTTCTCTCTCTCTCTCTCTCTGTCTCTCATGAATAAATAAATAAAATCTTTAAAAAAAAAAAAAAGATGAATCGGGCGCCTGGGTGGCTCAGTTGGTTAAGCGACTGCCTTCGGCTCGGGTCATGATCCTGGAGTCCCTGGATCGAGTCCCGCATCGGGCTCCCTGCTCGGCGGGGAGTCTGCTTCTCCCTCCCCCACTCCCCCTGCTTGTGTCCCCTCTCTCGCTGTGTCTTTCTCTATCAAATAAATAAATAAAATCTTAAAAAAAAAAAAAAAAAGATGAATCTTACAACAATCTCAGGTGATACCACAGAGTCAATGAAGCCATAAGACAGTGTTGCCAGAGGTGGAGCATGGAGCCTTTCTACAGTTGTATCTGGAAGACACTCTCTGACCTAACCCAGGTTTTCAATACTAGGAATTTTGAACATACTTTTTTATGTCTATTTACTATACTCATTTATGTTGTCAATTATCTATTCATGATCTTTCCTCAAACTCTGTTAGAATATTTTTTCCCTGATTGTCAGCAACTCCATAGATATTAAGTTCATTCACCCTTTATCTCTATTACCTATTATCCATATCTTTCTTAGTGTGTTTTTTAATTTATTTGTTCTTGTTTTTCATAATGCAAAAGCTTATAAATCTCGTGGACTCAAATCTATTTTTCTTTTTTTTTTGGCAAATTTTCTTATTTTAATGTTCAGCGTAATGTCTGTCTCTTCCCAAGGCTATGAAGAAATTTGCCATATAAATATTTTCTTCCAGCACTTTTATGCTTTTATATATTAGACAGAAATCAACCATATTATTGATTTGGATTTTTATATTGCTATTTATTATTATCTGTTGACTAAATCAGACCAAAAAAAACCAAAGAAAATTATCAATTCTACCTTTCTTACTGTGTTTTGATTAAATTTTCATTGCATTTCTCATGACATATGTATTTTTATGTATTTGTATGGTATCTTATTTGACATGCAATTGTTCACAAGTCATACGAATTAATTGCCAATAATATTAAAGTTATTAGATAGAGATATTAAATACATCATTCAACATTTCTTTGAATACTTGCTTCACTCGATTCAACTTGGTTTAGTATAGTTTTAAAACTTTCAGTGGAAAGACAATCTAGAATAAGATTTGTTCAGTTTTGCTTATGTTTTCGAAGCTTTAAATAGCAGTACAAGTTTTCTTAGTGCCATGATCTTTATCTAGGTTATGGGGCCATTCTGTTGTTCAGTCCTGTTTATGTTTTTCTGACATTTCTAGGAGGGGGATTGAATTCATTAATCCCATGGGTTTTCAAATGAGGGACAATTTACAAAATATTTAAAGACATGAAATCCTGATGCTACTGACTCAGGTCCTTCAGCTTTCCCAGCAATAGAAATTTACTAGAAGCCAAACAGGAATTCCAGGTGAGGCTTTTATTAGGTCTTATGTGCCAACACAAGGGAGACAGCATAAAGGGAAGATGTCCTTCAAGCTGACTCTCAGAACAAAGGCTGGGAAAAGGTTTAAAGGGGCTGAGGTGGGAAAGGAGCGAGATCTAAACATGTTGGGGCAGGGATTATAGGAGATTGGGTGTGCAGACACAGTGGACAGAACATGATTCTATGTACATTGCATATCTCATTCACATGTTCAACCTGGGCATGATTTTCAGGAAGGGGAGGAGTTGGTGAAAGTTCAGCCTTGGAATCCATCTTAGTGCAGGCTAATTTGGTCCAGTCTTCACCAGTTTTCCTAGTCCCTCTTTTTAGTGGGTATCCTCCCTTAACATTCCTGCAAGATATACTATTCAAGGACATCAAGTTTTAGCTTTCCTAGAAGATAGGCTACTCAAGGGACATAGGAGGAACTCTGGATTTGACTGTTGGGTTTGAGGGGACCCCAGTCCAGTCCCGGCTCTGTCTCACCCAGATTAATTAATTACTTGTTACTTACAGGAAAAATGGCTAATATGTAGAATCACTAACGTATTGCAAATTAAAAATAATCTGAATATGAATACATATACATGATGTGATAAATCCTCACACTTCAAACACTGATTCCATAGTGTTCATCAACTTTACCAGGGATTAAATAGATAAATCCTTTCTCAATGACTGGAAGAGAACTGTGAGGTCTTTGGAACATAAAACTTGTCTTTCTGCAAAAAACAATTTTAATAACCCCATCATCTTTTGGTCAACCATGGGCAGATTACTTGACTGAGTGCTCCTCAAAGGCAGTTTTTATGCCCCATCTGCATCACCTCATATTCCAATTTGTTCCTGGATCACTTTTTAGGAGATATCTCTCCACTGCTCAATTTGGAAATTAGAACTCATTTTCATAACGGAATAAATACAGCATAATTACAAGGTAAAGTTGCTTCAGTAAAATCATATGATCTAATCAGGCAAGGAACAGGTATTTATGGAACAACGTTTATGGACTTAGTGTGGAGTCTGGGTTGTATAAAGGTGACAAAGTGCCTGTTTTACTTTGAAGAAAATAGGACTACAACACAGAGAATAATAATAGCTAAGAACATTACCCTGAGAAGTGTCATTAATATGTGTAATAGAAATCAAATAATAGTTGGAATATTGTGTTCCAAAGTTAAGTTCAAGCCTTCCACAAAGGGCAAAATTTGAGCCAGACTTTGATCAATCCATTTAAAGGTGGCAACATGAAAATAGAGAGCTACCATGAGGGACAAACAAATATTTATTGGGATTGAAGAATCACAATTTGGGGGGCACAGATTCAGTAGTAACCAGTAACAGTCCCACCTGTGTGGTGAAAGCAAGGGAATTTTATGAGAAAGGAGAAGAGGGATCAATTACATGAGGTGGATAAAAGAAAAAATGGCCAATTGGTACTATCAGGCTGAGCTGCTTTGGGTTATATATTGATCGATTATTCTATTGGTGTTAACAAATGAATCTATTCCTGGTATGTATTAGTGAACTATTCTCTTCAGAAAGTTCACCCCAACAGTTGTATGGTCAAGATGCAGTTGTCCTATTGACTTTATGGACAACTACTTATAAAATACTGCTTCTGACCCAGTCCAGGGGTCTTTTTGCCCAATTCCAGAGGTCATGAGTCACTTGTTTTAGAAAGAAAATGGAGCTTTACCCAAAATGGAGTCTCTTATGTCCAGAAGTTTTACACAATTCCACAAAGGAAAATGTAGATTGTGCAGATATTATCTGTGATTTTAGAGCATGTATGGAAGAAATCTTAGGCAGATCTCTTTCAAGCACAGAGAGTCATGATTTCAAATGATGAGAACTCAGTATTCCCAGGAATTGCTGCCCTTGCTTATTTAGTGCTTTGATAAAACAGCAATACACCAAAAAAGATAAATAACATTTTGGTATATGCTTGACTAGAAATGGCAGCTACAGACATAAATTATAAATTTAAATTATATCTTCATTCACATTTTGAAAAATAAATCAATGTTCTATGTGATTAAAAAATCAGTCCACATTACCTGAGAGATAACAGTGCCTTTTATGAATAAAATATTTAAAATTTAAATATATACAATGTGTTTGGGAAATAGATTTGATAAAACTATTTGCTCAATTTCTAACTATCTGGAAGAAGCAACTGGATTGACTCACAAATGCTAGGTCATCTTACATCAGAACAATTAGGATGATTGTTCCAGTTTGTGTTTTCTCCAACACTACAAGCAATTAACTCAATTCTGACACTATCTACCTGGAAATAGAATAAGATCCCTCTGGTTAAGAGGTCATTCCTACAAGACTGCCCCTCCTCCCACTTCAGATGCCAATTGCAAGTCCAGGTTGCCACCTGTGCTTCTGACTAACTGACAATAGGTTGGAAGTTCCCATAACACCCTCCTTGGGTTTTATTAATTTGCTGGTGTGGCTCACAGAACTCAAGAAAACAACTTAATAACTAGGTAATGGGTTTATTATAAAGGATAGAACTCAAGAACAACAAAATGGAAGAGATGCATAAAGCAAGATATGCAGGAGGGGGCGTGCAACTTCCATGTTCTCTCTGGGCACCTGACTCTTCCTCTATTTCTACCTCCAAAATCCATCCTTTTGGGTTTTTATGGAGGTTTCATTACATAAACATGATTGATTAAATCATGCTGACTGTCAATAGTGGTTGAGCCCAATCACCAGCCCCTCTCCCCTCCCTGGAGGTAAGGGTGGGACTAAAAGTTCCAGACCCCCTAATCACCTGATTTTTCCCCTGGCAACCAGCCCCTATTCCAGAGGGCTTTCCCAAAATCACCTCATTAACATAAACTCTTGTGTGATTGAAAGGAGTTTGTACTAGAAATAACAAGACATCCATTTCACATTTATGGTTTTGAAGTGATTTCAGGAACTGAGCACAAAAGACCAAATATTATAACAAAAGATTTTTAGATTGTTCTTATGGCTCAGGAAATTCCAAGGGTTTTAGCAGCCCACACTTTTTTTTTTTTTTTTTTTTTTTTTAGCATGCCTTATAGATTCAGCTACTACTAGAAAGGCACAAATGTGAGAATATACAAAGCGGCTGGTTGCAGAGATCAACCCTGGGTGAAGATCTTATATTACTTGTTCTCACTCTTCTTGACTCACCCTTTTCTATGACATTATGGGCAAATTAGTGGAGGTTGATCTCAGGATGTGTAGGAGGTATCCAATCATTCATTATCAATGTCTGTTCACATATAAGGAGGAAGCAGAGCTGCTCATGAGCAACCACCAAAGATTCAGAATGGAAAGTACTAGGAGAACAAGGTCAACAGATCTGACTCTCAGAGGGCGGCAAACCTGCAGGATCACAGAAGGGGCAAGGAGCAGAGCTACAGAGACTTTGGATTGAGTCAAGTGACAAAGGGAAGGAAGAAATCATACAAAGAATCCTCTCAATTACAAGAGAGGACTTAGATACATAATGCTTATTTGGTTATTTTTAATTTTGTATATTTGTAAGCATTATACACTGAATTGTGTACCCAGAATTCATATGGTAAAGTTCTAACCTTAAGTACCTGAAAGTGACTGAGTTTGGAGATTGGGTCTTTGTAAAGGTAATTCAATTAAAATAAGGTCATGAGGATGAGCTCTAGTCCAGTATGATCAGTGACCTTATAAGAAGAGATTGGGACACAAACACACACAGTAGGAAGACCATTTGAAGATGTAAGTAAGCAGAAAGAGTTAGGGGACCCCAGAAAAAGAAGTCATTTTAGGCCCCCAGCTATTTTCTGTGATTTCCCCTACTGGCCCTACTTGCCTGAGCGCACTTCTTGCAGGACTTCCTAGGAGGTGTCAGAATTTACAAAGAAATGCAAAAACCTCAGGAGTTAAGGATTTTAAGGGAACAGAGGGAATGCAGAAACTAGCAGTCTTAACCAGGCCAGGAAATAGCCTAACCATATCACAGACAATAAATCCATGGTAAAATTCCAAGTGCTGTTTTAAAAGTAAGCAAGGGCCTGCATTCTTTACCTGAGATAAAGAGCCCAAGACGCATCCAGTTTATACCAGCTCTCTGAGCATGCCCTTAGTTCCTTCCCCTTGCCTTCATTATAGTGTTAAAGTCTCACCCTGCTAGAAGCACAAGCTTCATTACCATAACATGCAATGCCTGTGTGGGCTCCTGTTCTAAGAACCTGTGCAACCTTATGCCCTTTACCCTCATTCACAAATGAGGAAATTTGCCCAGAGTTGAAGAAGTTGGTAGGTAATAACACTAGAATTCAAATTCAGCTCCATCTGACTCTCCAAGTGTCCTCTTTCCATGTATCCTCCTTTATATTACCACTCATCTTCACTGTGATGACAAACTCCCATTTCTAAATATTCATCCTAACCCCAAATAAAAGAAACCCAATCGCCCCTATTCAGGGACTCATGGCTTTGGAAGTTATTCCCTGACTTCCTTCTTTGACAACTGGTTAGTCTCCACCTGTAACTCATCAAGGAGCAAAATCATGTTAGTTCACTTACAAAGACACAGGGAGAAGACAGCCATCCACAAGCCAAGAGTCAAGACTCAGAAGAGACCAACCCTATTGGCACCTTGATCTTGGACTTCCAGTCTTCACAGCTGTGAGAAATAAATGTCTGTGGTTTAATCTATCCAGTCTGTGGTACTCTGTTAGACAGTACTAGCAAACCAATATAGTACCCCTTGTGAAAATTTAAATTCTGGATCAGAATCCGAACATGAGATTTATCAGCTATAACCATGTCCAGTATTTATGGTAAAGCTTTGACTGAATTTAAAATGCAAAATAGCTTTAAAATATTGTTTCCTTGTAATCCCCTGGATAGTAAAATGGGTCAGCTGGATATATCCTCCTGAATGTACATGCTATGTTTTCAGTACTCACCCAGAGAGAGCCAGCATATCTATGCATGTATATATTATTTATGACAAACTTATCTTAGTGATTTCATTTCACATCCATTTCACTCACAGGCTCTGCAGATTTAGGAAAATAGTATCCTAGTAGTTTTTTGAGTATTTGAGGCTTTGTTTTTGTTTTGCCTAGGGAATTGAAATAGAAAAATAGAGAAAAAATCAGGTAACATTTCTGTCGGAGGAGTCTCAATTTTAGCTGAAGGAGAATGTGTACAGATTCACATCATTTATAATGAGTTGAAATGGCTGTAACATAGGAGGTTGATCTTAGCTCCCTGGGTGGAGTGCCTTACCTGAACACTATTTTTCAATTTCAATTTCTAAATTTAAAACAAACACACTCTCAATTTCCAAAAAGTAAATAGCTATTGGGGTAAAAGAAAATATGACAAAGTCATGTTGATGATGTCCCAATGGCTAGAGAACTTTGTAAGTGATCTAAATGAACTTGGGGAGCTGAGACTGAGATCCATCTACTTCTCTACCCTGTCCCATCCAGTAAATCCCTGTAGATATATATATATATATTTTTTTTTTAATCCATGTTTTCCATGCCCTCACCCCTGACACATCAGTAGGAAGTATACAAAGACACAGTGGCATGTGCATCTTGAAAGGGGCATTGGCATTCTCTAAATGTATTACTAAGTTCTTTATTTCTCAAATAATTAGTAGAGGGTATTTGGGCTGTCCTTTGAGATTCAGACTGTCAGGTCTTTTGACTGATGCAAGCACATATTTGCATCTATGGACTTTAATTTCACCGGACAGACAAATCAGTAATATTTAATGCTGATGGACTTTCCTCAAGCATTTGTTTCAGTGGGTATCATCTCTGGGAATATTCCACCGTGGAGAATGGATGGGCAATATACAGAAACCATCGTATTAGGTAGGCAGGTGGAGAAAGCATGAAAACAACCCTGTTCACAAACATTCGATCGGTGGGTCCTACACCTTCTTTCAGGTACTTTCTCTAATTGACAGAGATCTAGAACTAGATCTAGCATGGGCTTTTTGAACCATTACTTCGGCATTCCACATGGTCAGCCGTGAGGATTGGGAAGCCAATGAAGTGGATTGTGGCAGATACACTATAGTTATTATATCTATATGGTAGCTGACTGGAGAGCAATCTCGTAGGTGGTATCTATAGAATACCTAAAAGTATGCCTATGTAATGGCTGGTATTGCCACTTTTTCAAAAACAACACAGGTTCATATATATGGTATCATTATATGTAAGTAAGGTAACATGATAATCAAAAGGTTGGGGAAAGGCATCGACATGAGGAAAACTGTGAGCAGGTATGCTGTGACATCACTTGAAGTAACAACAATGGGGAGCAATTAGGGCTTTGCTATGCTTTGTTAACTGCTTTACATACCTTAACTCATTTATTCTTAAATACTCCCATAATATGAACGTCACAATCATCATTTAACAGGAAAGGAAACTGAGGCTTTTAGGATTTCAAGTTTCTTGCTCAAATGTATTTATTCAAGTGGTGAAGTCAGAATAAATTTCAGGCCTATCAGACGGCAAAGCAATTTTCTTCTTTTGAAAATGTAAAGAAAAGAGATTTTTGTTTTGGAGCTCAAACACCATGAGCTGAGGGAACTTTGGGGGACTCAAAAATGAGGACTATCTTGATTCTTATTTGTCGAAAAGGTGTAAATTCAGTTGGCCAGGTGTTAATCGAGTTTTAAATATTTTTAAATGTATGAGATGTGTGTGCATTCGACCATTATTAATGTGAACCATCAAAACACTTGCTGCAGGTTGAGATCCTCTAAGTACATATGACAGGTTTACCCGCTGTCTGTGCTGTCACAGAAGTTACCATGTGGAGTACCTGTAGGTGTTTCACAGCTTATTAAACCATAACTGTAGACTGTAATTACAGCAGATGCACTACAATGTCTGAGTTTTAGAAAACATCTTCCTCTTAAATCATAAAAGAGGAGCAAACTTTATGTACTTCCCCAGCAATGACATGATTCTATTAAAATAAAATACTGCTAGAGATGCAAAATTCACATTTCCAACAAATGTGAAAAATGATTACACTATCCATCACTTAAAATAAATGCATTCATATTATAATCATAGCTGAGAAACTAGGTACAGCCAGAAGCACAGCATGTTAAAAAAACATCCCATTTTGGTAGATATTCTTATTTATGTATTAGTTTACAGGTTATGACAATTACATCTGACTAATAAGGCAATGATATAAATATTCACATGCTCCAGTAACTTCTTCTTTCTGGGTTGCAATAGCCTGCACCCAGTCCTTGAGATGTGTATTGCAGAAGTAAATGGGTCATCTATATAGGTAGGTTAAATCAACTCCATCAAACCCGCTGATCTGAAAGACCTGTCAGACAGTGTTCATCTCTTCTAAACAGCTGAGATTATAAAGACAGAAAATCCAGTTCCTTGAGTATCAGATCTGCAGATGTCCTCTATTGGGCAGCTGGTTTATTTCATGGTCAAAAATACTCAGCTCACCATCAGCATCATAACCAACCTTGTTCTGTGTGTGTGTCAGGGTGGGAGAGGAGGTGATGGTTGTATTGTCACTGTTGTTGCTTTAGGTTTGTGTTAATGTGGATCT
Source organism: Mirounga leonina (assembly GCF_011800145.1). Taxonomy (NCBI): domain Eukaryota; kingdom Metazoa; phylum Chordata; class Mammalia; order Carnivora; family Phocidae; genus Mirounga; species Mirounga leonina. The sequence continues at coordinate 6,224,921 of NW_023270498.1, forward strand.
ATCCTTGTCGAGGTTGACCTATCTCTACAGAAAGATATTAGAAAAATCATCTTATGTTGAGCTGAAACCTGGCTCATTCTACCCTCCTAGAGGTTGTGTCTAAGCAACAGATGATAAAATTACTTCCTCTGATACATAGAAGTATTTAAATATTTAAAGTATAGGGGTTCAGAATATGTCACCCTAAAATATGCCACTTTGGCATAAAGGTACTTGGGAAATAACTGGTACAAGAAGGACACTCTGTAGCTCCCGTGTCCTCTTGGAAGCAGGAGATAAACATCCCATGTGAAAGATACCTTCCCTGTACTAGGAGGGAAGATGGCATCCCTAACACCAGAAACAGGATACTTAGGGTCAGGAAGGCTGTATAAGCAAAACTTGTTGCTTCTTCACCATTTTACTATACCTAACTCAAACCCCTTTGTCTTGTCAATTTTTCATAAATTTATTATTTCTCTGTCCAAAAGGTAGAAAAGCTTCCTGAGTCTTATATCTTTGTTGGGTTTCTGTACAAATATATATAATTAAATGTTATTCTGTTTTATTGCAGAGGGGTCTAAAGAGATAATCCAGAAAGATAGAGGAAAGATTATTTTTCCTGTCCTATAAAAGTAAATTTAAATATCTCATTTTTGTCATCCCTGTTATAGGTGGCATCCCTAGTTAGTTCACCTGCTCCTTATAAGAATCAAATAAACAATTTGAGGCAAAAGTTTTATGTTGATGCATCAAAAGCATCATCATGATGTATAAATTCTGACACATAAAGTTGATGGACTAAAGTGGAAGGTGTGAGAAGGCTGGAATTTGGAGAAAGTTGGAAGAGACACTCTACCAAGTTTAGGCATCTTTGGAGGTACAGTGGCTTAGTACAAGGAAACCCAAATTTGAAATAAAAAAAAAAAAACACATGTATTTTCTGATATACAGTATCATGCAGCATTTTCTTATATAAGTCATTTACTCTTCTAGAGTTTCAGTTTTTAAATCTTAAATTACAAATAACAATAGTAAGTGAATGAGTTTTTTTTTTTCCTAAATATAATTAGGATTAAGGAGATATATATGAATAAATATTTTTGTAAGAACTGATAGATGAAACTGGATGACAAGATTTATAGGAAGTTGAAAGAAATGCATCAAAGATAACTAAAGTTTTTAAGCTTAGGACTAAAAGTAGTCATGGTTTGGACACATGAGTAAATTATACCTTATTCTGGAAAGAAGATGATACCTTTAGTTTGTATTGATCTGAATAAAATTTATAGTGAAAAAAACCTTTCCAAGGAACATTCTCTCTGGAATATGTAGAGACTGAAAATATCTTTATTTTTGTCAATTTCCTTTCAACTGAATGGATGCTTTTTTTTTTCTTTTTGATCTACCATATTTTGCTATCACCTTCCTTTCAAGGTAAGAACTCAGCTAAACAATATTACATATTGATTTGTATCCCCACCACTTGTCCTTTGCCCTTGCCCTGTCACATTAAACTAATCTTTCTAAAGCACCATCATAAATAGGATACCAACCAGCAAAATCTGTTACCATGATTCTCTTTGCTAATGAAAGTCAGTATTCCTGGAAGTGCCTGGTCTTCGGCAAGGAAAGAACAAATTGGTTATTGACCTTGAACAAGGGACTCTACTAATTTTATGCATCTTTATGAGGATTAATAAAATTACATTTTTAACATGTTGTGAACTATATGAATTATGGAAATCATTAGGATTCTTTTAATTTTTTTTTCCTATGATCCACTGATTTAGGTTTACACTCTATGTTTTGGTCCTAAGTTTTGTTTTCAACCTTTTTCACTCTTACTATTGTCTTATACTTATGGTATAACCAAAATATCTTACTCAAAATTTCTTATCAGCATTTTTGCTGAAACTGAGTCCTATGCCAAAAGTGCTCTGATGAATGACCCTTTTTATCTATCTTTTCAGCATGAACATTCCTTAGCTCTCTGCTGATTTCTGTCATCTACTCTGCATATCAACACACTTAGCACACTTTTCATTCCTTTCCACTGGTGCATATTCTATCATCACTGATAACATTATATGTACTTGTTTCGTGTCCATGGTAGGTAGTGAAGGCGGCAAAGTTAGTCAACTTAATATCCCATTGTCAAAGTCACAGTCAATGCTTTCCTTGAAGTATACAATAATTCACGAAGGTATTTATTTTACTAACTATATTGTTTCATATCTGCTTATATGTCTGTTTTTATAACTAAACTTTTATCAATTCAACAGATGTTTTTTGAGCAACCACTAAATATGCCTGGTGATGTGGGAAACAAAGGGAAAAGGAAAAAAATTAAATTTCCTTACTGCCTGCAGCCCATTGACAAGTCCTTGAAATAGGAAGAGTGACCTTCCTCTGTGACATCAACTGTGTTGATGTTGACAAAAGACAATCTTAGCTTAACATCATTCCAACCCCTTCAAGTCTCCTTTAACATAAAAAATTCCTTTGAAAATTTATTTTATATCTACCCACCACAAGATATATGTTAGCAATCATCCTCCAAGCATATGGACCACCAATATACATCTGAAGGGTTTCATGACTAAGGTTTTATTATACAGTAATAAATGACCTTTTTCTAACAATAGCTAGCCCCATCAAGGTCCTGAAAACTTTGCTTCCAAAATTCCTTTAAAACTTATGCTATCCCTAACCCCTCCCAACTTAAAAGTATATAATGTGCCACCCTTCACAACCCCAGTGCAGCTCTTTCTGCACACAGGTCCTGTCCCTATGCCTTAACAAAACCACCTTTTTTGCACCGAACATGTCTCAAGAATTCTTTCTTGATCGTTTGCTCTGACCCCCAGCATTTCCACATCACCAGGAACTGGTATGGGCAATAGGAATATAGCAATTATGAAAACCAATAAAAATCCCTGTCCTTATCAAGATATGCAATAAACAAAACAAGTAAATTAAATACTTCATAGTACAAGGTGATAAATGTTATGAAGGAGGGTGATTTGAGAGTGAGAGAGGAGAAATTTTAAGTAGGGGAGGGGGAAAGGTAATTTTTCTCTACCCTACTGAGTTCTTGCCTGAGACCACCTGTAATAAAGGACAGATTAACAAAAGAAAAACAAACAGAAGTTTATTAACATGTATACTGCATGTATACATGGGAGTTACTTAGGGAAAACTGAGTAACTCCCTGATATGGCCCAAGCCACCACCTTACATACCGTCTTCAGCTAACGAGAGAAGAAAGAGGCAGGAAGAAGGGGAGGCTAGTTATGGGAGGTGACCATGGAACACACAGTCAACATGGTAAGGTTTGTTATGCAAATTTAAGTCCTGCCTTCACCACTGATAAGAATTCTTTGTGATTTAAAGTCATCCTTCTCTTCCAAGTACACACAGGGAGACAATTACAAATGGAAATTTCCTTTATACGTGTAAATGTATCTTATAGAAGGGTAAACTTCTACTTTTGTTTGCAGAACTTCTCCTGTGTCAGCTGTTTCTCAAAAAAATAATCATCTCAAAATAATCTTTATGCCAAAAAGGCATATTCTGCTACCCTTCAGTAGTCAAGATAGATTTCACTGAGAAGGTGATTATCAGGGCAAAGCTTTGAAAATAAATGTGCCCTACAAATACCTGGAGAAAGAGCTTTCTATCCACTGAGCAAGTCTGTCCTTTCCTTGTGGCTAGAGAAGAAAAAACAAAAGACAGAAAGGAATAAGGTGAAGTCCTCATTAATTGCAGTCAGATTATTTTAACTTGCTTTTCAAAGACCTGTAGACCATAGTGAAATTTTTGACTTATACTCTGTCTGATATGGGGAAAGCTTAGAGAAATTTTAGTAAATAAGATGTAGGAAATGATTGGGGTTTGGAGTTGACTGCCAGGAAGAATTCTTGCAATATCGTTGGTGCAAAAGGGTGGTTTTATTAAAGCACAGGGACAGGACCCATAGGCATAAAGAGCTGCACTGGGGTCATGAAGAGGGTGGCCCATTATGTACTTTCAAGTTGGGAGGGGGTTAGGGATAGCATAAGTTTCTAAGAAATATTGGAAGCAAGGTTTCCAGGACCCTGAGGGAGTTAGCTATTGTTAAGAAAAGTCATTTATTACTGCCTAATAAAACCTTAGTCATGAGACCCTTCAGATGTATATTAGTGGGTCATACGCTTGAAGGATGATTGCTAACATATATCTTGGGGGAGGTTAGAAATAAAGGAAGTTTCCAAAGGAATTTTTATATGTTAAAATAGACTCATAGGATGGGGTGTGGGATGTGTGTGTGTGTGTGGGGGGGGTCTTTTCATTAAGATTGTCTTTTGCCCTTAGTAAAGCATCAGGCAGCTGAGTTCCCAGAGGAAGGTCACTCTACCTGTTTCAAGGATTTGTCAATGGGCTGTAAGTAATAAGGAAATTTAATTTTTTTCTTTTGCCTTTGTTTCCCACATCAAATACATGTCATGTTCCGACTTTATATTGATTTGTCAATAGCAGTGTTGACAATGAACTGAAGGGAAAATGGTGGAAGCAAGGAGCATGTTCAGAGGTTATTACAATAATCCAGGCAAGGGATGATGGAATCTTGGAAGGAGTGGTGGAGTGCCCAGATATCGGATATTACATGAAGATAGAAACACAGGATGCAGTAAATGACTGTATTGGGAATGTGAGAAAAAATGAGAAGTGAAGAATGAGAACAGGCTTTTATTTAAGAAAGTGGGAGACTGAGGGACACCTGGGTGGCTCAGTCGGTTAAGCATCTGCTTTCAGCCTAGGTCATGATCCCATGGTCCCAGGATCTAGTCCCGCATCGGGCTCCCTGCTCGGCAGAAAGCCTGCTTCTCCCTCTCCCTCTGCTGCTCCCCCTGCTTGTGCTCTCTCTCTTTCTTTCTCTCTGATAAATAAATAAATAAATAAATAAATAAATAAATAAATAAATAAATAAAATACTAAAAAAAAAAGAAAGTGGGAGACTGAAACTTCCACTGAGTAGAGAAGGTTTTTAGAGTGGAAGATGAGACAGTTATGTTTTTGGACAGTCCATTTGAATAGCTACTAGTCAAAGAAGAGTCCAGAGTTTATTAGGACCTTTAGTCTTGGTAGATAGGGTCTGAGCATGAGTGGTGTTTATAGTCCTAAGTCTGGACAAGACTACCAAGGGAATGACCAAAGACTGAGCCCTGAGATACTGAATTAAGGAGTTGAAGAGAAGGTAGAAGGAAACTAAGAAGGTGGGAGGATTAACAGGAGAATACAAACTCCTAAAAGGAGCTACGGAGAAGAGACATTGCCTTTGTTAAAACCAGTAAATAGGTTGACATTAGGATTTAGTAATGCTGATGGTGGCAAATTTAACGTGAGCTTTGTGGAGTGGTAAGAATGAAACACTAGAATGAGTTCAAGAGAACATTAGAAGAGGAGACTTAAAGAACAGAAATAGTGACACTCTTCTAAGGAATTTTGATGTTAAGAATGACAGATATTGGGTTATGCTTGTAGAGGTAGGATCAAGAGATGATTTTTTTTTTAGATGAGAGATGTGTAGGTTGAATAGTGGTTCCCCAAAGATGTCCATGTCCTAATTCCCAGAAGCTGTCAATATGTTCTTTTTATCACACACACACACACACACACACACACACACACACACGTTGAGGTGTGATTAAATGCAAGACTTTTAGATGGAGAAATAATCTTGCTTATCTGGATGCACCCAGTGTAATCGCAAAGATCCTTATGGAGGCAAGAGGATCAGTAAGTAACAGAAAATGTGATGACAGAAGCCGAGGTTGGAGTGATATGAGGACGAAGCCATGAGTCAAAGAATATAAGCAGCTTCTAAAAGCTAACAGTCGAGTAAATGGATTATTCTCTTAGCCTCCAGAACTAACCAGCCATACCAATACTTTAGCTTTAGACTCCTGCCTCCAGAACTGCATGACTGCAAATGTATGGCGTTGTGCTGATGAGAATAATCCAGTAGAGAAGGGAAAGTTAGCAATGAAGGAAAGAGAATGGAGAGTTGCTGCAATTATACTCTGGGCAAGGAAGAGGAGAATGGGTTAGTGGGCAAGGAGATGGATTGGCTTCTCCTCCAAATGAGTTTTTCCATAATAGCTGGAGAAAAGGCAGAGTATAAGGCATTTTATGTTGGTAATTTGGTAGATGTGATAGAAAAAAAAATTGTGGATTTATCTTTTTGGATTGTTTGCTTTTTTAAAGATAAAGATAAAGAAGCCATTGTGAGAATTGTGTCTGGGTGTGCAGAAGGATGTTTACATATAACCAGGGTTGAAGTTTACCCTATTGCATATGATGTGGTTTGAAAAGGAGCAAGCGGTTTGAGCTTGTATGTGTAAGCAATGAAGAAAGGACATTAATGCACTGGGAAAAGACAAAAAAGTGGTAAAATCTGTGGGTTGCAATTCCTGGTAGGAAGGTTATTTGAGGTCCATAGAGACCTTCTGGTGAAGGGCCAAGATGCCTGTCCATTCTTTCCTTTAGAGAAGAATTATGAAATGTTTCAAGTTGATGGATATTTGGATATTCTCATAACACTTAAATCTACTCTGCTTTGCATTTCATTATTATTATTTGATTAAAATGTGTACAAGATGGTGAGTACATGGAGGCAGGAATAGTAACTGATCTGTGCCCCTCCTAGGTGTATTCATTTATTTACACATGTGGTCATTCATCCATGTGCCCATTTATTTATGCATCACACACTGAACAAGTATCTAGTTCAAGTTCAGAGTCCAGAGTGCTAACCATTACATGATGGATCTAATTCAGGTTCCATGATAGTCCTCCCCCTGGACTTGGAGAGGCACAGAAGGGAAGATAAAAGTTCAACTGGAAACAACCAACTGTGGGATCATTAAAGGGCTAAGTGACAAGGAAGCCCATTCTGCTATGAAGGTCCAGGAAATGAGCATCTGGAACAGAACAGGCAACTCAAGAATCAAAGACAGAATCTGAAGCACTTGCAGCTGAGCTTGGAAGACGAGAGTAGACACTACATTTTCCAAAAGGATTGTCACCAAAATAATAGGACTCCAACAAGGAGGTTTTATGGTAATTACTATATTTAAATTATATTTAAAATATTTACATTTTAATAAGCAAAAGCAGGAATATATGCATTGAAAATCCCAGGTTTTCTTTTTTTTTTAATCTTTTAAGATTTATTTATCTTAGAGAGAGCATGCATGCATGCATGTGGGTGGGGGGAGGGGCGAGGGATAGGATCTTCAAGCAGACTCCCTGACGAGTGTGGAGCCCAACGTGGGGCTCAGTCCCACAACCCATGAGATCATTACCCCAGTGGAAACCAAGAGTCAGCTGCTCAACCAACTAAGCCACCCAGGTGCCCCAAAATCCTATATTTTCCATGCTATATTTTTAAGGCAATAAGATTTTTTTTTTCCTGTCAAATACAGTTTAAGAAGAGCTGTAAATAATTTTCCCAGAAGTACCTGAAAACCAGGGGACTTGTTAATGAGCTTTTAAAATGTTCACATTCAGGTCATAAAAGATTTAAAATTAATCATATGTCAGTGCTTAGAAAATGTATATAGATTTTGTGTATGTAAAATACACTCATTTATCTCTAGCAACATTTGCAAAAATAGTGCACCAAAACATGTGACCTAAACTATTTACCCTCTGGCATTTAAATTAAGCTGATTAATATCATTAATCATCCTGTCTCCACAAAGTGAACGGTTGCTAAGACGTAAGCAATACAGGATGTCTCGGATTTTAATACGTGTCTATTTTAAGGCAATGAATTGGTAGCCAAGGCAGACTACGAAGTATAGGAGTTAACCTCATCTTATAAACTGTTATCAAGTGCTATATATGTTGTTTTTGTGTTTTATTCCTGTATCTTAACAATGAGAAGAAAATGGGAATTCTGTCTTAACTGAATCAGGATTCTGAGGAGCAGAGAATCCTGTCATTAAGGGTACAAAGGATCATTTACTCCTCGATCACAGAGGAAGAGAATTCATGTTTTATCATAGCCCATCCAAATTTAAGGGTCACACTCTCCTTCCTTAGGGATACACAAAAGTATATTGGTCACATTGGAATGATTCTGCTACAAGGGCCTTCCAACTTTATATCACTTATTTTTTCTCTCTTGTCCAAATGACTCTAGCAAAAATATTACTTTTGTAACATTCTACCCATAATTCTTTACTGTGCTCTTTCACTCTGGGCATGCACATCTGATTCCCCATGATGGTCTTAAATCCAATCACACATCCATCACAGGGAAAACAAATTAAGTGGAGTACCTTTGCAGATAAAGCAGGGACGCTCCTGACTCAGACTGGAAGGAATAATGTTAATCCCATTACAAATGTTGTGCTGGATGTCATGTAAGGAAAACAGATGGCTCTTTCAACTATACTTTTCATTTGTCATCCTCCACTGTGAGGGCTCAGCCATGGTGGGTTTTTCTCCCTGTAATATTCTCTCTAAATAGCAGTGGGAATTCATAGAACTAGAGCCAGATGTGTGGTAGCTGGTGGGATCTAAATACTGCAAGTGAAAAATTCTCAAGGAAAACTGTTGGAGTTTTTTAAGGGCATTACATGTTCTCTCCATGGCCACCTTTCTCCCTCATGGAGAGCACATATTAAGCAGAGGTAAAGGTCAATAACTGGCACCCATGCCAGGCAGGGCTCGCAACAGTGGTGGCAGAGAGGACATTCAAATTACCACACTGAGGTAATTTGGCCCCACCATACAAACACAGAGGGTTTCTGTATAATGTTCTTTCTGGCAGGAATGTAATTACCAATCTAGCAAGTCACTCTGCTCCACATCCTGTTGCCTGATTGTGATTGTCAATGCTTTAACCAGGTTCCTTTCTTCAGCTTTGTACATGTAGGTTGTGAAACAATTGTAATCAGTGGTAATCACAGTTAAATATTATGTAGAAGGAATAAATTCAATAATGCAAGTCAAATAATAGATTTATTTAATTTACAAAAACTTTAAAATTAAAAATTCTGTGCCTAGAAAAGTGCTATAGTCGTTAAAAAGAATGAGTTTCAAGAAATATTCTTTTTTTAAAGATTTTATTTATTTATTTGAGAGAGAGAGAGAGCAGGGGGAGAATCAGAGGGAGAGGGACAAGCAGGCTCCATGCTGAGCATGGAACCTGACGCGGGGCTCAATCTCAGGACCTTGAGATCATGACCTGAGCTGAAACCAAGTGTCAGATGTTTAACTGACTGAGCCACCCAGGCACCCCTCAGGAAATATTCTTTTTTATTTTTTTTTAAAGATTTTATTTTATTTATTTATTTGACAGAGAGAGACAAAGGGAGAGAAGGAACACAAGCAGGGGGAATAGGAGAGGGTGAAGCAGGCTTCCTGCTGAGAAGGGAGCCTGATGTGGGGCTCGATCCCAGGACCCTGGGATCATGACCTGAGCTGAAGGCAGACGCTTAATGACTGAGCCACCCAGGTGCCCCAGGAAATATTCTTTTAAATTGTACTAAAATAATTTAATTTTGAAAAATTGTGTTATGTGAAGGCAATCTGTTTCCTTGTAAAAAAAAAAAAAAGTAGTGTTCGGCTATAATCCTAACCCATTTTTTATATCTTTTAAAAATCTTTTTATTTAAATTCAAGTTAGTTAACATACAGTGGAATATTAATTTCAGATTCACAATATAGTGATTCAACATTTACATATAACACCTAATGCTCATCATAAGTGCACTCCTTAATCCCCATCACCTATTAACCCATCCCCCCACCCCCTTCCCCTCTGGTACCATCAGTTTGTTCTAGGTAGTTAAGAGTTTGTTTCTTGGTTTGCCTCTCTCTTTTGCCCTATGCTCATTTGTTTTCTTTCTTAAATTCTACATATGGGTAAAATCATATGATATGTGTCCTTCTGTGACTGACTTATTTCGCTTAGAATAATACTCTCTAACTCTATCCACGTCATTGCAAATGGCAAAATTTCATTATTTTTTTATGAATGAGTAATATTCCAGTGTGTGTGTGTGTGTGTGTATGCATACACACGCCCTATATTTTCTTTATCCATTCATCAGTTGATGGACATTTAGGCTCTTTCCATAATTCAGCTATTGTAGATAATGCTGCTATAAACATGGGTCTGTGTACCCCTTTGAATGAGTCCTTTTTATTCTTTGTGAAATACCTAGTCATACACGTGTTGGATCTAGGGTAGTTCTATTTTTAACTTTTTGAGGCACCTCCATACTGTTTTCCAGAGTGACTGCACCAGTTTGCATTCCCACCAATAGGCCAAGAAGGTTCCTTTTTCTCCACATCCTCACCAACACTTGTTGTTTCTTGTGTTTTTGACTTTAGTCATTATGACAGGTGTGAAGTGATATCTCATTATAATTTTGATTTGTATTTCCCTCATGATGAGTGATGGTGAGCATCTTTTCATGTATCTGTTGGTCATCTGTATGTTTTCTTTGGAAAAAAAATGTGTAATCATGTCTTTTGCTCATTTTTTAAGTTAGATTTTTCATTTTTTAGTTGTTGAGTTTGATAAGTTCTTCATCTATTTTGGCTACTAACCCTCTATCAGATATGTCATTTACAAATATCTTCTTCCATTCTGTAGATTGCCTTTTAGTTTTGTTTCCCTCACTGCGCAGAAGCTTTTTATTTTGATGAAGTCCCAATAGTTTATTTTTGCCTTTGTTTCTCTTGTCTCAGGAGACATATCTAGTAAGAATTTGCTATGGCCAATGTCAAATAGGTCACTGCCTGTGTTCTCCCCTAGGATTTTAATGGTTTCATGTCTTATATTAAGTCTTTAATCCATTTTGAATTTGTTTCTGTGTTTCGTGTAAGAAAGTGGTACAGTTTCATTCTTTTGCATATTGCTGTCCTGTTTTCCCAACACCATTTGTTGATGACACTGACTTTTTCCCATTGCATATTCTAGTAAAGATGAATTGACCATATAGTCGTGGGTTCATTTCTGGGTTTTCTCTTCTGTTCTATTAATCTATGTGTTTATTTTTGTGCTCATACCATAGTGTTTTGATCACTACAGCTTTGTAATATAACTTGAAGTCTGGAATTGTGATGCCTCCAGCTTTGCTTTTCTTTTTCAATATTGCTTTAGCTATTCAGGGCCTTTTGTGGTTCCATAAAAATTTTAGAGTTGTTTGTTCTACCTCTGCAAAAAATGCTATTGGTATTTTGATGGGGATTTCATTAAATGTGTAGATTGCTTTGGGTAGTATAGACATTTTAACAATGTTCTTCCAATACATGAGCATTGACTGTCTTTCCATTTCTTTGTGTCATCTTCAATTTCTTTCAACAGTAGTTTTATAGTTTTCAGAATACAGTTTTCTCACCTCTTTGGTTAGGTTTATTCCTAGGTATCTTACGGTTTTTGGAGCAATTGTAAATGGGATTGATTCCTTAATTTCTCTTTCTGCTGCTTCATTATTGGTGTAGAGAATGCAACATATTTCTGTACATGGATTTTATAGCCTGCAACTTTACTGAATTTGTGTATCAGTTCTAGCAAATTTTGGGTGGAGTCTTTCAGGTTTTCTACTTAGTGTATCATGTCACCTGTGAATATTGAAAGTTTGACTTCTTCCTTGCTGATATGGGTGCCTTTTATTTCTTTTTGTTGTCTGATTACTGTGGCTAGTACTTACAGTACTATATTAAATAAAAGTTATGAGGTGGACACCCCTGTCTAGTTCCTGACCCTAATAGAGGAAAAGCTCTCAGTTGTTCCTCATTGAGGATGGTATTAGCTGTGTTTTTGTTTTTGTTTTTAGATTTTATGTTTAGGTAATCTCTACACCCAATGTGGGGTTCAAAACCACAACCTCGAGATCAAGAGCTGCATGCCTCAACAACTGAGCCAGCCAGGCACCCCTAACTGTGGATTATTCATATGTGGCCTTTATTATGTTGAGGTATGCTTGACCCGTTTTTGCCTAATTATATGACCATTTGATATATGGTATTAATAAATAGTAATAACCCACATGATAGTATAATCCACAAATAGTCTAAATATCCAGAAACCTTAAATGACTACTCTAGGTATGATTGCATACCTTCTCCCCATATATTATCAACATTGGTTGGATCTCACTTTCCGCATTATAAATTCTTTGAGTGTAATAATATGAGAGTAGAACTCTACTCAGCATACATTAAATCTCAATGTCTTTTGGCTAGCCTGACCAAGGGTGTGCATGTATGTGAATGTGTGTGTGCATGTGTGTGTACACATGCATGGAGAGAGAGACCCACAGACCCAGAGAAGACCAAATTAGCTTTATTTGTCAGGCTTCAAGAATCATTTACCCCAGGATTTAAGAGGAGGAGAAGCAGACATAAAAGACTAAATTGGCGCACTGGAGGACAGAGACACATTCATGATTTGTGAACGTTGATGCTGATAAAATTTGGAGGGAGGGGCACATTATAAGAAAGATAATCTCACACTCACATATTTTATCAAAACACGTTGCTAAGAGCCATCCCAGAACACTGTCAGGTGGTGTGAAAGAGAGAGCCCATGCAACCTAAACTTCTTTATCTTCAGAGCAAACACTCCTTTGCCAGCTTCTTAGGGGGGGAACAATTCACTGTGTCATTCAGGCCTGATATGCGCACTGTAGCCCCTCTCTTCCTTGCTGTGTGAATGTTAATATATCTATTCACCTCCAAGCCTCAGTTTAGCTCACTAAATAGGTTTATTCATTTAAGCAATGCCATGAATATTAGAGAAAATACATATGTTTAGTACAACATCTGAGAAATAGATGCTCAATAAATAGTACTTCCTGATAAAGCATTTGTGTGCTCCATAAAAAGAAATGAAGACCTCAGGAAGCATACATTTGAATAGTTTTATGTTCACTGCTCTCATTCTACACATTTGCATGGGTAGCATGGGGCCAACTGGCCAGAGGTGCTTGTGAGGAACAACACACAACACACATACAGGTGCCGATGGGGGCCTGATGGCTCTGCTTCCCCTCTGGACTTAGGCCTAACTGCTCTCCTGGCTTGGAAGGGAAAAACTGGCTTTGACTTGTTTAAAAGCATAATACCATGCATGATAGTGATTTAGGGGTTATTATCTCCAACAAGATAAACAGAGGATATTCATTCATGTTGAAATCCTGGTGGAAATCAAGTTTGAGTATCACAAAGTTAGATGTAGCAAATTTGTTATGCAATTGTATAATGGTTCTTAAAATATTCTGAGTTCGGTTGTACCCCTATAGTATAGATAAGAAACCTGAAGAACAAAGATTTGAGGGATTTATCCAGGACCATTTTATTTCAACTTTATCCACTGATTTTTCGAACTGATGCCTTTTCCCCCCTGCAATGTAAATTCCAGGCAATGGGGGAGGGAGGAGCAGGTTGGATACAACAGCGACTATGAATCAAATAATTTTAACCGAATATTGAACGCCTGTTGTATGCAGGCATTGTTATAGATGCTGTCAGCAGTGAACAGGACGAGGCTCCTGGCATCTGCAGAATTGAAGGGATCACGAGACAGGCTTTAGTTTAATGAAAAAAAGGAGTTGAGAGTGACTACTGTCCAAGAGTCTGTAAAAAGAAGTTAAAGGAAATAACCAGAGGGTTGAATTTATGGTTAGGATTATAAGGAAAGATTTCATTGAACTGGAGCAGATGAATATCAGAATACATATATGTATATATACACACACACACCATATAAATATATATTTATGTATATAGTATATGGTATGTATAAACAGCTATACTAACATATATATGTGTATACACATGTATATATTCTTAAATATAATATACACACCATATATGTGCTAGATATATATGTATATATATGAATGTGTATTCTGACATATATACAGCCCTTGCTATTATTGCTGTTAATACACTGTGCCAAGTAACATACACAACACTTTTATTTTTTAATAGATTGTGAAGTCCAACATTTTCAAGCATCCATTGCCTTATGCTAGGAACAGGAATGATTATGTTCTGATAATAGATTATTTTATTATTTTATTTTTTTAGAAGGGGGAGGGGAAGTAGAGGGAGTGGGAGAGAGAGAATCCCAGGCAGGCTCCACACCCAGCACAGAGCCCCATGTGGGGCTTAATCTCATGACCCTGAGATCATGACCTGAACCGAAATCAAGAGTTGGATGCTTAGGGCGCCTGGGTGGCTCAGTTGGTTAAGCGACTGCCTTCGGCTCAGGTCATGATCCTGGAGTCCCGGGATCGAGTCCCGCATCGGGCTCCCTGCTCGGCGGGGAGTCTGCTTCTCCCTCTGACCCTCCTCCCTCTCATGCTCTCTGTCTCTCATTCTCTCTGTCTCAAATAAATTAAAAAAAAAAAAAAAGAGTTGGATGCTTAATTGACTGAGCCATCTAAGATCCCACTTCTAATAAATTATTAATTTAAAAATTCCATAAACAAAGTTATAAACTGTATAAATAAGCAACAATGTCCATTTCCTACGGAAAGCTGCTGTTTCTTCCAGTGCCAAATGGAGGCTCAACTTTCTCCTTCTCTCTTCATTGGGCTATTAATCCCAGGCTGTCTGGTTATGATGTTTGCACAGCACCTTCAACCATATAGAGTCAGCATCTCCAAATAAGAATTATGTTTGAGATCTGATAAAAACTGGTGATGGCATGGCAAAATTGATATAGATGATGGTGTAATTTGCCTAAAGAACGTGCTTGAAACAGGATTTTGAAATCGCTCAGTTTTCTCTGCTGCTGGAAGGTATCCAGGGAGTTAGCCAATAGTTCATCATTAAACTGGAATAACAAGACAGCTAAAAGTGAATTTATCTGTGTGGGCAGTCATCTTGGACTGCGTCGCTGATGGCACCATATGTTAGCTACAGTTGGCATTCCTCAGGGAACTGCAAATGTTTACAGATGCTTTGAGGGAGACGTTCTTTGTGTTGCAGAGCTTGGCATGTGGAGAAGCTTGCCCGGGAAAGATGACATAAAGGTATGTTTTTTCATAAATATTTTTTTCTGTATTCCATTTTGTCTTTTGCTCCATATTTAAAAGACTTCATATATCTGGGGTGATTTGGAGGCTGAAGATAAAGTGTGGCTTCCCAACCTCTACCCTTGGCTCCCGTCTTCTGTCTTCCCACCATGTCTTGGTAATAGATCATTTTGAAATTTTCAGACACAATGTGGAAACAACTTGTTCAGAATTATGTTCAGTGGAGTTGTTTGTTTTTATAAAAGTTGCTCTTTGAAGCTCTTTATGAGAGTTTTTAGAATTATATTCTGAGTCTTTTTAAAAATCAATGGGTATGTCAACAGGAAAGAAGTTCTGCTCAAGAAATGTGTTATAATTGTCAAATTGGGACTAGAAAAGTGAAAACAAAATCCTATATGTTATCAACTCTCACCTTGAAGTATTGGCCACAAAAACTTCCCAGATGAATTTTCTGAGGAAAATTAAACTTAAAGAAACTGTCTTTTTCTGGTTTGCGCATGACAATCTCAAAGTGTCTTAGTCTGGAGTATAAATTATATGCTTACCCTAGTTACAACTTGTATTTTTTTCTTTCAACCCAATTCTCATCCTCTGTGAAAGCCACAATTCCAAGGTAACTAATGACGGACAGAACCAAGCCCTGCCTGAGATCTTGCATCAGGGGAACATCACAGAAGGCAGCAAGGCGGACAGCGAAAGTGGCTCCTAGCGGTATCTGCCACCTCTTATCTTGGTGATTTGGGACACATAATTTATATTCCCAGGCTTTAGTTTTAACACATAGAAAATTAAAGATTTGGGGGGAAGAAAGATTTTCCAAACATAGCCCTGACAACATCTAACTCCCAGTTTGTGTTCACTTTCCATCATGCAGAATTCTGGAGAGGTACTTGTTCAGTTGGGTTATAGTTTCGGCTGTCTTTACATCTGTTAGAGTCACGTGACTCATTCTTCCACATAGAATATGAACGGACTTTTGTGTTTGGATCTTGTGTCCAAAGCAGTATAAAAGTAGGTACACCTCCTCCTCTGATTTTTCTCCCACCCTTTGGCTGAATGGCAAGGAATCCCAGGTCCTAAAGAAAACAGAGCACAGGTTAGACAAACCTAAGTCCTTGAATGACCATGAGCAAACCCACCCACCAACTAGGAACCAGCTTTTGATTCTACATAAGTGAAAAATAGTTTTCTATTTTTGTTCAGCCACTGAGGATTATTTGCAACAGCAACCATGACAGTTCAATTCTTTGTTGCTTTTGAATTTAACTTGAACTTTGGACTAGTAGCCACTGACATCACCGTCCAAACTTGAATCCTTTCCAGTCAGAGGGGTCAGACGCTGAGGATACAGCTTTTGCTTTTTTTTTGCTGAGAAATATATACATTTATCTGACTAAAGAAGTGTATGATGCACAATAGCATTCCGTCTGTTTGAGCTCATATGAGGTTAGAAGTAGTGTTAAAACAGATAAACTGGCTCAGTGGTAATTGGGGATTAGACCCCACTGTGCTAAATAATCTAGAGGTCAATGTTATAAGCAAAGGTTTAAACACATCATTGTTGAGGTCAAAATCAGAATTAGAGACACCTCAACTTACAGGGAAAACCATGGAATTATAAGAAGAGAGAGAGAGAGAGATGCAGTGTCTTATAGACAAACACCACACACACAAATGAGTAACAGAAATGGTTTAATATCTATGGAATTAAGATCAGAAATAGGTAGAGACATAAAAATAAGATCCAAGAAAGAAGGGACTGAAAATCCTCATCCATGATTTTCAGAGGTACTGTAACAAACACACTCAAGCAAGTGCAGGACAGAGAAGAGAGAGGAAAATCCGCATTGGAGACACAGAAACAGGAAGAAGGAAATAGTTTTAGCCCATACCGTTTATAATTTCACCAATTCGATTTGGAAATACTACTTTAGGGATGGCTAGCTTATGTTTATATAAAATTTTAATTTATAGTATGGATTTGGTGATTTCATGTATCATTTTTGGATTTTTATTTTATTTTTTAAAATATTTTATTTATTTATTTGACAGAGAGAGACACAGCGAGAGAGGGAACACAAGCAGGGGGAGTGGGAGAGGGAGAAGCAGGCTTCCCGCCGAGCAGGGAGCCCGATGCGGGGCTCGATCCCAGGACCCTGGGACCATGACCTGCGCCGAAGGCAGATGCTTAACGACTGAGCCACCCAGGCGCCCCCATTTTTGGATTTTTATAACCCAAATGTAAAGAAGTGTTTCCAGTATTGATCACAGAGATGCCCCATGGGAATTGCAGTAGCTGTTAGAAGGTGAAGTGCTGCCCTTAACAAATACATGGATTGAAGAACAGGCAATATCACAGTTGAGCATGTCATTATGTTGCTAACTCTGTTCAAAATGTCTGTTTGTTTTATTTGGGGTGTGTGTGTGTAGGCGGGGTTACACATACACAATCCTCATTATGAAACCACCTATTTAAACTGAAACAGATAATTTTGTCATGAGAAAAATTTAGAGCTTTTTTTGTGAAGTGTTTTAAGGAATTAATATTTTTGTTTAGAGAAAATTAAGTGAAAAATTACAATGTGATATTAGAGCAAATTACTGAGAACGAAAAACAGCAAGGGAAGTATAATAATAATGGATTCAGTGGCAAAGTGTGATTGACTGACAAGACTTGAAGAACTTTTCATAGAAGAGAAGCACTGGCCTGTGATAATTAGAAAATTTTGAAACCCCAGGGTGGAGCTAAAAGAATATGTCAGATATTTAAGCTATGGTGATTATTATCACAGTTTTATAGGAAATTTGGCTTAAGCTTTGCAGCCATTAAAACATAAAAAAGAAAGTTGTATCTGTTTTCAATGCCTAATAAAAGAAAATATCATTATTGATTTATTTATTTTTTACTGATACTAATTACCTCAACAAAATTGCCATATGGTCACTGAAAAAGAAATTGGACAAACTTAAAAAGTGGTTTTACACAGAAATTCGTTACGTGGCGATAGCTTGGATCTATCCTCAGAAAAAAGCTAAGCATCTCTGATGCCATTACTCACTGAAGTGATATTTGTGAGAAGCTAATCAAATGAGATTTAACACCTAACCTGAGGCAAGGACAAATTTAAAATCTGTTGGAATGAATGGATAGAATGCAGGCATCCATTGATTTTCAACTTGAAGTGAGAGATGCCATCAATCACTGATACTATTTACTTTCCCTTGTGTGTGTGTGTGTGTGTGTGTTAGAAGGGGAGAGGTAAAAATGCATACTGTGTCATGATTTAATATTTATAACTGGCAAGGGGCCGATAAAACAGACTGCCCCTCCTCCCACTACTCCTACCCCACCCTGGAGAAATGGCTCCTACCCTGCTAGAGAATTAAGTAAAATCAGTAAATTATAGCTATGAGAGAGTAGGAAATGAATCTGAAAAGTTCCAAACACAATCTCGAATGGGGTTACACAAATAAGTCAGGGAGTTACTGCAAAATCAAGCAAATAAGTTAAAGAGGAACTTAAATTTATTCAGCAGATCTGAATTATGGAAAACTCCCCATGTGGACTTTTTTGATGCAAAAGAAATCACTTTTTTAAAAAATAAGATTTTATTTATTTATTTGAGAGGGAGAGTGCGAGTGTTCATGAGAGGGGGAGAGGGAGGCAGAGGGGAAGGAGGAGAGAGAGAGAGACAGAGAGAATCTGAAGCAGACTCCACACTGAGCAGGGAGCCCATTTCAGGGCTTGATTCCACGACCACGAGATCAAGACCTGAGCCAAAACCAAGAATTGGATGCTTAACTGACTGAGCCACCCAGAAACCCCCCCCAAAATCACTTTTGATGTCATTTTAATACATTTGTCTATTTTATTTTATTTTATTTTTAATTTTTATTTATTTGACAGAGAGAGAGAGACAGCGAAAGAGGGAATCCAAGCAGGGGGAGTGGGAGAGGGAGAAGCAGGCTTCCCGCAGAGCAGGGAGCGCGACGCGGGGCTCAATCCCAGGACCCTGAGATCATGACCTGAGCCGAAGGCGGACACTTAATGACTGAGCCACCCAGGCACCCCGCATTTGTTTGAATTAAATGTTTTGTCCTGCCTTTATGTAAACTCGCTAAAGTTCCTCTATTGCTTTAAGATTATACAGTGTTTAAAAGAGAATCCCACTTCTACAAAACAAGTCTACCATTCCTAAAATCTAAGCATTTTTAAATACCTTATAGAAATCCATACTAACAAATGCAAGTGCTAAAAATATTCTTAACAATCCAAAACTACGTATAAAGTGATAGAACGCAAAAAGTAGATTCCCAAACACTCAGGGAGTTGTATTTTAGGCAAATCAGTTATTTGGAGAATTGATCATTATGTAGTTTTTGTTTTTGTTTTGTTTTAGAAACAAGTCCATTTTGACAGTGTACGAAGAGATGGGGGCAGTGCGGGCATGCCCAGGTGAGACCAGGTCACACCTGTCCTGGCCAAGGCACCTGTTCTGCTTAGAGAGTTCTCCAGCTGGGGCCTGGCAGGGGCACAGACCCAGGGTTAGAGCTGCTGCCTTGAGTGGCAGGTGGGGAGCCACAGGTACCAGCAAGGGCAAGGGCAGGGGCATAGAATGTGAAGAACTGAGGCTAGGACATATGCGTATCTGTGCATGTGTATACATATATATACATGGGAACAGTGTGTACAGAATCTATAAAAGCCCTCAAAGACTGATCTAGGGCGAGGGTCAGAGGTAAGATACCTCAACTCCCTGAAGGCCCCAGAGGTTGAGGAAGCATCAGGAAAGGGAGCACATCGTGCTCTGTGCCAAATGCCCAGACCTAAACCCTGTTCTGCCACTCAGACTTGCTGTGTGACCTGAGACAAGATAGTTACCACGTCTGAGACTTGGAAAGATTCACTGTATGATCTTAACATTTTTTAGGACCCTGGATGTTCCTTGGCTTTTTCCTCAGAACACTTAGCCTTTGTCCAGCTCAACTGGCCCATTGCAGTCACCTCTTGTGATCCTTCCTTTCCTGATCCCATTCACATACATGGGACCTCTTGCCAAGAGGTTTACATCCTCACAGTCTGAGCAGAAGCTGTGGCTTTATTTTAGCTACTGTTAAAATTAAGTAAAGAGATGGTCTACTTTGAAGAATTAGCAACACAAAACAATTTCCCATTTTATTTGCATATCCATGAGATCATCTGCAAACAGGAAATCATTATTATTTCCAAAACTTCACACCTTTCTAGACTACTGTTTTTCAAATTGTTTTTATGGTGAAAAGACAATTTTTTCCCAGTACTTCTCAGACCTATACTTTTACAAAATGAAAGAAAAATAACATAAGAAAGACATGCAATGAAACATTCTATTTTAAATGATTATCTTCAAAAGAAAAAAAAATATTTTCTCAAGTTACTATAAAAGTTTCTAGATTTTGCTGTTCTTAACCTATTATGGACTGGAAAGAAAAAGTTTGAGATTCCACACCTGCCAACAGGCCACATTGTAAGTAGCCAATTCCTAAGAACTATTCTTATGCATTTTCTCACCCAAGCCTATGTTGTCTGGGTCAGGATTTGGGGGGAAAGTAGATAATTTTTCTTTTAACAAGCAAAATTATTCAAGATGGAACTTGGTGAGATTACATTGCTCATCAAATTGAGATTTGTAGTTACTGAATATTAGTTTTTTTAGGTTGTCAGTGAAAACATTAGTTTTTTTTTTTTTTTTAAAGATTTTCTTTATTTATTTGACAGAGAGAGAGACAGTGAGAGAGGGAACACAAGCAGGGGGAGTGGGAGAGGGAGAAGCAGGCTTCCCGCGGAGCAGGGAGCCAGATGCGGGGCTCGATCCCAGGACCATGGGATCCTGACCTGAGCCAAAGGCAGCCGCTTAACCAACTGAGCCACCCAGGTGCCCTGAACATTAGTTTTTAAACTTGTGCAGGTAGTATTTAATATTTCTTTATGGAAAATAAAAAGATTTCCTAAAGAGCAACTTTAGTTAAGTCAAAAGTACCTAAAACTCCAACAAAGCCTAAGAGAGGCTTGAAAATTTTATTTTAGTACACACAAAACATGACAAATGAAATTTATCTAATAGTTGGTTGCCTTAAGTGGAAACTGATGTCAGTTTTAAGTGATCATATTTCCTGGTGAAAACAGCAGAATTTCAGTGCCCTGTAAGAGAACAAACTGACCTGTGCTATGATTTTATTTATCCATCTAAAAACTAAAGAATGTGTGGCAACCAGATGCTTTGGGCCTTTTGGCTTTTCTCTGGGGGGGGGGGGGGAGGTGGGAGGAGGGCTGTAAAATGAGACCACAGAATCACATACTTCTTGAAGCTACTATTGATTTCTGATAACAGTTTTGCTTCTCTACCTTCTAAGGCATGAGAGTATGTATTACATTGAAGAGAACCACCCTATTCATTTTAAGTGTAAGGATACAGATGGTCATGGCTGGCAATGACCTTATCTCACAATAAATACCTGTGTTAGAAAGGCATCTCCATAGCATATTTTGATCCAGGTTCTGCAAAAATCCCAGGTCGATAACAAATTCACAGTATTTCTCTAATGATAAACTCTGAAAGGAAAATTCCTTACTCTCTTCTTGCTTGGAGTTTTATCAAGCGGTTAAGAGTATCAGGCAATGACCACCATCAGACAAGATACACCTACGATTCCTTTGAATTTCATGGGAGTTATTGGATCATAACATGGGGTCTGGTAATTTGTGTTTTGGGGAACCAGGACAGTCTTGCCTCTGCATTCCCAACAGTGTGTTCCTGGTGAACCGTGAGATAATGATGGTTGTAAATGTTTAATACTGCCGAAAATTTTAAAACTGGTTTTTCAACTTGTCAAAATTTACAGTATTTGAAGTCATGATTGAACATGATTCTTGTGGCTCTCTCCTTAATATTTTGGCACTTCAGCTTTGCCACAGAGAATGCTAGAGACTGCATAACATATTTCCTTCCCGTTCCCTTTACATTCCCGAGTCCGTTCCTTTGGTTTGGCTCCAGTTGAGAAGGAATTCATTATTCCTCAAAGTGAATATCTGATGTGCATGTGGAAAATACTTACTTTTTGGTTGATTACTTGCTCTTATATCTCTCAATTTCTCTAGCTTTATTGGGGTATAATTGACAAATAAAAATTGTATATATTTGAAATATACAACCTATGTTTTGATATGTGAATACATTGTGAAATGATACAATCAAGCTAATTAACGTATCCTTCAACTCACATAGTTACTGTATGTGTGTGTGTGTAACTCTCAGCACATTTCAAGTCTACAGTACAGTATTATTAACTGTAGTCATCATGTTGTACATTAGAGCTTCAGAACTTTATTTATCCTGCATAATGTAAACTTTGTATCCTTTGACCAATATTTCATTTCTCCCACCCTCCAAACCCTGATAACAACTGGACTCTGCTTATGAGTCCAACGTTTTTTGATTCCACGTAAAAGTGAGATCATGTAGTATTTGTCTTTTGTGTCTGTCTTAGCTCACTTTAACAATGTTCTCCAGGTTCATCCGTGAATGTCATAATTTTCTTCTTCTTGAAGGCTGAATAATATACTATTGTATATAATATATTTATACAGTTTCCCATATTCTTTATCTCTTTATTCATCAAATGACATTTAGGTTGTTCCTATATCTTGGCTACTGTGAAAAATATTGTAATAAGTCACATTTTATATATCATTAAATTTACCCATTTCAAGTTTTCAACTCTATGATTTTTAGAAAAATTACCATGTTGTGAAGTCATCACGAGTAAGCAGTATTAGAACATTTTCTTCAAACGACAGGACCCCTTAGTCTCATTTACAATTAATCCCGGTTTTCATGCTCTGCCTCATGCAACCAATCATTTATTTTCTGTCTCTATAGATTTGCTTTTTCTGGATATTCAGTCTGAAAGTCAACATACTGTATGATTTCAACTATATGACATCGTAGAAGAAAACAAAACTATGGAGACAGTAAAAAGATCATAGGTAACCAGGGGTTAGGGAATAAGGCAGAGCACAGAGGATTTGGGGGGCAGTAAAACTACTCTGTATTAAATTATAATAGTGCCCACATGTCATTATACATTTGCTGAAACCTATAGAATATACACCAAGAGTGAACCCTAATGTGGAGTAGGGACTTTGGGTGATAATGACATCATGTGTCAATGTAGGTTTATCTATAGTAAGAAATGTATGGCTCCAGTGCAGGATGTTATAATGGGAGAGGCAAGCTGTGGGGGGGGAGGCAGAGAGTATTTGGAAACTCTATAACTTCTGCTTCATTTTACTGTGAACCTAAAACTGCTCTAAAAATAGTCTACTGAAATTCAAAAAAAAATTAGTTTCTCCGGATTTTTGCATTTCCAAATAAATTTTAGAATCTGTTTGAAAGTTTCTGCAAAAAAAAGTTTGTTGCAATCTTATAGAATATCTATAGATCCTATAGACAGTCTATATTTTTTGAATCCTGTTTGTTGAATCTATGGATCAAACTGGGGAGAAATGACATCATAATAATATTGGGTTCTCCAACCCAAGAACATGGAATGTCTCTCTATTTATTTTGACCTTCTTTAATTTCTCTCTGCAATTCTTATTTTATTATTTCTTAATGTACAAGTCTTACACTATTTTTGTTAATTTTTTTCTTTTTTTATTATGTTATGTTTATCACCATACATTACATCATCAGTTTTTGATGTAGTGTTCCATGATTCATTGTTTGCATATAACACCCAGTGCTCCATGCAGAATGTGCCCTCTTTAATACCCATCACCAGGCTAACCCATCCTCCCACCCCCCTCCCCTCTAGAACCCTCAGTTTGTTTTTCAGAGTCCATCGTCTCTCGTGGTTCATCTCCCCCTCCGACTTCCCCCCCTTCATTTTTCCCCTCCTGCTATCTTCTTCTTTTTTTTTTTAAACATATAATGTATTATTTGTTTCAAAGGTTATTTTTGTTAAATTTATTCATTAGTGTTTTATTCTTTCTAATGTGGTTGTGAAAAATCGTATTCCTAATTTCATTTTCTTATATTGCTTGTATATAGAAATGTGATTGAATTTTTCAGTATTGACCTAATATTCTAAAAACTTGCTCTACATGTATTTTACTTCTAATTATTTTTGTAGGTGCCCTCAAATTTTTTATATACAAGATCATGCTGTCTTTGTGAAAAGATAGTTTTACCTTCTCCTTTCCAATCTAGATACGTTTTATTTCTTTTTATTGACTGATTGGGCTACCTAGAATCTCCACTACAACATTTAATAGAAGTGGAAG
Organism: Mirounga leonina; assembly: GCF_011800145.1. Classification (NCBI taxonomy): domain Eukaryota; kingdom Metazoa; phylum Chordata; class Mammalia; order Carnivora; family Phocidae; genus Mirounga; species Mirounga leonina. The sequence goes on from NW_023270498.1 coordinate 6,249,278, forward strand.
GAGCATACATGCTTGCCTCATTCCTGCTTTTAGGCAGAATCTCTTCAGTCTTTCACCATTAAGTACAATGCTCATTGTAGGTGTTGTAGAGATGCCCATTATTAGGTTTAAAAAGTTACTGTCTAAAAAATTTGAGAATGTTTAATCATGAATGTGTGTTGGATTGTTCCCAATGTTTTATCTGTGCCTATAGAGATAATCATATGGTTTATATTCTTTATTTTACTAATATTATATTGATATTTGCATGTTCTGTGTTCTCTTGAAAATGATGTGCTTGGGGAGCCTGGGTGGCTCAGTCAGTTAAACCTCTTACTCTTGATTTCGGCTCAGGTCATCATCTTGGGATCATGAGATCGAGCCCTGCATCATGCTGTGTGCTCAGCGGGGAGCCTGTTTGAGATGCTCTCTCTCTCTCCCTCTCCTTCTGCCCCTCTCCCCTCAAAAAAATAAATAAGTCTTTAAAAAAATAATGTTTTCTGCTGTTGTTGGTTGTCATGTTCTAGTCAAGTTGACAGTGCTCTTTGAGTTGTCTATATTTTTTTCTGTTTTTTTTGACTAATTCTATCAATTATTGAGAGTGGAATATTGAAATCTTCAACTATTATTGTTGAACTATTTCTGTCTTCAGTTCTAAGTAGCATGTATTTGGGGGTTCTGTTGTTAGGTAAATATATGTAATTGCTTTTGCTGAATGGAATCTTTTATCATTGTAAAATATCTCTCTTTGTCTCTATTAATACTATTTGTATTATATTTTTTGCCTTAAAATCTATTTTGTATGTTAGTATAGCCCCTGCAACTCTCTTTTGTTGTAAGGCATATCTTTTTCCATATTGTTTGTAAGGCATATCTTTTTCCATTCTTTTACTTTCGAACTATTTGTCTTTGAACCTAATTTGTCTTTTGCATATAGTCTGTAGTTAGATTCTGTTTTTCAATCCAGTCATCAGATTGCCTTTGGAGTATTTAATCCATTGATTTAGTCTAATTATTAATATGATTGGGTTTTGCAATTTGCTTTCTATGTGTTTTATGTCTTATGTGTTTCTCTATTCTTGCTTTTCTGTTAAACAGGTATTTTCTTGTGTGCCCACTTAAATTAAAAATAATATATGTTATTTTGAATTACTTTCTTAGTGGCTTCTCTGAATATTACAGTATGCATTTTAACCTAAAACCATCTATTTCAGATTAATGCTAATGTGATTACATAGTACATAGAAACCGCTCCCCTATCATTCTCTCTCTTCTTCCTTTTTTGTGGCATTATTATCATACAGATTACAGTATAAATCCATCAACTATTGTATACATTGTATATTACCTTTATACAGTATAAGCCCATCATAAGCCCAGGTTTTCTGTTTTGGGTTGTTTCTTGTTTTGTTTTGTTGTGTTGTGAGTGTCTCATAACTTTTTTGTTGAAAATCAGGAATGTTAGATAATATAGCAAATCTGAAATTAGTTCTCCCCTTCGCATGGGGTTTGTTCCTAAAACTTTTTTTTTTTTCTCTTGTTCTGTTTTTCTGGCTAACAGATTTCCAGAATCGATTTTATAGATTCTGTATTCAAGGCTGTGTGCAGCCCCTGAGTTCTCTGATCATTTTTATTTTTAGAATGATTTTTTTAAAGCCTGTCCTTCTCAAGGGCTGCCTCTCAGTCAGTATAGTTTGATGATTAGCCAGTGATGGGTCAGAAGAATCCTTAAAATGCCTTGACCCACTAAGTATTACACACATTGGCATGGGGATTTGTGGTTGGTTAAAGGCACAACTTCAAATTTTAGGATGATAAAAAGCTAACATAAGTCATCCGTAGCTGTCATTCCCTGTCACGCAGGACCTCAAGGTCGGGCATAGGTGAGTTATCAGTCTCAGTCTCTGGTCTTTCTTGGACATATGCATAGCCATGCTTATGTATGTGCACTATCAGTCAGCTCAGGCTGCCACGGTAAGTGACCACAGACCTGTGGCTTAAACCACAGACATTTATTTTCTCACAGTTCTGGAAGTTCATGACCAAGTTACAGGTAAACTGAGTTTCTGAAGAGAGTTCTCCTCTTGGCCCCTAGACAGCCACCTTCTTGCTGTGTCTTCACATGGTCTTTCCTCTGTGTGTGTAGAGAGGTCTCTGGTGATCCTTCCTTATCCTCTAAGGACACTAACCCTGTAGGATTAGGGCTCCACCCCTATGACTTAATTTAACCTTAGTCACCTCCCAAAGGACTTTATCTTCAAATACAGTCATATTGGTAGTTACAGTTTTAACTATGAATTTTGGAGAAAAACAATTCAGTCCATAACAGCAGAATGTATTAAAACATTTCAAAGTCATACATAATTATCTATTTCTTATTTCTGAATCTTTTTATTTAAATTTTTGCTGGGCTGTTATTGGCTTCACAAAAATTCACAGCCTTCAACAACTGTAATGTTAACAATCCCAGCGGATTGCCATTGTTTATTAACACCTTGGGAAAGGGCTTTATCCTTGGGGTGGAGATCTGAATTATGTCAAATAGTGACAATACCCTGTGAATAGAGTTTCCTCAGGAAGATGCTGGAAGTATTATCAGAATATACAGGCTTCGGATTGGGGGCTTTATAAGGGTCTCTGATACAGGTCCACCAGTTTTCATGATTATCACACCACCATCCCAAAGGTGGAAAGGAGTGCAACCTCAATTAAAATACCACAGGCCTTGCTTTTCTTACCAATAGTCAGTAATTCTTCTTGAATGAATGCTTTCTAGTTTATTCTGTCCCTTTGGTTAAATTTCAGAGTCCAGAAATTATTTCAATATCATCTTTATTTTTGTGGGGTAGAGGATTGAATAACATTCTCACTCCATCATTCCGGAGGTCTAGTTCCCCTTATTTTTCTCATTTGTTAAACTAACAATATGAGGTACAGGTTTGTTACTCTCATTGCTGCTATTTGCTATTAGTGATTTTTAATAGAACAAAATTAATTTTGCTTATTTTAAAATCGCTACCTCTTCCCTGCCTTATCACCATTAACTTTCTTTATAAAAAATGATCAAAGTATACATTTTGATGAACTCTTATATTATAGTTGTGTTTTATTTCTAAAAGAAAAAGATATTTAGCACTTCCAGATTCTAGTCAGCATGTAAGAAGCTTGGAATTATTCATTTCATCTTAAGAAATAAAAAGCTCAACATACTGAAAATTCAGTAGCTCTTCTGAGGGCTATCAGAGGTCAGTTGAGGTCACAGGCAAACAGCTACCCCTAAAAATTAAAGAGACATACAGGCTGATACTGGAAATCACAACTTACTAGAGCAGAAACCCAACCCAGGAACAGAACTGCAAGGGAAACCAGTACTGGGGCAGGAAAACCTGAACTGTGACTATGATTGACAAATTGCTGGGGGATCAGTGTGGGCAAGTCTGGGAGTTAAAAACTCCAGGGGGTCCCCCACACTTTTGTGAGTTTTATTTCCTGGAGTTCTACCAGGTTTTGGCAGTGAATAGCTGAGAAAAATCCCCCTGGGCTTTAGGTAGGGGAAGTTGAAAAGTACCTATGTGGAAATATGCCAGGGCATCCTGTTCCTAAAAAAGACTGCTCTCAAGATAAATTATTTTACCAAAGCCTATTATCAAAACCTATTGGGATTTTATCAGATCCTAACAACTTGAGGGAATGGAAAGATCCAACTCCAGTCACCCTAACCTCCTCAAGCCATCCTGCCTCACATAAGGCGGGAGGCAGAACTGAGAGGTATTTGTGAAGTTCACAATCCAGGGACACAGGCTTCCTAAGAGGCTGAGATCTCATCATAGGACTGTAGAATTCTGTCTCTCTTCATGTGCCTTACCACCACCTCACTAAAGGTCTATTTAGTAGTGTTCCTTTCACCTAGTACATCATGTACAGCTTTCCACAAAAAATTATAATGCACACTAAAAAGCAAAAGATACAATTTGAAGTCACAGGGTAAGCTTCAGAATGAGATTCAGCTATGGCAGGGATGTTGGAATTATCAAACATTCGATTTAAAAGAACTATGAAAAATGTGGATAACATGCGAGATTGGATGATAATGTAAACAGAGATATAGAAATGAAACATTCGATTTAAAAGAACTATGAGAAATGTGGACAACATGTGAAATTGGATGATAATGTAAACAGAGAGATGGAAATTCTAGGAAAGAATCAAAATAAATGTTATAATAGAAGTCAAGAACACCTTTGATGGGCTCATTAGTAAACCAGATGGCTAAAGAAAAAAAATCCCTAAACTTGTGAATCTGTGCATAGAAAATTTGACAACTAAAAAGTAAAGGGGAAAAAAAGAAAACTGGAAAAAAAAAAAAAAAGATGTGGGAGGAACAGACTATCCAAGTACTGTGGGCCAATTATAAAAGCTGTATGTAACATATGCATAATGGGAATACCACAAGGAGAAGAAAGAAAGGAAGAGGAGTATTTAAAGCAATGAGAACTGAAAGCCTCCCCAAATAAATGTCAGACATCAAACCACAGATCCACAAAACACAGAGAACAACAAACAAACTAAATTCAAAACAAATCAAACAAAAAACAAAAAAAGTCCACTGCTCCTAGGCATATCACATTCAAACTACAGAAAATCAAAGATAAAGAACAAAATCTTGAAAGGAATCAAAGGAAAGCACTGCACCTTTAAAAGAAGAAAATATAAGAATTACATCCAACTGCCCAGAAACCTCACATGAAAGAAGAGAGTGGAATGAAATATTTAAAGTGGTAAGTGAGGGTTCCCTGGGTGATTTAGTCGGTTAAACATCTGCCTTTGGCTCAGGTCATGATCCCGGGGTCCTAGGATTGAGCCCTGCATTGGGCTTCTTGCTCAGCAGGGAGCCTGCTTCTCCCTCTGCCTGCCACTCCCCCTGCTTGTGCTCTCCCTCGCTGTGTCTTTCTCTGTCAAATAAATAAATAAAAATTTAAAAAAACAAAACAAAAATAACATGGTAAGTGAAAAAAAAAAGTTTAAAAAACACCAAACAGATAAACAAAACAAACTAGTATTCTGTGTTCTGAAAAGTTATCTTTTAAAAGTGAAGGATAAATGAAGATTTTCTTAAGATTAACAAATATTGTGAGGATTTTCTGCCCAAAAGACCTGCTTTACAAGAAATGTTAAAAGATCTTCAAAGAGAAGGAGGAATGACACTTGTTAAAAATTTAGATCTATATAAGGAAAGGAAGAATATTAGCAAAGGAATAAATGATGGTAAAATAAATATTTTAATTGATCTACCAGATAACACTGTTCAAAACAATAATATCAATAATATTTTTGATGATTATACACTATACATAAGTGAAATGGATGATTCAATAAATGGGAGGATGGATTTATGGTATTTTGCTATTATAAGGTACTAGCATTACTCAAGAAATCATATAATGTTATTTGAAAGTGGGCTTGAATTAGTTGTAAATGTGTATTGCAAACTCTAAGGCAACTACTAAAAAAAAGTTAAAAAGAAAATGGTATTTGATAAGCTAAGGAAGCAGAGAAAATGAAATCATATACAATGTTCAATTAAAACCACAAATGGCAGGAGAGTGGAAGACAAAAATAGGAACAAAGAGTGTGATAGACATAAAGCAAAGCAAATATAATAGATATTAACCCACTTTATATCAATAATTTCTTTAAATATCAACGGTCTAAATATACCAATTAAAAGACAGCGTCAGGTCGAACCCCAAAATAAGACTCAACTGTATGTGTCTATAAGAAACAGTTCAAATATAAAGACACATAGATTAAAAGTAAAGGGTAAAGAATGATATACCATGCTATACAAATAAAACTGGGATAACTATATTAACTTCAGACAGAGTAGACCTCAGAGCAAAGCTCTGTTCTTCAGAAATGGAGAAATGATAAAGACTTTCAAAAAAACAACCCCGAAAAACAAAAACAAAAGCTAAAAAAGTTCATCACCACTAGACCTCATTTATAATGAATAATAGAGGAAGTTTCTCAACTTCCTCTGAAATGAAAGGATGCTAATTAATATTGTAAAACATATGAAGTAAAACTCACCAGTAATGGTAAATACATAATCAAAATAGCATTTTCTAATATTATATGGTGGTACATATATCACTTTAAACTCTAGTTTAAAAGTTGAAGAACACATGCATTAAAAATGACTATAACTACAATCATTTATTATTGGATACATGATATTAAAAAATGTAAATTATATCTATAACCTAAAATGTGAAGGGGGGAGAAATAAAAATACTGTTCTGCTATGGTATCAAAGTTAAGTTGTTTCTAGCCTAAATAAGATGATATAATGATAAGGTATTTTATGTAAGTCATAACAAAGAGCCTGTATAGTAGATACACAAAAAAGTGAACATAAATGAATTAAACCATAATGTCAAAAAAGTGATCAAATCCAAAGGAAGACAGAAAGAGAGGAAAAGGAAGAAAGGAGCTATGAAACAGTCAAAAAACAATGAACAATGTTGCAATAGTAAGTTCTTAACCATAAATAATTACTTTAAATGTAAATGAATTAAATTCTCCAATCAACAGACATAGGGTGGCTAAATGGATTAAAAGATGAAAAAGAGGAGAAAGGAAAAGAAGGAGGAGGAGGAGGAGGGGGAGGAGCAGAAGAAGAAGATGAAAAAGAAGAAGATTATTTTCATACTCTGAAAATGAAAGGGTAGAAAAGGTATTCCAAGCAAATTGTAACCAAAAGAGTAGGAGTAGCTATACTTACAGAAAAGAAATAGACTTTAAGTTAAAAATGGTCACGAATGAACCATGAGAGACTACGGACTCTGAGAAACAAACTGAGGGTTCTAGAGGGGACGGGGGTGGGAGGATGGGTTAGCCTGGTGATGAGTATTAAAGAGGGCACATATTGAATGGAGCATTGGGTGTTATACGCAAACAATGAATCATGGAACACTACATCAAAAATTAATGGTGTGGGGCGCCTGGGTGGCTCAGTTGGTTAAGCGACTGCCTTCGGCTCAGGTCATGATCCTGGAGTCCCAGGATCGAGTCCTGCATCGGGCTCCCTGCTTGGCAGGGAGTCTGCTTCTCCCTCTGACCCTCCCGCCTCTCATGCTCTCTGTCTCTCATTCTCTCTGTCTCAAATAAATAAATAAAATCTTTAAAAAAAAAATTAATGGTGTAATGTTTGGTGATTAACATAACATAATAAAATATAATAAAAAATGGTCATGAAGGACAAGGAAGGTCATTATATAATGATAAAACAGTTAAGAAGATGGACAATTGTAAATGTTTATGCATCCAACATGAGAACATCTAAATATATAAAGCAAATACTAACAGAACTGAAAGGAGAAATGAACAGCAAGGCGATAATAGTAAGAAACTTTAGTAGGAGACTCCACTATAAACATTTGATAAATCATCTGGGCAGAAAATCAATAAGAAAAAAGCAAATTTGCACAATACCATAGACCAAATGGACCTAAGAGGCATTGCTTTCTAACAGAACATGCAACAGCAACAAAATACATATTCTTTTCAAGCACACATCACTTCTCTGGGATAGATCATATGTTAGGATATAAGACAAGTATTAAAAAGTCAAGAAAATTGAAATTATATCAAGTATCTTTTTCAACTATAGAGATGTGAAACAAGAAATCAATAACAGGAGGAAAACTCACAGGTATGTGGAAATTAAACAACACACTCTTAAACAACAATGAATCAAAAAAGAAATAAAAAAATTATCTTGAAACAAACAAATGTGGAAACACAACAATCCCAGTATTATGGGACACAACAAAAGTAGTGCTAAGAAGGAAGTTTATAGCTATAAATACCTACATTTTAAAAAAGAAAGATCTGAAATGAGCAATCTAACATTTTATCTGAGTGAACTAGCAAAAAGAGGAATAAACTAAACCCAAAGTTAGTAGATGGAAAGAAATAATAAAGAACAGAAATAAGTAAAATAGAAAATAGGAAAACAGTAGAAAATATCAATGAAACTGAGTTGGTTTTTAAAAAGATAAACAAAATTGACAAAACTTTAGCCAAACTATCCAAGAAAAAGAGAGAGAGGACTCAAATAAAATTAGCAATGAAAGAAGAGACATTACAACTGATACCACAGATACATGAAGGAACACAAGGCTACTATGAATATTGATATGCCAATGGATTGGATAACCTAGAAGAAAAGGATAAATTGCTAGAACATACAACTTCCCAAGGCTAAATCATGAAGGAAAAATAGAAAATCTGAATAGATCAATAATGACTAAGGAGATAGAATCAGTTATGAAAGGGCCACCTGCATGGCTCAGTTGGTTAAACAGCTTCCTTCAGCTCAGGTCATGATCCCAGGGTCCTGGGATCGAGCCCCGCATCTGGCTCCCTGCTCCGCGGGAAGCCTGCTTCTCCCTCTCCCACTCCCCCCACTTGTGTTCCCTCTCTCGCTGTGTCTCTCTCTGTCAAATAAATAAATAAAATCTTAAAAAAAAAAAAGAATCAGTTATGAAAACTTCCCAACAAAGAAAAGCCCAGGACCTAATAGCTTCCCTGGTGAATTCTACCAACTATTTAAAGAAAAATTAGGGGTGCCTGGTTGACTCACTCAGTTAAGCAACTGCTTTCAGCTCAGGTCATGATCCTGGGGTTCTGAGATCAAGCCCTGGGCTCCCTGCTCAGTAGGGAGTCTGCTTCTCCCTCTTCCCTTCCCCTCCAATCCCTTCCCTCTCATGCTCTCTGATTTGCTCTCTCTCTCTCAAATAAATAAGTAAAATCTTTTTTACAAATAAAGAAAAATTAACCAAATATTTCTCAAAATCTTTCCCCAAAAAAAATTTTTTTAAGATTTTATTTATTTATTTGACAGAGAGACAGTGAGAGAGGGAACACAAGCAGGGGGAGTGGGAGAGGGAGAAGCAGGCTTCCTGCCAAGCAGGGAGCCCAATGTGGGGCTTGATCCCAGGACCCTGAGATCATGACCTAAGCCGAAGGCAGATGCTTAATGACTGAGCCACCCAGGTGCCCCAAAATCTTTCGAAAAATTAAAGAGGAAGGAACACTTCCAACTCATTTTATGAGGCCAATGTTACCTGATAAAAAAGCAAGGTAAGGACACTATAAGAAAAGAAAATTGCAGTCCAGTATTCTGATGAATATAGATGTAAAACTCTCCACAAAATATTAACAAAGTAAATTCAACAGTATAGTAAAAGAATCATACACTACGGTCAAGTGGAATTTATCTCTCAGATTCAAGGATGGTTCAACACAAAGGAATAAATGTGATACAACACATTAACAAAATAAAGGATAAAAATTATATAATCATAATACATACAGAATAAGCATTTGACAACATTCAGTATCTGATACCTAGATTATAATGCATATTGTAACCTCCTTTTTGATCTCCATGTGCAATGGACTGAATGTTTGAGCACCACCCTCAAATTCATATGTGGAGGCTTTAATTCTCAGTGTGAGAGTATTCTGAGATGGGGCCTTTGGAGGTAATGATGAAGTCGATGTCCTTATAAGAAGGGGAAGTGCCCAAGCTTGCTCTCTCTCTGCTATGTGAGGACACAGCAAGCAAAAAGCTGTCTGCAAAACAGAAAGAGCACTCTCACCAGAACCTGGCTATGCTGGCACCCTGATCTTGGACTTCCCAGCCTTCAGAACTGTGAGAAATAAATTTTCGTTATCTAAGTCACATGGTATATAGTGTTTTGTTAAGGCAGTCCAAACCGAGTGAAAGACAGAGGTTTTTGTTGTTGTTGCTCTTGTTGGTTGTTGTTGGTTTTTGCCATGGGGCCATGTTTCACCAACGTGTGGCTCTATCAGACGTTAATACCAGAATCAAAATATGCACTACATGGTGTCGTAGTTGGTGGTCATGTCCCATGATAGGTTTCTGCTGTGTTAGTGTTTAATATAATTGTAAATTGTATATACTTCCATGCACTGAGTAAATCCAATTATTCCCAAATTATCCATTTGTTTTCCATGTAAAATCCCAAACTACTGAAATACTGTTGGAATTTTTTTTTTTTAAGATTTTATTTATTTTTTTGACAGAGAGAGACATAGCGAGAGCAGGAACACAAGCAGGGGGAGCAGGAGAGGGAGAAGCAGGCTTCCCGCCGAGCAGGGAGCCCGATGCGGGGCTCGATCCGAGGACCCTGGGATCATGACCTGAGCCGAAGGCAGACGCTTAACGACTGAGCCACCCAGGCGCCCGTGTTGGAATTTTCATAGAGAAGTACTTGTGTTACTCACTTAGTTAGCATTCAAAGCTTCACTGAGATCTTATACTAGATTGTTGTCTGAGTTCAATCAAATTTATTTTATAACTTAAGTTTACAAAATAAAAATAAAGTTTGGTTTAAATAATTTTTATCTACCAATTACTTGTTATGCTATATCAATTTCAATACTTGCATCTTAAGGATGTTTGATTTGGTCTGTCTTTGGAATTTGAAATCTAAATTATATATTCCTATAATTATATATGACTTAGTAAAATTCTGAGTACAAGGTTACTTTTATAGAAAATTAAAATAATACATTTATTTAAGGCTCTATTTTCTTTCTAATGTACTACTTTTCTAGTTATTCACATCTTTATCCAGTCTGGATAAAGTTATATCAATAGCATATAATGAAGGTACATGATAGTTTTCAAGTCACTAGTCTCAAATATTTTCTATGCCAAGACAATGGTATTGACATAATTTCGTCAGAAATAGTGGCTCACTATGGCAATAAATTTCATTTGCCCAGACTCATTTCAGAATGGGAAGGGTCCACACAGTTGGAAAAAAATAAATCCTTCGAAGTCAGATAATTACAGAAAAATACACATAAAATATAATTTTATTTTATTATTTTTATTATTGCCATTTTCAAATTTAGGCCCAACTTTTTTTTATATCTAAGTTAGGGAATAAATCCTGCTTTACTTTTGAGATTTCTATTCTGATACTTTCATCATTTCATAATAAAAATAAACAAACTTTAAGAGTTTATTAAGATACTGTTTCTCAACTTAAAACTTGTATTTGATCCAGCGGTCATAAAAAGATATTGACAGATTTTCACCATATACCCAGTTTGTCCGGAGATGTGACAAATCACTTCAAAAGTTACCAGTTGTCTCTGTGTAAAACAAATATGATTTAGTTTTAAAAGTTTAAAACCAACAAATTCACACTGAGAAGTTATAGCTTATTGCATTTTTCCCAGTAAAGGGAAGATTGATTTTACCCTACTAGGATGTAAAAGCAGGATTGCAGGGAATTTAAGTATTATCTACCAGATGTTGATTCCACTAAGCTATCTTTTTAGCTTATGTTAGTGGCTTTTGATCACAGTTGGGCTTGAAATAAACAAATGGCAAGCTTACTTCATGCCTTTAATACCAGCAGATGAGCCCTAGTCTCAGGGAAGCCAGAGGACATGGCAGTGGGAGATCTTAGGAAAGACACACATGTAGGCCTTCAGCAGCATCATAGCACATCAACTCAATTGCAATTAAAGGACAGTGGGTGTGGGTTTCCTCCATGCCAGAATACCAGGGTAAATCCTCTAACATTTGCTTTTGGCCACAAAAAGATACTTTACTTTAATGACCCTCACCAGTTTACAGATCTAGCACTAGGGTATGTTATTTATTGAAAAGCTGCCCTAAAAATAGAGGTACATTGTGTCCAGGTGAGAGCTATGAAGCCCCAAGCTATCCCCTTGACCTTCTGCTATAAACTCAATCCCAGCTGTATTTGACACCATGTAGTCATATCAAAAAAGAGTAAGATTAAACCAAAGAGTTAAAAATTAAGCAAAAATGGAAAATATAAACATACGTTACCAGAGAATTTTATAAAGAATTTTAAAATATAATCGGATGAATTTATTACTCGTTCACACAAATCCTCACCTCAAGTATTGGGCATCAGCCTAGCAGAGTGGTTGAACACATTACATGTAGATCACTGGGTTCAGATCCCAGCTCTACTTGTACAAATTCAGGCAAACGACATACTCTCTTTGTTTCTTTTGTCTTCTGTAAAGATATTGATCATCCCTATTTCATGCCATTGTGATGTGGATTAAAAGAGTTAATATTTGTAAAGTGCTTGACAGATGCCTGATGCAAACTAAGATTTGCTGATTATTACCTAATTATCAATAAGGGGTTGGGACAACAGAGATATGGGGAATTCTTGCCAATCATTACCTATTTTGTGGGTTGAAGGGGCACAGAAGATGCTCTGAGATTGAGAACACAGGGTGATAAAGCTATTGATGGGTCACTATCTACTTGTTGGAGATGTCTGCACTGGAAATCATTATTGACACACTTTCCAAGGGGAGCGCCTGTTTCACACAGGATAGAATTCATTTCTTATGTTGCCCCTAGCAACAATGCTAGTTCTTCCTTTGTTAGATCTCAAGTAGATGAGTTCAAAAGAAATTGTGAAAAATAAGTCTGAATAGAAAATAATCAGGTTTCATCACATCATTAAAATAAATGGAGGCACCCAGAGACTACAGCTATTACAACCAATGAAAAAGCAGAACATACAGAAAGTGTGTGGAAAGAATTATGTGTGGCTTTTGCATATGAAAATGGTATCATTGACCTCTGCTGGTCAATTCTATAATTATGTGTTGTTTCTATAATACAAGAAATGGATTTCAAATCATATGATAGCTTGTTTAGCTCCTGGATTGCTGTCATAATACTTTGCTCCCAGAACAACCCCCATTCAGAATATTAGCGTTCACACATGTTGAAATTCATTTGCCACACAACTCTGAACACAATACAAATTGATACCCATGTTTGTATTTGCCCAGTCTTTTTCATTAGACATTTTTATTAATATGTTGTCTCTGAGAGGTAGATTACAGTTACCTTGACAAAGAGGGAAATTGAGGTGGGTTGATTTACACACAAGACATCTGGAACCAGAATTCACATCTGTTGATACCCAATCCAATGCTATATCCACAAGACATATGCACATATACTAAAGGCAAGTGTCTCCCTCCCCCAAGCTTGGCATCACACCATATTGCTTAAATCATCTAAGATTCTGGGGCACCGCTTTACAACAGTGCTCCTTGTGCCCCTCTGTGATCTAGAGGACTTAATTGAGAAGCTGTCTCTCCGTGACCCTACTGCAATTTCCTGCCTACGTTATACATTTCTAAGCGATATAATATCCTATCTCCTCACTTCTCTGTCTTGCTATTTTCTCCCAGGTCTCATTCCAACCACAGGGTTCTAATTAAATATGAAATGTGAGCTTCCACCAAACATGGAGTCTTGTAGCCCATGTGTTACCTGAATCAGAATGAGGGAGTAATGGGTTCAAGTGGGGTTACTGGCTGTGCCCCTGGTGGTGGCCTATTTGCATATCCTACCCCTGCCACTCCCTTCCTTGCCCTCCACCCCACTTTCTCTTGCTCTTCACTCATCACTCATGGAAGTTGCTAGGCAAGTTTTTCATTTATAAGGGACTGTAGATCTTCTACCAAGACTCTGTGGATGTGGTTGGAAGTCCTGCGATAGTTGTGCTTTTACATGGCTTTCCAACATCTAGCTATGATTGGTACAAGATTTGGGAAGGTATGACCTTGAGGTTTTATTAAGTGATTTCCCTTGCTTTCTTGAGCTTTGGCTTCAGTGACAAACCAAGACTATGTCACTATTCCATATTTGAGTAGGTCAGCATTGTGGAGGCACGTTTGTGGCATCTGGGGCTCCAGAATCACAGTAACAAACTTTATCACCTGATAATGGAGATACCGTTGCTCAGGAGCTGTTCTCTAGGTTCAAACAGAATTGATCTGGTCAGCTTACCATAGAGTCTCCGTCTGTCAAATGGAGGTATATTTCCTGAGACTCACTGTCCTCTCCTTCACCAAAGCTTCTCGAAAATGGAGGCATGCTGTCATCCATCCTTACATGATTGATGAACTTCTTTGTATTCTCCTGAGGTCTCACCCCAGTCTTTGGGCCATACACCTGACCCTTTGAGAGTGAGTTGTGGGACATGTGGGAAGGGATACCCAACAATGATGGAACTTAGTTATCGACAATCTCTTACAGAACACCAACCAGAGGAAGTTCAGAAGGCTCTGGGTGGGAGCTCTTGCTTATGTAACTATTCCCATTTTTTTTATCTATGGGCCATTGGATCCCATAAATCCCTACCCAGAGTGTTTGGAGCTATACGGGAAAATGCTACCATGCAGTCCACAGTGTCAATTCTGGATGACCACGTTAGCCTCAATCCACAGTTAGAGGATCCCATGGGCTTCTTGAATTCGTATATGGGCTTCATCAACTACTTCTGAGCTGGAAAGAGTAGCTTCCCTGTATTACCTCCCTTACTCCCTTATCTCTTGTGTATTCTACTAGGCAGAAATGCCTGGTCCTGGCCACCAAAAACTACTCTCTCATGAAAGTCCACCTGACTCACACTGGTGATCAGCATATAGAAAAAAGCCCACAGAAGCTACGGCTAAGGATGACCTAACAGTCCACCTCCCATTCTTCTTACATCTGGGTGTACGGATTTGCCTTTGTCTTTGTGTAATGAGGAAATTCTCATGAGCACTACTACTCACAGATAAAGAAAGAGAGACATTGTTAAATGTCTTCTTAACACTTCTATGGACTTTTCTGAAATATTTAAAAATGCTAATTTTTGGCCCATCCTTGATTGGAATTCTATGGTAAAGAATGAAGAGAGGGTGGCTCCTTACCTGTCCTTGAATGGCTTTAAGGGCACATGTTTTTGTTTTTGTTTTTTAAATTCTCTAAGCAACACAGCTTCAAGTGAGATGAGTCTCCCTTGTCATAACTTTGGGTTTCATTTCATCAGCTGCTTTTAATTATAGACATTTTGTTAAAATAGGTTTGGGCTTGAATAATGCATAATTCTAAGTATGCTTTAAGACTATGATTTACCTACATTTCTACAAGGACACTAAGCCAGGAGATACTCTGGTAGAGTGAACCATATTAAACATGTTTAATTTCTGGGCGCCTGGGTGGCTCAGTTGGTTAAGCAACTGCCTTTGGCTCAGGTCATGATCCTGGAGTCCCAGGATTGTGTCCCACATCGGGCTCCCTGCTCGGCGGGGAGTCTGCTTCTCCCTCTGACCCTCCTCCCTCTCATGCTCTCTGTCTTTCATCCTCTCAAATAAATAAATAAATAAAATCTTTAAAAAAAATGCTTAATTTCTGAATAAATTGAATCAAATCGAAACTATTTACAGAATTTCCTAAAATCACAGGGAGTTAAGGACCATAGCATCTGTGCCAGAAATTTACCGTTATTAGCCAATTCTAACAGCAGGTAACAGTCTGACACTTCCTACCTTAGTGCTTGGAAGCATGTCTCTCCTGAGCTGGAGGGGAGGGCATCATTGTATAGTCCAGGTTACCGAGCAGAATGTACCGGGGTTCCTTTTATGATGACTATTTAACTCTTCATTGGTTGTCCCAGACAGGTTTCCTCATGTAGCTCAGTGATCCCTGTACTTTACAGACAGGAAATTCCCAAGACCAAATTCTGAAAAGTCTATGAACAAATGGTGCTGAATACCTTTTTTTTTTTTTTTAACCACAGTTTCTTTGTCTTAGTCAAAACACGATTTTTAAGGGATTATTTTATTTTTTTTATTAGCAACTTCAAGTATAACAACTGAAACTGGAATAAGTGTTTATTTTCTATTAATAAAACTAGATTTTGACTAAAAAAAAAAAAAAAAAGAAAGAAAGAAAAATGTGACCTCTGTCAAATTCATTTCGTTGCTGTGTTTTCATTTTATACAGTAGTCCCTCCCTAACTATAGGTCTGGAAGTACATGATCCTTCTGATACACTGTCAGAAGGTCAATAGCAGGTGAATAGCAGCCTAATGCTACGTCACAATGTCTGTACCATCCACCTCACTGCATCTCATCACGTAGGCATCTATCATCTCACATCATTACAAGAAGACAATAAAATATTTTGAGAGATAGAGAGAGATCACATTCACATAACTTTAATTACAGTGTATTGTTTTAATTATCCTATTTTATTATTAGTTATCGGGGCGCCTGGGTGGCTCAGTTGGTTAAATGACTGCCTTCGGCTCAGGTCATGATCCTGGAGTCCCAGGATCGAGTCCCGCATCGGGCTCCCTGCTCAGCAGGGAGTCTGCTTCTCCCTCTGACCCTCCTCCCTCTCATGCTCTCTGTCTCTCATTGTCTCTCTCGCAAATAAATAAAATCTTAAGAAAAAAAAATTTTATTATTAGTTATCATTGCTAATTTCTTACCGTTCCTGATTTAAATTGAACTTTATTATAGTTATAGGAAAAAAAAAAAAAACAGTATACATAGGGTTCGGTACTATCAGTGATTTGGGCATCCACTGAGGTTTTAGAACATATTTCTCACAGACAAGGGGTGGCTATTGGATTGGATCATTTATTTTGTTTCATGATAGACTATGCACACATTGAACATATGTTATCCTCATATACACACACACATTGAATATATGTTATCCTCATATACACACAAGTCTATAATGTCTTGCTTCTTGCTCATTTATAAAGCTGTCATATCTTGGCTTAGATACAGAAATTTGACAAGTAATAGAAATTTAACAAATATTTGTTGAGTGAATAGATATCCAAGTAGCTGGATGTCTGATATGTTCAAAATACAATATCCAAGTATTGAATTGCTTTTCTCAGCAGATTTTGGAATTCCAGCTGAATCCTTACAGCCTACAAAATAATTCTTCCTTTGACCACTCCTATTCTACAGAGACATCGCCTTGTATTCATGGGGAAATTAGAAAAATTGGAACATTTTAGTGAAATTTACATAAGGCTAAATTATAAGTGGTAATATCTGTGTGTGTGTGGTATGATGATTGGTGGACTAGGTAGGAATGTCCGCGTGTATGTATTTAAGCGTTCTTACTACAAAATAAAATCTCATATTAGTCCTCAAATATTTTATTGACATTTTGCTGGTTGTAAATCCCTAACTCTTGAAACAACTATGCTGCAGAAAAATAGGATCCCAGCTATCCTAGTGGGGTTAGGCCCCTGATGTTTAGCCATTGTCTCTGTTCATACCTATTCTCTAATGCACTTGGATGCTTTCTAATCAAGAAAAAATCTACTTTGCTCTAAGTTTGCACCTTACACAGCCTGGAGGAATGATTTTTTTTTTTTTTTCCAATTAAGCTGCAAGTGGTTTGCTGAAGAGCATCTGAAAATCAATCATGGTACAAGGCACACAGTGTGAGCCTGTTATCTTCCATGATTGCAATTCAGGTACTGAGAATTCCGTTTTGTGTCAGCCAGAAAGTTTGGGTGAACTAAGTATCTTTAAAGTTTATAGGTACAAATGAAATTGGCACTTTGAAAAGAACCCCAGAACATAAAGAAAGATGTAGCAGCCCTTTCTGCCTTCAACTTCTATAACTATTTTGACAAAGTGGATCTTCCCCAGTTTTAAGGAGAGTGGATTTGGAAGAGTTTGATAGCTTTAAAAAATGAATTGATAAGAAATTTTGATAAATCACTAAGATAAACAACAGCTATATTTGACAGACGGAAATAAAGTGGCAGGTAGCACAAAACCTGGAATATATGACTTGCTGCTAAAAACAATAGCTGAACCAAGACCCAAGAACTATATAGGGATATAAAAAAATCAAAGAGTGATGTTTTAGTGATAAGCATGGGATACGGTGCCTCTCTAGGGAAGAGCATCTGACTATAGAGTGTAAAATAAAGAGATTTTTTTCTAAAAATTAAACCAAACCACGGTAACTGGTTTTACCTATGCACCCATAGGCCACATTGTGGATTTGAATCTGGTCCTTACTTTACTATCTTTGTGATGCTGGGCAAATTATATTTAGCATTTTATACCTAATTTCTCCTTCTCTATGAAATGGGAAAAGTAGAAAACATAGGATTGTTAGAAGCATTAAGCAAGTTATTTTGGAAAGGTGGCTAAGAGAGTAGGCCCCTCATAAGCATATAACAAGTACTAACCCCATTATTATGGCCATGCTAAAGGCAGGCTTGCTTCCACATTCTCACCATTACACTGCAACTGCTTCACAGCACTATGGTAGAGAGAAAGGAAAAGAAAGAATGGAAGGGAGGAAGGGAGGGAGGGAGGGAAGGAGGAAGGAAGGAAGGAAGGAAGGAAGGAAGGAAGGCAGGCAGGAAGGAAGGAAGGAAGGAAAGGAGGAAGGAAGGGAGGGAGGAAGGAAGGGAGAAAAAGAAAGAAAGAAAGAAGAAAGAGAAAGAAAGAAAAAAAGAAGAAAGAAAGAAAGAAAGAAAGAAAGAAAGAAAGAAAGAAAGAAAGAAAGAAAGAAAGAAAGAAAGAAAGACAAGAAAAGAAGGAAGGGAGGGAGGAAGGGAGGAAGGAAGGGAGAAGAAAGAAGAAAGAAAGAGAAAGAAGAAAGAAAGAAAGAAAGAAAGAAAGAAAGAAAGAAAGAAAGAAAGAAAGAAAGAAAGAAAGAAAGAAAGAGAAGGAGGGAGGGAGGGAGGGAGGAAGGGAGGGAGGGAGGAAGGAAGGAAGGAAGGAAGGAAGGAAGGAAGGAAGGAAGGAAGGAAGGAAGGAAGGATTAGTACAATGTTTCTCCAGAACCACCCAACAGAATGGGAAGTGTTTTGTAAAAAGACACACTATTTCCCTAAAATGGAAATCAGTGGTTGAACAAAATCCTAGACATGTTTTATTTAATGTTAAAATTATAATGGCCCTCAGTAAAGAAATTTTGAAGAAAACTCATAATGAATTTCTATAAGCAGGGTTGATGAGAACACATATTCCAACTGTATTCCAAGTGCACAGGAAAATGCATTTAGTCCCAGAGCTTTGTCTTCTAAGTATATGCAAGCTTGAGGCCAGAGCTGGAATGGTAACACCAGGATTGGGGGATGGGTAGCTGCTTCTGGGATGGCAGAGTTCTCTCCGGGTTTCAATCCTGTGGTCTGTCACTTCTCTGGATATGTTAAACAAATATTTAAAGACTATCAATTTGAAGAGGCATGCCTGAGACACTTATGTTTTGTGCCATTGGTAATCAAGAATAGTGTTTATTAAAAAGAAATACAGAGCTGGAGTCAGGAATTAAGGGGCTATCTCGCAATAGTAAGTGCCAGATGAAGCAGACAATGTGAAGTAAAAACCATTAGTACTTCTTGATGAAGCATGTGAATTAAGAGAAAAGAGAAGAACAAAAAAGTAGAACATGAGCTGGGGAGATAGAGGAGAACAAGCATTTGGCACTAAGAATTACATGTCATTGGAAGAAGGGAAGGACGTCACACAGCACAGTGGTTTCCCAAGTAGACGGTGCTTCACGCCTACAAGAGGAGAAAGTCCCAACGAACCTTCTGAGGGAGATCCAGAACAGCCGTGGGGTGGAATGGCCTCAGAGCTCAGCAAGATGTATGTTTTCAAAGTTTTCTGAGTAAGTTGCTGATTTTCAATGTATGAGTTAATTCATCTTGGCCCTAGAGGGAGAAATGATTCCTGTATGTTCCTCTCCCTGGTCCAGCCCACATTTTTTTTATATAAAGAAAAATTTAGGAATCTTTCTCCTATGATTTAGAAAATGCCCTTAGCCGACATAGGAGGATCATTCACATCCCAGTGACACTCATGCTCTGACTTACTTTCTTGTATTTTACTATGGGTTAGAGGTATTTGATATCTCAATATCAGAGATCATAAAAATTCAATTAATCTATGTGAACTCCACCTCTACATAATATTTTATACAACGATTGATTAATAATAGATGTAAACATGGGGCTTTGTAAAAATTCACATTAAATGCATTGTGTTAAACCAATTATCATTTAGAATTTTTGATAGTACATCCATATGCTATAATGTTATAGAAGCAATTTATTAGTAACACAGAACTTGATAATAAGAGTCACTGAAAGTTCAAGTACTTTGCCATTTCTTAGTGATCGGTAACTTAAGTTGAAGGAAGACTGCTAGGTTTATGCATGGTATAGCTTATACATCTAAATTCAGCCCAAACCTCAAACCTAAAGCAACACTTATCTCTAAGGATGGATGGGCAGTAGAGTTCCTGGAGGTATCCACAGCCATATGATTAATGTGGTACTCTTCCTAGAACATCCATTAATGTAAAGTCATTAAAATATTTTAGTGATAAATAGATATAATATAAAAGAGAATGCAAATTTGGGGTTTTTTTTAAGCAAAAATGGGTCTTTAAGGAAAATCTAACTTTTGACCAGCCAATTTGATCTGAACTCTGAAGCTATGCATTCTCTTGCTTCTGCCCTCAAAGTAATTTATAGGAACACTCTGAGAGTCATGATTTCCATTATGTTTTTTACATTGTATATTCTTAATTTGATTTATTTTGATGACTTTTAGACAGCCAATTATCATTTGTTTCCTTGCCATTCTTTCATTTAATGCATTTAAATGCATGCCCAAAAACACACCACCACCATCATCACCACCATTACCTTAGGGATTCTGAAAATTATTTGTGCATATGAGCTTAAAACAAGAGCATTTTCTGTGTCCTCCAGAGGCAGTTGGATACTCAGTCCCCTTTGCCACCTTGAACTTGGAGGTGACTTCCCAAGGAGGACAAGATGAGATTTTCCTTCTCAGGGGCTGACCACAAAGCCACCTGTGAGAGGTATGGGTGGGACAATCCAAAAGAGAAGAAGTGAATGAAAATAACACGCTGAATGATCAACCTTCTAGTCCATTTTCCCACTTTGCTCTGAGAAAACCAAAAGCCTAGTCTATATCCTCAATATTCTCTGCAGGAGACTGAAGAAGTATTTTCTGGAGGCAATAGATAGAACTACAACAAAGTTCAGTAAGGGAGAAAATAGGGGTTGTGGCTGGCCTTTTTAACAACATGATAGTTGAATAGGAACCTAAAACCAATAAGAAAATGAACTCTGAAGATAAGACTATGAATTTTTTTTTATCATAATGGGATCAGTTATCCACATATTATTATTGAAAGATGGAAGAAAATTGGACCAGTGTCTTCAACGTTTTGAAAGATGATTATCCTTTAGAATTTTATACCTAAACAAACTATAAATAAAACATAAAGGTAAAAAAAAATAAAGTTTTTCAGTTAATGAAAATTTATTATACATAACCCATGCACCTTTTCTGAGAATATCCTTAAGGGTTCTGCTCCAGAAGACTTTGGAGTAAATACAAAAACATGAGGACAAAATCCTGGAAAGAAGTTTCCCACACATTTGAAGATAGTAATTAGTAATCTGACACCCACATCTGTTTAACAAGTTAAAAGCATAATCTGTGAAGATTAAGAAGGGTGGCTATAGGTCTCCAGGAGGGAATAGTTTTGGTCTTTATGTTTAGCTTCTATTCTTGGACTTATTTTTCAAAAGACAAAGCTTCCGTTCTTTTGGGTGAGAAAGCAAGGGACAAGTGGGAGATAACAGGGTATATAATCCTCACTATTAGTGCTTCTGTAGTCAAGTAGAGGAAGGGGTTTAGGGTTTCACCATTCACTATCTAGATTGATTACCACTTAATATTTCTATTGTCAGCATTATCTGCCTATCCCTCAACTCAGCTGTGCCTGGAATCTAATCTAAAGCTAAGGAAGAAAAGGAGGACCCAAGGGGTCAGTGAAAATATTGTAAAATAATTGGAGTGGAAATCTCTGGCTCTGTATAATTTTTAGGTCAACCTACAAGAAGGTAATTGGAAAGGTAAGAGTCAATACTTAAAAGGTGGGATGGTTAAAATGGAAATTTTGGATGAATGCTTTTGATGAAATGACTTTCATTCTTTCCTTAGCCATCATAATTAGTCCTCTGATTCTATCACTCTGCCATTATCTATCATTGCTGGATCATCTACCTCACTACCTCTCTTCTAACCTGGATTGTTATATTGTCTTCCTGAATTACTGGAATGATTACTTAATTGGTTGGCAGTTCCATCCCTAAACTAATTCATTTTCCACTGTTGACCAATTTTTGTTGTTGTTGTATATATTAACTGAATCCACAGCTCATTGACTCCTTGATTATCAGCCTTTCCAATGCTGTTTTTTATACTTTCCAACTTTCCCCAACTTTTTTTAAAGATTTAATTAATTTATTTATTTGAGAGAGAGAGAGAGAGCATGAGCAGGGGAGGGGCAGAGGGAGAATTTTAAGCACACTCCACACCGAGTGCGGAGCTCAAGGTGGGGAGGGGGGACTCAATCCCACCACCCTGAGATCATGACCTGAGCTGAAACCAAGAGTCAGCACTTAACTAACTGAGCCACCCAGGTGCCCCTCTCCAAATTTTAATTTATAGTTTATTTCTTTAAAAATACTTTCATCAATATTCTAAACTATTTTGTTCAGCTTTTAAAACTTGTGGTAAAACTCTTATAATATACAATTTACCTTCAACCATTTTAAGTGTTCAGCTTGCTAGTGCTCTATAGTCACATTGTTGTGTAGCAGCTTTTTAGAACTTTTTCATTTTGCAAAACTGAAACTATACCCATCAAAAAGCGGGTCCCTATTTTCTCTCCTCCCCAGCCATTAGCAAACTCTATTCTACTTTCAGATTCCATGATTTTGGCTGTTCTTGATATCTCACATAAGGGGAATCATACAGAATTTGTCCTCTTGTGACCAGCCAATTTCATTCAGCATAATATCCTCACAGTTCATACATGTGGCATGTGTCAGAATTTCCCTCCTTTTGAAGGCTGAAAAATATTCCATTGTACATATATACTACATTTTATTTATTCCTCTATTGATGGACATTTGAGCTGCTCCCACTTCTTGGCTATTGTGAATAATGCTGCAATGAACATGAGTGTGCAGATGTATCTTCAAGACCCTGCTTTCAATTCTTTTGAATATATAACCAGAAGTGGGAGAGCTGCATCATATGATAACTCTATGTTTAACATTTCGAGGAAACTAACCTGTTTTCAATAGTGGCTGCACCATTTTACATTCCCTCCAGCAGTGCATGAGGGTTCCAATGTCCCCACATCTCCATCAGCACTTGCTATTCTCTGCTGTGGCCATCCTAATGGGTGTGAGATAACACCTCATTCCGGTTTTGATTTACTTTTCCCTAATGCTTAGTGATGCTGAGTATCTTTTCATCTTCTTGTTGGCCATTTGCATATCTTCTTTGAAAAACTATCTATTCAGATGCTTTGCCCATTCATTAATTGGATCACTTTTTTTGTGATTGTTGTTGAGTTGTAGGAGTTCTTTACATACAGTGGATATTAACCCTATATCGGATATATGATTTGCCATTGTTTTGTAATGTTGTAGGTACCCAGGCGTCCATGCTGCTCCCTTTCCCTAAATGCTCTGAGTCAGGTGAGAGATACAAAGTAGTCTTTGGGCAGCATCCCCATAAGGCAGAATACTGAACTCATGTCCCACACTCCTCTTTCCATCCCAAAGGAGATGTCATGAGTTGGGGGTATTCTAATGTGCTGAGAGGGGTTAGGCTAAGGTAGGGAAGTACAACAGAGTTTCCTACCTGCTCCAATACACCTCTTCTCGGCCCTGTACCTGCCTGGGATGCTATACTTTCTCAAGTGGAGTTCCCACAAAGAAATCTAGCTCACTGTTTTGAGTCAGTGTCTCCCTGGAGGAAGGAGGGCCTAGGGCTTCCCACTGCACCATCCTCTTGACATCACTCCTCTTACTTCGCTTTTGCCAAAACCATTTGTTTAATCCGAAAGCAATTGCACACATTCTTATAAGCTTTTTATTTTCTCATAGTAGCTTCTTTATATGAGTGGTATCTTTTGTTTTCTGCCTATTTAAAACAAAACAAAACAAAACAAGACCCTTGGATTTTACTAGATGAGCAATAATAGATGTTTCCACACAGAAGTGTGAGAGTTTTAGCTTAGTTTTTTGTTTTCTTTTGTTTTGTTTTTAACTATAGCCATATCCACTTACATGAAGCATTACATGTATAAAACAAGTGTAACAAAATGACACTGTGCATGGATACACTCTTTTGGAAGGGGTGAGTTTGTCTTCTGCTTTTGTGATTATCATTATACATACCTGGATTTTTATTTGTATGCATATACAAATAGAATATGTGTAAGTTTACACATGAATAATATGTACAAGTTACATTATTATTATTATTATTATTTAAGCACAAATTGTTCCTATTTGGTTAGTTCTGTCCTTTCATTGAGTTCTGTGTCATGGAGTCCTTTTGTCACTTCTAAAACAATGAATTCTTGGCCAGTTTCTTATTTTCTTGCCCAATAAGATGCTCTAGGTTCACCTTGTGTTCTTCTGCCACAAACTTTGTTCAAGGAACTAGCCATTGTTCCAAGAAACTTGACAACCTTTTGACTAGCAATCGATTTCAGAAACTGTAAGGAGGCATTAAGTTTGCTCACTAATACTAGGATTTCTTTGTCCTAGGTCATTTAATTGCTAGATTTAGTAATATATTTTTTAAAAGCAGTACTTCATTTCATGTTTTGTGTAATTTATACTTTATTAAGGTTACCACCATGTTATTTGATAGTACATTTTCCATAACTGTTGTATCTCCCTTGTATAGCATAGCCTTTAGCCCTAAAGGTTGTCCTTTTTGACTGGTTAATGCTTTTTATTTTGAATTTCACTTTGTTAGGTAGCATGATTACAAACACTGTATTTGGCTTGACTTTGGTTATAGTTTTCCTCATTTCTTTACTTTCAGCATTTCTGAATTCCACTGTGTAAGCATGGTTTTTTTTTACATAACAATGAGTTGGATTCTATGTTGCAATCCAATATGAATCCATTTCTTTTCAACAAGTAACTTGAATCCATTTCTATATATTTACCTGGTGTGGATCAAATATTTATTTTCGTTGTATTTAACTTCATGCTATTAGTAGAATAGTAATAATATAACAAAAATTAATTGAAAGAAAAAAAACTGAGAACACAAGAACAACATTCACTGTTTTTCTAAATTCTATGGGAGACATTTATTCCTGTGATTTTCTCATTTCTCATTCTTCACTATTTTCTCACCCTGTATTAAATATAAATTCTTTAAGGGCAGAGAGCTTACATTTTCATATCTTCAAAGGTTTGCTGACAAATATTTAACAACCAGCTCTTTGGAAGAAAATCAGATTCTGATTTGATTAGTGGCACTTACTGATTTTCCTGATAAAGTTACTATCACAGCTATGTTGTAGATACTCTCCTATTAGGTCACTGAAGGTAGAATTGGGGAGAGCTTAGACTGGCATATGGCTCATAATAAATGCTTACAGACTCTTTTAGGAATACAAAATTAATAAAAATATACAATATTCAATTCGTTAATGGCCCTCTATCAGAAACATTAGTGGGGGAATCCTTATATATTTTAGAAAGATTGTACCAAACTATTTTTCCTGACCTACAATTCTACAGGGTAGAGAACTTGGTTCTCAAACTTTAGTCTGCATCAGCATTCCCTGGAGCTCTTTATAAAACACAGATTTGGGGTTTTACTCTGATTTAGTAGTTTGGGGATATTGCTCAAAATTCTGCATTTTTATCAGGATGCCTGAGTGGCTCAGTTGGTTAAGTGCCTACCTCTGGCTCAGGTCATTATCCCAGGGTCCTGGGATTGAGCCCCGCATTGGGCTCCCTGCTTAATAAGGAGTCTGCTTCTCCTTCTGCCCCTACCCCAGCTTGTGTTCTCTCTGACAAATAAGGAAATAAAATCTTCTTAAAAATTTGCATTTTTATAAAATTTCCTATGGTACTGATTCTGCTCTTCAGTAATCATAATTTGAGAACCACAGGTATACAGAAGAGTAAAATAAATAAAATTTCTACTTTTACTATTTGAGACTGCAACAGATTCTTCTAATGGATGGATGGTATTTTAGAACGTAAGTGAAAATATTATTAGAACATATAAGTGCAAATATGCTTTCATTC
The DNA here is from genome assembly GCF_011800145.1 of Mirounga leonina. Lineage (NCBI taxonomy): Eukaryota > Metazoa > Chordata > Mammalia > Carnivora > Phocidae > Mirounga > Mirounga leonina. The sequence goes on from NW_023270498.1 coordinate 6,275,326, forward strand.
TATATATTGGAATATGTGGTAGGCAGAATAATGGCCTGCACAAAATGTCCACACTTTAATCCCCAGAACCAGAGGATATTTTACCTCTGGTTACATTACAAAAGGGACTTTGCAGATGTGATTAAAGTTGATGTGGGAAGATGATTTTTAATTATCTGGGTGAGCCTAATTTAATCAAATAAATCATTAAAAGCAGAGACACTAAAACAGCCAGCTCAGGAAGATGTGATATGCAAAGGATTCAAAGCATTGTTACTGGCTTTGAAAATTAAAAAAAAAAAAAACGGAGGCCATAAGCCAAGGAATGCAGTGAGTCTCTAGAACCTGGAAAAGGCAACAAAGTGGATTCTCCTCTAGAAACTCCAGAAAGTAATGCAACCCAGCTGACACCTTAATTTTAGCCTTTTGAGATCCATTTTAGATGTGTGACTTCCAGTACTATAAGATAATAAATTTCTGTTTTTTTTTTTTAAAGATTTATTTATTTGAGAGAGGATAGAGATGGCTGTGGTGGGGGTGGGTGGGAGGAGAGAGACTTAAGCCACACTGAGCGCAGAGGAGCCTCAGGTGGGGCTGATCTTGACCATGAGATTGTGATCCTGATCACAACCTGAGCTGAAACCAAGAGTCCCAGGCTCAACAGACTGCACCACCCAGGCGCCCCTCTATTTGTTTTATTTTTGCAGTTACTTTCACAAATATATGAATGGTCTTTAGGGGAAAAAATAAACTCAGGCACTTCATCCTTTCTACCTTCCCTGTGAAACCCTCCCTTGTCTGACATTACAGTGGGTGGGGTCTGGTCCGTGTGATGGAACGGAGACATTTCATCCTCAGCAGATTAAAGCAGTGACTTAGCCATTAACTGGACCATGAGTTGTTGTCGTCGTTGTTGTTGCTTTTCTAGAAGTAGTTCTTAACAACAATGTATTTGTTTGTTTATGTCTGTTTTACACTAAAATCAGGGAGGGGAATGAAGCTGTACACCATTTAAAGGAACTGTTTCCCTGGAGAACCCAATTCTCTGACCAGGTCTGTTCATTTAAAGATAGCAAACAACCCTATGTAACCAAACCTTGGGGATTCAATATTTGCTTGGCAATTGTGGTAAACTGTTGAGTCAATTAATGTAAATTGATTTTTGTTATTCACCTGATAGAAAAAGACAAAAATGTATACAGAAACAATACAGCAACAGGTTATTGTCAATGGTCTCTGAGTCCACAAATTATTTTTAGCTTCTTACAATTTGAAAAATTTGTCATGGATATTTATGCATTTATCTGCTTCAAGTAACAACTGTTTTGAATCTGTGTATTCCAGATGTTTTTAAAGCACTGCTGGGGCAAACTTGCTACAAAATACATTGTGGTCTTTAAGTCCACAAATTATTTTTAGCTTCTTACAATTTGAAAAATTTGTCATGGATATTTATGCATTTATCTGCTGCAAGTAACAACTATTTTGAATCTGTGTATTCCAGAGGTTTTTAAAGCACTGCTGGGGCAAACTTGCTACAAAATACATTGGCAATTTCAAAATCTCATCTAAATATCATCTAAATCAAATAAGGGTGAGACTTGGGTTATGATTTATCCTGAAGCAAAACCCCTCTCCAGCTCTGAGTCCATTGGCAATTTCAGAATGGTCAGGAACTGTCTGTGCTTAGGGGCTCCCCATGCTCTTAAATGAGACATTGCAGACACTTTGGGGGACCTTGAAGGATTAAAAAATAATGTAAATTGCAGCCTCAAAACTATAGCTGTGAATAGCACTGGTAAAAAAAAAAAAAAAAAAATCACAGGGAAATTAGAGAAGGATGATCTATATATGAATCACTTTTGTTTTTAATGTTCCCTAAAATTATTAAACCCAATTTTATTTTTCTATGTTTTGACCTACAAATATAAGTGTTCTCCCTAATAATTGTTTTTTATCTTTTTACTTAACATTTTACCTAATAATTTTCCATATTGTAGAGTGGTATTTGTTTTTCAATTTAAATTCTTATCAAGTAATACATATTACAATTAAATATTTTTTTAAAGCTTCTTTCAGGCTTATCACAAAGAAAGCAATACCGTATCTCCTCCCAGCCCTCACTCACTTGTGTTTTATGGAGGTCATATTCTCAACACTGTTGGAAATCTCTCCTCATATTTAAACCTATAATTTAATTAGCATGCTTCTACTAACGGTTCTGGGTTGACTTTATGGTTTTGCATTTATTGTTGTTACTTTGGAAAGTGAGGAGATAGTTTACCTACCTTCACTCATGCACACACCTCCCACTAGTATGCTTATAATGCCTCCATTAAGGTATAACACAATTTGGAGCTGTTATAGCCAATGTTCTCATTATTATGACCATATAATCCAAGTTCATGGTAGAGCATGAAGTGAGCTTTGTGTGTGGGGGGTTTTTTTTTGGTTTCCTCTGGAATAAATAATGCCTTATTTTTATTGTTTATTTTTTTTCTATGTACTCACCATTAACTCAGCTACAAATATTTTAAGAAAATTATAGCTCTTTTTATTTTGTAGAAAAATATCTGGCATTCTGTTAGTATTTTTTAATTTTTTAATTTTAATTTTAATTTTTTTTGGGGGGGCAACTAGGCAGGGTCTGGCTGAATCACTTCTAGGGCAAAATGAAAATTCAAGAACCCTTGTTCCAAAATCCCATTAAAGGTAAAAGATAAAGTCTATTTCTTAAAAGATGTTACATTACTTATAAAACATAGTAGGGGTGATAGAACTATATGAATCATGACATATAAACTTATAAATTATGAAAAAAATCTGGTATCATAATTTTAAATAGTACAATAAGTAGTATTAATATATTAATATATCTTGACTGATTATAAGATTTTATTGGCTTTCTTTTCTATAAATTCATTTATTACTTCAACAAAATTTATTCTTTGACCAGCTTTGTTTTCAATCAATATAATTGAAAATGACCTTGGCTGTTCTTGGCAAATACAAGATCACAATAATTTTGTGTAATTTTTAATTTTGAGAAAATCTTTCTTCTGATACAACTGGTCCAGGAGCTAAGAGTCTTTTATAGGCAATGACAATGCTGGAATGTATTCTGATGAATTATTTCAGAATATAAATTTTAATATGGGGGAGGTGATGGTTCTTGTGGGACGATTTTTCTCAAAAGATTTAACTCTTCATACACATCAGTTTCACATAAGTCTGAATCTAATTTTAAATGTGAATTTATAAAATGACATGGTAATGTTTACTTCATTACCTGCTGTAACTTCTCGTGGTTGTACCAGAAATGAAAATGGCTTCATGATTTTTATATAATTCAAAATTCATGTTTGTGCATTTATTGCTGTCTTTCAGGACAAGAACATTTTAATATGAAAATAGTGTTATTTTCTATCAAATGTGATGATTTTTAAATTTAATTAGATTGTGGATATTTGTTTTGACACGTTGCAGCAGTTTTAAAAGCCAGAGAAAACTGTCCCAACAAGGAATGCCTCCTCTCCCAAGGCAAGCTGGCTATCTCTGCAGCTCCTGCTTTGGCTACCATTGCTGGTACTAATCTTAGCTCAGGTTCTGCGCCTGGGACTGACCCTAATGTGCATGCAGTACCTTCAGCCCAACAACTCTGGATGCACACTGCCCAAGGCTGCTGGCTGCCCTGCCCACAGCCTGAGCCCACATGAACACAATGCCACCTGGTGGATCTCCCCTACTCTCACACATGTTCCATTGGTCCATCAGACGTCACATAAAACACAAGTCCAGAGATAAAGTTGAGAATTTAATGACTGAAAAACAGAGCATAAAACCAAGCACAGGGCTCTTCCAAAAGTGTTGGTGCATACTTCACAAATGGTGTGGCCATGAAGCCAGCCCCAAGTACGGCTAATGTCTAGTCAATAAAACACAATCTAACTATTCATCATGTTTGCAGCTTGCATCCATTGTGATTGGGCTCTAATTGCTCAATGCTGATGGCATATGACTCATTAAATAGTTTGAATTCCACCCTAAATGCCTTTTTATTCCCCAGCTACAATCTGGCTATTGCTCTAAAAACCAGCTGCCACATATTTGCCCTGAAGCTTCTTTTCAGCATCATGATAGAAATTCCTGCTACTTGATCCCGCTACTTGTTTATTATTTTGGTGTATCATTTCTTCTAGTATTCCTTGAGAAAGAGTCCATTGGCATACCTGAAAACATCCATTAAAAAAATCTATTATGTTTGATTCTTTTTTTTTTCTAAAGATTTTATTTATTTATTCATGAGAGACAGAGAGAGAGAGAGAGGCAGAGGGAGAAGCAGGCTCCCAAGGAGCAGGGGGCCTGATGTGGGACTCGATCCCAGGACCCTGGGATCATGACCTGAGCCGAAGGCAGACGCTTAACCATCTGAGCCACCCAGGCGCCCCTATTATGTTTGATTCTTAATTTAATTAATACAGATGTCTAACCTGGAAAGTATACTTTACGATTTTGAGTGAAATTTTCTTTGGCTTAAAGTTTCCATTAAGAAGTCTGCTGCCATTTTTGTGATCTATCTCATTCTCCAACTCCCTGGAGTATATATGATTTGATTTAGTTATCTGTTGCTGAAAAACCCAAAATACTAGTGCCTCCAATAGGATATAAATGTATTTCTCTTTCACATAATAAAAGTATTGAGGCAGGCATCCTGGATGTATTAATTTGTTAGGGCAGCCGTAGCAAAATGCCATAGACTGGATAGCTTAAACAACAGAAATTTATTTTTTCATAATTCTGGAAGTTAAAAAATCATAACCAGTGTTAATAGGCTTGGTTTCTTCTAAGACCACTTTCCCGGGCTTGTGGATACTTATCTTCTTTATGTGTCTTCACTGGTCTTCTTTCTCTGTGTGTCTGTGTCCTAAACCCTTCTTGTAAGAATACCAGTCGTATCAGATTAGAGTCCACCCTAATGACCTAACTTTACCTCAATCATCTCTGTAAAGTCCCTGTCTCCAAATAGTCACATTCAGAGCTACTGGGGGTGAGGGTATCAACATATGAGTTTGGGAGGGATAGAATTCCACACATAGCATTCCTCCATCTGACCTTCCAAGTTCTGTCTTTCTCACAGGGAAAATATATTCACCCTATCACAAGAGCCACCAAGTCTTATCCAATTCCAGCACCAGCTCTAAATTCAAAATCTCATTTAAATATCATCTAAATCAAATAAGGGTGAGACTTGGGTTATGATTTATCCTGAAGCAAAACCCCTCTCCAGCTCTGAAACTGTGAAACCAGACAAAAAATTATCTGCCTCCAGAATACAATGTATAGACAGTCACAGGATGGGCATTCCCATTCCAAAACAGAGAAGGAGAAAGGAAAAAAGAAGAAAGGAGTCATAGATCCCAAGCAAGTCTAAAAGCTAACATGGTTAGCTTTGTTTAATTGGATTTATTTAATTTTTTAAAGATTTTATTTATGTATTTATTTTTTGGGAGAGAGAGAGAGAAAAAAAAACGGGTGAGAGAGGGGCAGAGGGAGAAGCAAACTCCCTGTGGAACAAGGAGCCCGACACAGGACTCTATCCCAGGATCCTGGGATTATGAACTGAGATGAAGGCAGACGCTTAGCCAACTGAACCATCCAGGTGCCCAATTCCATTGGATTTTAAGGCTTGAACATAATTCTCTTTGGCTCCATGATCTGTCCTGTGGGCCCACCAGAATGACCACACCCCTCAGCCCTGCAGAAGGTAGCTCCCCCTCAGAATCTGAGGAGGTGGCCCCAATCTCTGGGACTGAGAAGACAGCCCTGCCTTCTGGACCTGTGTCTTGTGGGTCTATGGTGGGAGTGGCAGTCCTGCCAACTTTGGAACCACCATCAGGGTCATTCATCCCTGGTTTTGGAAGATAATGAATGTTTGCCCCCACATATCTCTATGGTCCCATCCTATAGAATCACAGAAGTCTGATGCTTTCTTTCATTTCCTCCTGTTTCTATCTCCTTCAGTCAAAACTGAACATTTCTGCTGGTAACAATGTCTCAAAAACCTTGTTGATCTTTCATGCAATTCCCAGGGCCAAGGCATCAGGTAAGAAAGTCCCTCACAGATCTCCGAATGCCTCCCATCTCTATTCCTGACTTCTGGTGAGATGGCTGATTGTATCCATAAGTCACAAACCATAATCTTTTTAGAAAATGGTTGTTCACTTACACTCTTGATGTTCTCTACAGAACATTCTTTCTCATTGTTTTGCAATATGAAGAGGGTGAGGATTTTCCAAATCTTCAAGTTCTGTTTCCTTTTTGCCTAACAATTCCTCCTTCAACTTATCTCTCTCCTCTTATATTTTATTATAAGCAATAGGGAAAAACCAGTCTGGGTCTTCAACATTTTGCTTAGAAATCTCAGATAACTATCCATCACTTACAAGTTCTACTTTCCACAATTCACTAGAAAACATTTTGACCAAGTTCTTTGCCACTTTATAACAAGGATCACCTTTCTTCCAGGTTCCAATAACATTCTCTACATTTCCATCTGACACCTAACAAGAAGTGACTTGAATGTTCACATTCTGCCAACATTCTGTTCATAATGATACATGTATACCACTAAAATGAGATTTCTCTACAACTCTCCTCTTTTCTTCCTGAGCATTCACCAGAATCTCTTTAATGTCCATTTTTTCTACCAGCAACCTCTTCAAGGCATTCTAGGCATCTTGTAACATGCACCTCAAAATTCTTCCAGCCTCTGCCCATGACACAGTTCTGGTATTTTGGGTATTTGCTATAGCAACGTTCAATTCCCTGTACCAAGACCTGTGTTAGTTTGCTGGGGCTACTTTAACAAAATGTTACAGTCTAGGTGGATTAAATGACAGAAATCTATTTTCTCACAGTTCTAGAGACTAGAAATCAAGATCAAGGTGTCAGGGTGCCTGGCTGGCTCAGTCGTTAAGCATCTGCCTTCAGCTCAGGTCATGATCCCAGGGTCCTGGGATCAAGCCCTGCACTGGGCTCCCTGCTCAGCGGGAAACCTACTTCTCCCTCTACCCCTGCTCTCGCTTGTGTTCCCTCTCTGTCAAATAAATAAATAAAATCTTAAAAAAAATATATATCAAAGTATCAGCAAGACTGGTTCCTTCTGAGGCCCCTCCCCTTGACTTACAGATCCTGTCTTCTCTCTGTCTTCACTGGGTCTTCCTTCTGTGCATGTCTCTGTCCTCATTGCCTTTTCTCACAAAAACACCAGTCATACTGCAGTAGGGCCCAACTTAATGATCTCATTTTATCTTAATTACCTCTATAAGACCCTACCTCCAAATACAGTCACATTTTGAGGTACTTGTGGTTAAGTCCAAACATAAGACCTTTAGGGGGAACCAATTCAAACCATGTCACTGGCCCAGTGTGGTGGCTTCACTAAGCCACTCAGCATCCTTTTAGTTCCTTTTTCCCATATGCCTGGGATAAGACCCTTTTCTTCACGGTGCAAGATGGTGTCTGGACTTCCAGTTATTGCCTATGATACAGTTAGTACACATTTAAGGCATGGCCTAGGAGGAAAGCATAAATAGTGATGCACCCCTTCTTAAGAAGATTTTCTGTAAATCCAGACAACACTTGCATTCTGTATTACTGACCAGAACTTAGTTACATGGCAATAGCTAAGCTGTAGTGGATCTAAGAAATGTAGTTATTTAGCTCAGTGGAAATATTTTCCTCTGTGAAGTGAGGCTCTGGACAAAAATCCCTGGAAGGAGCTTATCTAGCCTTCAAATTAATTCACAAATATTTACTGAAGCATTTACTCTGTACCGGGTATTATACCAAAGAGACAAGATACGACATTAAAAGAGATGTAATTGTTGCTCTTTCCAAAGTGCAGTCTAATCAGGGGAGCAGACATGAACACTATGATGACATATCATGAACATTATGATGACATATAATGAAACAGAGGGGTCATGGATGAAGTATGTTGACAGCTCAGCAGACAATGTGATAAATTATTCTTGATGTATAGGCAGGAAGAAGGCAGTCAGGGAAAGGATCATGGTGTAAGTGGTGTTCAAGCAAAATATTGGAGGATCAACAGGATGCCATCAGGTAGACAAGCTAGAAAGCTATTTATTTAGTATTTTAAATTTATATATTTATTTATTTGCCCTACATGGCCATGTTAAGAAGTGAGTCCTAAAATGTTACGGTGGAGTCTTTTGACCCCAAAGACTTCCATTTTCATGACTGTATTCGATTATCTTCAGAAATGGCTTGTCTTATCCAGTATCTTAGGGAAGTTTCAGGGATAGAGTTCAGAATAGAGCTCAGAAAGTTAAAGCTAGGTAATTCAGAAATTTTAATTAACAAGGGATATTCTTCAAGAGGTACATTTAGGAAGTAAGACATCAGAACTTTAAAAATACCATAATGTATTCACTAATCAGAACTGACTGCCCCCATCTTCTGACTCTTTCCTTCAGAATCCTATTAGTGGATGAAAAACTCTCCCATCAGATCTGGTTTTCTGACTATTACTATTTTTTAGTAAGGTCATCTTTTTTTTCAGTAGAAAGATACTTTAAAATATCAACTGATGTCTGATTGGAGCAATTTTCTTTTATTTACATCTACATGTTTTATGTTGTTCCTACCTAAGACATTTCTTAATAGCCATTTCACAGGTACTCTGTAAGTACACCTAATATAATAGTGTTCTTAATTTTGATAAGACACTCATGACTTTTTATGTGTTTAGCTTTTACTAAATTATTTAAAAACGGGTCAGATTAGAAAGTTCCAGAAAGCTATAAATACATCAGTTCATTTACTGTTTCTGTGGGAAATATTGCATTGTAATTAGATTCTATGAAATTGTGACACTTGAATACATGTTTGGAATTAATTATGTAATGCAATATACACACTGAAATGTTTCTAATTTATCATGAAAAGATGAATTTAAGTCCTCTGTAAGATTTGATATTCCTTGTCAGGTTCTGATACGTAAGAGGCATATGTATAGCAATGTCTAAACAATTAAATCGTGTCAAATTTCCAATATTTTATGAAGAAAGGCCATTTATTGGGATCATTAAAAAAAGTTATTCTTAAGATGGACTGTATTTTCCCTTTATTAAAAAAAGGTTTTTGTGGATTATAGGTTTTTTTTATTTTGAAATGGCCTCATTATATAAAATTAAAATTAGCTACTCTCAAATCAATGGCAAAAAAAATATTCAAATTAGTACTCTAAACCAATTTCAGAGTGCTTTCATTTGTTTGTTTTGTTTGAAGAACTGCATCACCTATGATTCACTTGCATGAGTAATGTGATGTGATGAAAGTTGATATCACTTCAATTTGGGCATTATCATTTCTATAACTCTGGGAGAAGTGGAAATATACTATGAGTGATAAGGACAAAATAACAAATAAAAAGGAAAAGAAAAACTAGAATAAGTTCAAGAATTACTTCTAAGTGAAGCCCTAGGAGTGTTTTTAGAATAAATTACTGGTCAACATTCACTTCATCTGTTATAGAGAATAACGTATATGACAACCAGAAACCTGAAACACACACCAGCACTTTCAACCTCACTGATTTGAACTATATAACTAGATACATAGTAATATGCAAATCTACACATTTTTACATTAAAGATAAATTACACATAAATAAATGATATCAAGGGATTTAAAAATATAAATTCCACATTCTTCAATTTGTTATTACTTTAGATGTGGTTTATAATCATAACTGTTTCTTGAACCTTCTTAGTAAGGAAAACTGAATTTGAACTTAATGCATTATGTGTATATAGTCAAGATTAAAATGTCTACTTTTGTGAGAATAATGCAATAATATTTTTTGAAAAAACATGAGAAACATTGGTTTTCATGTGATTTGTTTGTAAATGCTAAAGAGCCATGAGAGTCTAACTGATATCTTCAATGAATTCCATTTTGCATATAAGCAGGCTCTAAAATTCGTTTTTCACATTGTTGGCATAAAATCACTTACACAATAAAGTTATATTGTCCCAATCATACTATGATGAGTAGCCAAATATTGCATCTAGAAATAAAAATTCAGCTGTTGCCTCAGAAGTGAAATCACATGCATTTTAGTACCTTAATTCATAATTAGTCTGTTTGAATTGCCATTAAATGTCTCAATCAAAATATTCTTTTGCAGTGCCATGCTTCAGAGCTCTCTCCATCCAGAGTTGTATCGGTATTTCCACTCCATTCTCTTTGATTTCAGTATGGAGTATTGAAGTATAAATCATTTTGGCTGCTTTCCCACAAAGTAATGAATGTTTCATCCTATCAGCCCACAGGGTTTATTTCCCTTTTGGTTTTATTTCTGTATTCTTTCTTCTCTCTCTCACTCTCTTTGTTGTTTCCTTTCTTTTTTTGGAGGGGTTCCATAATACACTGTCATGGGGTCCCCCCTGCTGCAGAGTCATGTAAGAGGTACAATAACATGGAGCTCTTCTTCAATGTTGACCTACAACTTACTAATGTTTTATTTATTTGAAACATGTACTGTTGAGTTGTTTATGTTCGTCAGAGTAACTCTCATGTCATATTGTGCAAGGCTCTGAATAGCAAAGCGATCTTAGCCATTTCAACATACCTTATCTGAAAGGGTGGATTTAAAATCTCTTGTTTGATGGCTCCTTGATCAATAACTGATCCTCCTCCAGAATATAGGAATAAGGTAGAGAACGTCAATGAATGTTATTCTTCTGGGTAATGAGACTGTGTATCTGCATAATAAAAGGAATGCTGCCAAATATAGCTCATATTCGTAAAATAAAGACTTCACATAACCTGTGAGCAAAATATTGTACAACTACCTGGTTCTTTCTACAAAATCATCTTGAGCATTGTCTGCACACACTGCAGTCAACTGGATTCCTCACTTGAGGCAGTCAACAGGAGGCAAAGTCGGTTTCATACTAATACTTGGCTTTATTCGTAGGTGTCAAAATGCTTTTTACTTGTCTCATGGGAAAAGATTCCCTGAAACAAGAATAACAAGGCTTACTCCCAGCTAATGTCTGCTTTTGTCATGTCATGATAATATTAACAATAATAACAGCAAGGCTAATAGTATTAACTTTTATTTTATGTTTAAATAGTACCAGGCTACTGGTGTTATGCTAATCATTTGCTTCCTTCTTCATTTGTGAAAAAGTTTGTATAATGCCCATTTTACATACATGAGACCTAAGATATAGGATGATGTGATTACTCTTCCAGAGTCTCTGGGGGTGGAGGGGGGAAGTGGTTTGACTCCACTCTTAAAATTGTTGTTGCATTTCATTATAGTTATCCAATGTAGTTAAATAGATAAGAATCTTTGGAAGCCAAACAACATAGCATAAAAACACATACATCAACATGTATCAGAAAAAAAAAAAATACGGGATGCCTGGGTAGCTCAGTCGGTTAAGCGTCTGCCTTCAGCTCAGGTTATGATCCCAGGGTCCTGGGATCAAGCCCCACATCAGGCTCCCTGCTCAACGGGGAGTCTGCTTCTCCCTTGCCCTCTGCCACTCCCCCTGCTTGTGTTTGCTCTCAAATAAATAAATAAAATCTTAAAAAAAAATATATAGAAATATAGAAAATATTACATTGAGATACTAATGTGTTGTTTCTTTTTTTTTTTAAAGATTTTTTATTTATTTATTTGACAGAAAGAGACACAGCGAGAGAGGGAACACAAGCAGGGGGAGTGGGAGAGGGAGAAGCAGGCCTCCCACCGAGCAGGGAACCCTATGCGGGGCTCGATCCCAGAACCCTGGGATCATGACCTGGGCTGAAGGTAGACACTTAACCAACTGAGCCACCCAGGCGTCCTACTAATGTATTGTTTCTAAGACTGACAAATTTAACATGCAAATAAACAGTGATCCAAAGTTGGCTCAGTATGGTTTACACCTGTAGAATCAGGTCACTGCACTACATCAAAGTGTCTTCATTCATTTCTGGCAGCACTGAGATTGTCTTTCTATAATAATTCTATATCAATGACATTCTTGTCATTTTTTTTTTTTTTCACTATGGCATCTTTTCTGGTACCTACATCATTAAATCCACTCAGTGGAGACATTCTGCAATAACAGAGAAAATCTTATTTTTACCAAAAACATTCCAAATCTGCACACTTAAAAATATGAAATGATACAGCAGGCCCCTTGATCCTCACTGAACTGTTTATGAAATGCAGGATTTTCAGGAGAATGGGAGACCCCCTCTTCTATGCCCAGTGTTCCTTTTTGCCAAGAGAAGCCTCTGCAGCTACACTTTTTGCATCCTGACCCTTTAATTTATTACCACTCTTTCTGTCTTTGGATTAAAAGCAGTGCCTAGTACCAGGCTAGGAGCCAACATGGTCATGTTTTTCATTTTTGTGTTGTTTCTAGAATTCTGTCACTCATATCTTTCATTTTTTTAAAATTTTATTATGTTATTTTAGTCACCATACAGTACATCATTAGTTTTTGATGTAGTGGTCCATGATTCATTGTTTGCATATAACACCCAGGGTTCCATGCAATACATGCCCTCCTTAATACCCATCACCCTCTTACCCCATCCCCTTACCTCCTTCCCCTCTGAAACCCTGAACTTGTTTCCCAGAGTCCATAGTCTCTCATGGTTTGTCTCCCTCTCTGATGTCCTCCCCTTCATTTTTCCTTTCCTTCTCCTAATGTCCTGAACACTATTCCTTATGTTCCACAAATAAGCAAAACCATACAATAATCATCTTTCTCTGCTTGACTTATTTCACTTAGCATAATCTCCTCCAGTTCCATCCATGTTGATGTGAAAGTTGGGTATTCATCCTTTCTGATGGCTGAGTAATATTCCATTGTATATATGGACCACATCTTCTTTATCCATTGGTTTGTTGAAGGGCACCTAGGCTTTTTCCACAGTTTGGTTATTATGGCCATTGCTGCTATGAACATTGGGGTGCAAAGGAAACAGTCAACAAAACAAAGAGGCAACACACAGAATAGGAGAAGATTTTTGCAAATGACCCTACAGACAAAAGACTGATATCCAAGATCTATAAAGAACTTCTCAAACTCAACACCCAAAAAACACATAATCAAGTCAAAAATGGGCAGAAGACATGAACAGACACTTCTCCAAAGAAGACATACAAATGGCTAACAGACACATAAAAAAATGTCCCCATGTTTCATTTTTCTCAATTTCAGCTCCACACATGAAATAGGTGTCCTAAAATGGTGAAGTCTACAAAAAGGCAGACCTAAAAATATTTGATTTAATAGCATTTAGAACACTTGGATAGAGAAAAACAAATTTTTACATTAAATACACACATACCACAAACCAAATAGAGGCATTTACAGAATTGATCTTTGACAGAGTAATTACTGATCATTTTACTCCAAAACTATTGAAGGAAAAAAAAAATTGATGTCAGAATTTATCATTGTTTCTTTTAATAAGTTTTGTAGAGCCTCTACTTTGTGTTAAATGTATTCAACAAAATAGGCAGGTGAGAGATTTGTTTACTAAATAAACAGCCCTTTCAAGCTTTGCTAAAAGTATATTTCCTCTGCATAACTTAGCGAATACTTATTTGTTAGACTGAATTTTTGATAGTTCCCTGCTTAACATGAATAAGGGCCTATGATGAATGTGATTGTTTCTAGGTCCTTGAACTTATTGGAATAGTACATTCTTTTAGTAGAGAGATGTACATTGTGACAACTTTGCCTCTTTCTGACACACCCTTGGCTTTGCAATTAATCTGTAAATATAAACTGGCATCTGGGCTTGGGCAAAACGGGGACTCACTGTGCATTCTTATAACATCTAGTAGCTATGTCATCTAATTCATCTGCATTTGCAGAAATCCAATAAAACACATTCGAGAAGATGCTAACAAGTAACAGAAACAGTTCAGTGCAACAGAAAGAGGACATGAAGGTCACAGAATGGATGATTTCAGAACAAAAAATAACATTTATTAATTTAATGCAAATATTGTTGGGTGATTATATAATCTCAATTTACTTTCTCTTTCTCAACCCACTAACAGAGAGGCTAAAGAGTCTTAAAAGTCCTGTTAAATTGTTTTCTAAAATCTTTCACACCCAGGGATATCCAGAGTCCATTTTCAGCCAGTAAGAGGTACAGGGAGGATTCTTCACAGATGAAAGTATGTGATGAGAAAGTCCATCTGATCCTCAATCCTCCCTTGCTATTTTGGAAACATTCACTTTAGAAATTGATTCCTGGGACTATGGACACTTCTTTGATACTAAAAGGTAGCGAGGCTGGGGCAAGCCCAATGCTTGGAATGGAGACTGAAAGATAGAAATTGCCCGAGTCTGGACACATCTCTGTGTTTGCACAAACCCTAGGTTTCCTTTCTCTGGGCCACTCCTTATGTGAACAAAAATGTTTCTTCCAATGTAAGTTGAAAACATCTCCAACTAGGACAGAGACAGACTGCTAATAAAAAATAACTGGTATGTTTTGTGAGTTCATTGAATGTAGATAACTCTGCCTAAGTATTTTACCACCCTGTGTCAATTATCCCTTACAAAAATATGTGAAATAAGTCTTTTGTCATGGGGACACTGAGGCTCAGAAATGTCAAATAACAGCTAAATTTGCTCATCTAGGAAAATGGCATTTTGAGCTTTCAGAAGCAGGTGAATTCATACGTGCTATGGAGGACAAAATAAACTTCTCAGAAGATAAAATGTATAAATATCTGATCACTGTTTTTTTTTTAAATGAGGAAAAATTATTCTACAGTATCAGCAACACTCTACACTTTGACATCTTCAAGTAGGGACCATGTTCTCTTAGACAAGCACTATAGAGCTTTTGAAGTTTTGTTCTCTCTAATTGGTTGGTGGTTTCCCATTGTGGCTTCTCTGACTAGGGGTGGGTAGCCCGGCCTTCCGGGGCATTTACCAGGCTCCAGAATTTGGGACCTGGAAGTGGGGCCTGGTGATGATGATGTTTAAATCTAATTTTATTTGGACTTTAATGACACTGTCTATTTAAACATTTCAAAGAACGTTAAAGAAGGTTGCTGATATTTTAAATGTTTCTATTTCCCAAAAAGTATCATGGATTAAATAAGTCAAAAGATTCCTGAAATTGCATTTTATGACAATTTCATTATCAAGCAACTATTAGTTATGCAGAGGAACATCAGAGCAAAGCTATACTGAGGCATCTGAATATAAACTTTAATGGGAGAGAATTTGACATTTAGAAGTTTACAAAGAAAATTCATCACAAACATTGTGTTAAAGCCCATTGATAAGCGATTATTTTTAGACCATTGTTTTCCATTCTTTCCCTGTTTTCTATATTTCATGCCAGTTTTATCAGATATCTTTAAATAGATAAAGAGATTGTGACTACAAAACCACATGAGTAATTGTACCTAATTTCCATGAGAAAGTTAGAAAACCAAGAGAAATTTTAATTTAGTAGCTAATTTTAGGTTTTGATTGAATGCCAGATTGATGCTGTGGTATATATAGAGTGAAATGATTAATCTTTCTTCCAATTGTACCAAGAGAGAAAATTATTAACAGACTTGACAGTCCTAAAAAGGGTGAAACATAAAATACATTTGGTTAAAGTGTTTGTTCCTCAGAGAAATTAGAGTGAATTGGGCTATTGGAGGGACTGCTTTCTGATTTTTTCTTCTGGATCCTGACTAGTAAATGACATGATCCCCCTTTTATCCTCACTGAGTTTGCCTTTCCAAAGACTCACTCCATGAAAAGAAGAAATATGTGGGAGATTTTCTCTTTCTTTCAGGAAGCAATACCTCTGAAAATGACATGTAAATCCTTAGCCCTGTTACCTCATCCACACAAATAACCACTTAACCACGGTTCTTTCTGTATCTTTATATTGACTTTATTATTATTTTTTCACAAAAGCCAACATTTTTGGCAAATCCTAAGAAAGGGAAATAATTGTACTTTGAATCCTGTTTTGTGTTCCTTTCTCTTTTTTATTGTAGAACCACACCCTGGTTCTCACAAAGTCAAAGTAGCCACTCTCTATATAGGCTCTTCAGCTCTGATACACAGCTACGGGGCCAGATGGTCTCCTGGGCCAGAATCCCCACCAAGGAGGAAAGAAGGAAGGAGAAGTCTAAAAGCAGGTGGGGCCATAAAATTAGAACAGACATAGAGGGAATCCATTCAGGTCATGGGGTTATGAGCCTCATTCTGACTGGGGTTCCCCTATGGGTGTTCCCTGCAGTCTACGCAGTTTCTTGTTGTGCCCTGAAGTCTTCCAGGACAAGCTCTGGCCTTTCTTGTTGCCTTGCACTGCAAAGCGGTTGCCCCCATGCATGAGCACTGTGTTCCTCACCCAGGCCTTTACTGAGGCCACTGCTGGATGGCTGCAGGTCCCAGCTACTTCCCTCATTCAAGAATCTGCGTCCTTGGGGCACCTGGGTGGCTCAGTTGGTTAAGCGACTGCCTTCGGCTCAGGTCATGATCCTGGAGTCCCGGGATCGAGCCCCGCATCGGGCTCCCTGCTCGGTGGGGAGTCTGCTTCTCCCTCTGACCCTCCCCCCTCTCATGCTCTCTCTCTATCTCATTGTTTCTCAAATAAATAAATAAAAGCTTAAAAAAAAAAAAAAAGAATCTGGGTCCTTACTAGTCAAATACCACCCCTCATGCAGCCTTTCTGGAATCTTGCCAAGGGTGACTTTTTCTGTTTGCCTCTAACACCTATGTTATAAAATTTTCCTATCAGATATCTATGTATCTATATATCTCTCAGTATATCATATATATTCAAATGTACAGTATGTTATATATGTACAGTATGTACACATACAGTATGCTAATATATACATGTATATAAAACATATTGTACAATGTCCGTATGTTCAAATGTACAGTATGTTTTATATATATTTGTATAGTACAAATATACATATATAAGGATATATGTAAGTAAAAATATATAAAACATAATGTACATTTTCTCTCTTGATTCTCCTTTCTGAATTTCTCCATTAAACTTATTCTACTTCCAATGCCCAGCTAAAATGGAACATTTTCTATGTTATATTCATCCTCCTCCAAAAGTTAGGATGCATTTACTTGTAAAAAAAATGCAAAGACAAAGTAAAGACAAAGCACGTCACAAATCAAAGAATACATAATAGATTTGAGAAACTATTTGCTGGTAAAAGGTGTTAGATTGACAGAAAAAAGAACAACCTAGTGGAAAAAGTGGTCAAAGTGTGAAGAAGGAATTCACAAAACAGAAAATCTATTGAAAACCCAGAGTTCTGCTTTATACCAGTGAGATGTAACCAGAAGGAAATATCAAGTTCTTAGTTTGCATAGCTTTATTCTTGGAACCATAAAGTTAAGCTTATGAAAATAATGGCTCCCACATTCTTTTACAATAATTCAACCAAATTCATTGGTTTCTTTAATGATAAAGGAACAAGAGAAAAAAGTAATTCCAAGATTTTTCTGGCTGAAAAGCAAAGTGACTGAATATGTACTTTCTAAAATTACAAATATACATTTGAAGGGTATCATTTATAGCTGATAACCATGAGAGAACTTTATAAATTAAAAAGTATAGTCCTCAGATGTATCAAAAATCTTATTGTCTTCTTACTTGGTATTCACAGACAATATTTTAAGAAATACTTTTATTGGCTATTAGGTTCATATCATGTCCTAGTTCTTAAGATTATTACAATCCAATTTATTTTTAAAAACCCAATTTTTCTCAGTCAGTCCCTATATTGCCCAGCATTTTGCTTCTTACTCACCTACATTAACATCTGTCTTCTCTCTTATTATCTGGTCAGAAATTCATTTACTGGAAGCTAGTAACTTAGAGACCCTGTAGCCTTAAAGAGATCCAGAAGGGTCCTTTTACATGGGCTGAGAAAATGCAGGCCTTGGGGCGCCTGGGTGGCTCCGGCGTTAAGCGTCGGCCTTCGGCTCAGGTCGTGGTCCCAGGGTCCTGGGATCGAACCCCGCATCCGGCTCCCTTCTCGAGGGGAAGCCTGCTTCTCCCTCTCCCACTTCCCCTACTTGTGTTCCTGCTCTCGCTGTCTCTCTCGCTGTCAAATAAATAAAATCTTAAAAAAAAAAAAAAAAGAAAATGCAGGCCTGAAGTAAGTACATGCTTATAAGTGAAAGGATAAAACTTACATATTGATGAAAGGAATACAGGGCATGAAGTAGTGCACTTCTGAAATGGTTGGTACATGTTTGAAGAAAACCACGAGCTTTGGCATTATTACCAAAGACATATTCCCAGGTAGCAGACTACCTCCCAAATGATAATAGCATAATAATTGAAGGAAAAGCAAAAGTAGACTTAATGGAGTCCCAGTAGTAGAATTGTGCTATGATACCAGCAAAGGAGAGTTACTGTAAAAAGACAAGGGTTGGGTAAGGAGAGTGGACCCATTGTTTCATATTTACACCATCATTCCGAGAAGGATCCATGGAATGGGACAATACATTCCTCTTCCAGCACCCCGGCAAACTGACCTAGGGTGGGAGCAATCTAGTCGGCCTAAAGCCGAGCCCCTCCTACCCTCACCCCAAAACAGAAACACAGGAAAGTCCCCACCCTCCCTCAAGAAGGAGGGAAGGGAGTCAATGTTGAAAACATCAGGGCAAAATGTCATTTGGCTTCATGTAACATATAATTTTTACTTTTTAGCCATTATTTCAACAACAGATCAACATAGATATTATTTATGTAGAGAAACCAACATCCCACTCTTCACAAAGATTCAAAGGAACACCTTGAAATGCAGTGCTTCTCACATCTTCTAGTGATTCCATCCTTCTCACTGTCTTGCTCAATGGTCATTAAATTGATATTTTTTTGGCCAAATTGGTTTCTGTTGGCTGTCTTTTTTTTTTTTTTTTTAAGATTTTATTTATTTATTTTTGAGAGAGAGAGAATGAGAGACAGAGAGCATGAGAGGGAGGAGGGTCAGAGGGAGAAGCAGACTCCCCGCTGACCAGGGAGCCCGATGCAGGACTCGATCCTGGGACTCCAGGATCATGACCTGAGCCGAAGGCAGTCGCTTAACCGACTGAGCCACCCAGGCACCCTCTTTTGGCTGTCTTAAAAAATCCCTGCCCAATCAATCAAAGAAGCTGTGCAGTTGATCCAATTTGGCTCTTAAGATGGGCCAAGATACAACTCTGCCATTGTGCACTCTCATGTTTCCCTATCAGAACTGTTCGTGTGTGGAGTTTTCACAAACAGAAAAAAATCTATTTACAATTATTCTCAAAATCGGCACTCCCAGCAGCATGCCGGTTTAGCTTTACTTAACCTGGAGCCACTCGGAGAGTCTAATTGAACTGAAAGTGAGGCACACAATTATTTCTGATGTGTGTGCAACAGAATTATTTCATTTTAAGAAGTAGGCCTTGTAGGGAATTCTGATTCCAAAGTGCAGGAATTCAAGGTACCCTGACATAAATCCTGCAAAGCTCCCTTTCAGAACCATTGAACTGATTCCTCATTTCATTACTGGAATATCCTCCATCAGAGCGTTTGCATGCTTGATTTTTTGTTGCTGTTGTTACTTAGAAATACCTAATTATCATAGTGTTAATTACTTTCAAAAATAATATTGAGAATAAATTTAACACTTGAGAGAAGCAGCTGTGCTATAAGAAATAGATTTATTTAGTAGTTTAAAAATATGAGTTTGTGCCTCAACTATCATACTAATAAATGATGTGATCCTGAATCACTTAAACCTCTGAGCTTGAAGTTCCTCATCTGTAAAACTGATATGAACAATAATCCCACCATTTTGTTCATTCTCCCCTTCATGTGCTCAGAGATTGGGGGGGTGGAGAACTGAACCTTATATTTTTGTATACCTATCATGTTACACCATGTCTTGGAGGCTTTTTGGTTTATTTATTTATTTTTTATTATTTTTTTATTTTTTAAAAGATTTTGTTAATTTATTTGTCAGAGGGAGAGAGAGAGAGAGAGCACAAGCAGGGGGAGCGGCAGAGGGAGGGGGAGAAGCAGACTTCTCGCTGAGGAGGGAGCCAGACATGGGGCTCGATCCCAGGACCCTGAGATCATGACCTGAGCCGAAGGTAGACGCTTAACAGACTGAGCCACCCAGGCACTCCTTATTTTTGTTTTTAAATAAACTCTTATGACATTAAAACGTTACAATAAAACATTCTAGCTTATCTTCAGTTTTAAGTAATTTTATTTTGATACTGGTGATTGGCATTTAGATTTGTTTTTTAATTTATCATTTTATATGTAGCAGTTAATCTGCTTAATCTCATTGACAATAAATTCTCTTATTTATATCCCTCAGCCCCCTTTCTATTTCAAGAAAATAAAGATATATTTAAAAGCACACTACAACAGGGACTCAGCATGAAGATTTTTGAACACTTACAATGAATCAGCATTGCTTAGAAGGGTTAATTAAAAACAAAGAAAGAACTAGAGGAAAATAAGAGGAAATGATGGATCTCTGTTAAGCTTCACTCTGGTATTAGTTTCTAAAAATAAGAGCAAAAGAAAAACCTAATATAGATTTTACGTCACTGAAAACATTTTGAAGAAAATCAGATTGTTACAGGCACTACATTTTAAAACTGGATGAATTGTGCTTTGTCTGGAGGTTGACATAAGCAGGGCAAGTGGCAGGCAGAGATGAGGACCGCAGCTTGAATTGTAGACTTCTGTCTGTTTCTGGGCTGACACCAGTGTATTTGTGAAATATTTCCTTTCCTCCAGTATTTAAAATTAATAACCAGTTGGAGTTGCATTGCTGGAGCACTGGGGCATTTTTGAAGTAATATTCCTCAGCGGGTGCCTCTAGAAAACTAAAGTACCAAGTGGTTCTTGAGATATCCACATGTCTTCCCATTTTAGGTGTTTGAACTTTGAGCCAGTGAAGGACGCTAGGCATAATTTTATCTCTTCCCTTTATTTCTTGCCCCATATATAGATGGGCTCATTTAATTAGTCTTAATACTATGCAGACTCCCAGTTAGGTAGATGTAATTAATTCTGTAAAGAAAACAGTAAAATAGCCAAGACAAATCAAAAGCAAACAATAAAAAATTCGGTAAATAGACAAGAACAAAATAGAAAGAAAATGAAAATTTGAAATATATGCATGTTGTTAACATCTTTAGTGAATTTTGATTTGTACAATATAAAAATTAATATTTTTAGAATTATTTATTTATTTATTTATTTGGGGGGTGCAGGTGGGGAGGGGCAGAGGGACAGGGAGGGAGAGGATCTCAAGCAGACTCCCCACTGAGTGCAGAGCTAGGCTCCATCTCACCACCCTGAGATCATGGCCTGAGCTGAAACCAGGCATCGGATGCTTTACTGACTGAGCTAGCCAAGTGCCCCAATACAAAAAATTATTTAATAAGTAAGAGCACATCTGAAAAGGAAATCCATGGCTTTAAAGACAGAGACATATTTAATGAAATGGTGATCAAATATGTGAAATTTAGACCAACAAAAATGGTAATATATCTGTTCAATTAGAAAAAAATGAAAAGAAAAAAAAAAAAACTATTAACCAGTGATGGAAAGAGTTTAGGAGAAATAGATCTTCATACTTGACATCTAGGTGTATAACTTAGTGTAGACATTTGCAAGGTTACTTCAACAGTACCCTCAAAATCTGTAAAGATATTTATATCTTTGACAATTTAACTTCTTTATCAGAGACATGCAAAACGATTTTACAATAATATCCATTGCAGTGTTATTTAGTGATGAGAAAAACTCTAAAAGACTTAAATATCATCAAATAAGGAATTGCTCAGCATCAATTACGTCCATAAGATAAAATACTCTGCATCCATTACTAGTCAATACTTGCATAGTTGTAAGTGATAACCAGTGTTAATAAAGCATGCTAATCCAGAGATTGCATATTAGAATACATCCAAAATGACACACATACTTATATGTAGATTTACAAATATTTCGGAGGTAGGTTCTTGACACTATTGAAAGAAGGCTCCCTTTTTCATGACCACACCACACATTAATGGTTTATTTCTAAAAGGCAATGGCCGAAAGTAAAACTCCAAGAAGGTCATCAGTGGGAAAGGATTTTCTACCCAGGAAATCTAAAGTTATCTGTAGTTCTTCGTCAGTGCTTAAAGTGTTTCCAAGGTTTCCAGCTCCAGCGCCTCACCATACCTTCCTCAACTTCTCAGGTATGACCTGGCCCGTGCTTCTCACCTGTGAGGTGACCCACTTGTCTGTTCCAAATGTAAGACAATAAATAGTGAGCTTTTCAATTGCACTTTTCCTTTCCCATATGGAACACTAAAGAGTGACCTTTGTCTATGCTGAAGATATTACAAATAGTAAACATGTAACTTATAAAAATTAATTTTTATAACAGAACAGCTATGTCCTACTGCTTGCTCCAGGCTCTCCTGAGCTCACAGGTGGATCACCGCCACCTGTAAAATGGTCATGACCCTGGCATGGTGAGGCAGACCTCTTCTAGGATTCTCTTGGCTCAATATACCCATAGGAAAACAATCCTGGAGGAAAGTGTGGATCAAGAGTAGTTATGTCTGGGTAGTGACTTGTAGATGCTATAGATACCTTACTTCACTCATTCATTCACTCACCGAGTACCTATTATGCAACAGTCACTGGCCCAGTGATCACCATCATCTATATAATGGTGAGTAAAAGCAGATGCACCCTTTATGGAGGTAAAGAGCTATTGATGGGACTGTCATTATTCCTATTTTTTAATCACAAGTATTCTGGTCACAAGATTTAATATCTAAACTAAATCATAAGGTGATATTAGACAGCTCATAATAAGGAATGTTCATTATTAAAAATGAGAAAATGCCAATATTGTTAATGAAAAGAAGAAAAAGAAGAAAGAAAAAAAGGAAGAAATAAGAAAATATAACAAATAAAGAAAAAAAGAAAGAAAGAAGAGAAGGAGGGAGGGAGTGGAAAACTAAGAAAAAAGAGAGAGAGAAGGCAGAAAGACAGGTGAAATGTTCCAAATTAAAATACATTAAAAAGACATGACAACCAAATGTAATACCTGATCCTAGACTGATCTTATAGCAGAGGAAAAAAAATAAATTTTATATATATATTTTTTGCAACTGAGAAAATAGATTAGATAACATAACTGAACTCAAGTCCACCTGCCCAAAGCGCAGCAAAGCCCATCACTAATACCTCGAGTGTGCAGCAAAGAAAGGGTTTACTCGAGAGGCAGCCAAATGAGAAGATAGGAGGGCAAGCCTCAGATCCACCTGTCCAAAGTGGAAGAGAACAAGATTTGTAATCATAGGGGTTGGGATAAACACATATTGATGAGAGGATGGGGAAACTTATTCATGAGGAAAGATGGAGCATGAGCATTGATCAAACACATGACATATATCTATGTTCACTTTGGAGTGGAGACTTAACATTAGAATGGGGCCAAATTCAGCCCCTGCTGTCAGGAGGGTATCCTTAGAACAAGAAGACAGGCCAAGGGCATGTTCAGAGCCCATATAAATTGGATGGGGCTTGGACTCTTATCTGGGGTAAGGAATGCAGGACCTTGCTTATTCACATCAGTGACCTTCAGCCCAAGCCTCTGCAGAGACAGTAGTGGATCTATTAGTGGGGTCTGAAAAGAACCCATATCTGATTAGGGAGAAAGAGTTCTCTGAAAAAAAAACAAGTTTAAATTTCCCGTTTCAACCTCATTAACCCTATGGGACACTGTTTCAATAAGAGTATGGTAAAAAAAAAAAAGTTAAATATCTATTATTTTTATTTACTAATAGGTATATGACAGAGTAGAATCCTGAAAGTGTCCAGAAACTAGAGGATTTTATTTCCTTGTTATGGACTGAATAGGGCCTCTTCTGGTGAACTCCACAGACAGCTCTATCCAACCAGAGAGGGCTGAATCCCGAGCCACACACTGTAGAGATTCAGCCATGACGTTGACTCAGCTCAGGACAACCCCATAGACTTAGGTGTTAGCTGAGCCAACTGGAGGCTTTAAGTGGCCTCAGCTATAGAAGGAGGAAGGCCTAGCAATCAGGCTGGCTTGGACTCCAACCTTCAGAGGATGGAAGACATCAGAACGAGCTGGCTCAATTCACTCCCAGTACTTAAGAAGGGCATTACTCTCAGATCTGTACCTCTGAAACAAATAATGCAATATATGTTAAGAAAAAAAAAAAAAAAGAAGAAGAAGAAGGTAGCAGGAGGGGAAGAATGAAGGGGGGGAAATCGGAGGGGTAGACGAACCATGAGAGACGATGGACTCTGAAAAACAAACAGGGTTCTAGAGGGGAGGGGGGTGGGAGGATGGGTTAGCCTGGTGATGGGTATTGAGGAGGGCACGTTCTGCATGGAGCACTGGGTGTTATGCACAAACAATGAATCATGGAACACTTCATCTAAAACTAATGATGTAATGTATGGGGATAATATAAGAATAAAAAAAATTAAAAAATAAAAAAAAGAAGGGCATTACTGGGTGGGAGGAGGTGCACAGATAAAATCCAGGGTGTGCGGGTCTTCTTCGGCACGACCTGTGTATGAATTACAGGCCTTTACCTGGAGGATAGCCAGCTACTGTCTTCACATGATGAAGTGCTTTCTGGGGGAAGGAGGATTGAAATTACTCCACATGACCCTAGAGCTCAGAATTAGGACCAGTAAAGAATTTTATCCAAGTAGGAGAACAATCTGAAAACAGAACGCACCACATTGCAGGGATCTCAAGTCCCTGTCACATTAGAAGCTGAAGCAGAGGCTGGAGACTAGTCTGGCAGAAAAGGCAGAGATAATGGAGAACCACAGTGAGTATAAAGTTTCAGTTCTGCCTGATGAATAAATTCTGGAGATCTGCTATAGGACACAGTGTCTGTAGTTAACAACACATATGGCTCCCTTCACAATTTGTTCAGATCTCATGCTGTTTGTTACCACAAAACAAAAAGGAAATGTGTTGGGGGGGCAGAACGGGGAAGGGAGGGGAGGGGAGGAAAAGGGAGGGGGTAGGAGAGGCGAAGGAAGGGGAGGGAAGGGAAGGAAAGGAAAAAGGTAGGTAGACACAAAGAAACTTTGGAAAGTGTTGGAATGTCTATTACCTTGATTATGCTGATAGTATGTGGGTATTTGCATATGTCTGAATTCATCAAATTATACACATCAAATATGTTCAGTTCCTTATCAATTATCAATAAAGTTGTTTAAAGAAAAAAATAAAAAAGAACCACATAAGCCAGTGTCCGAACAGTGACTCCCTCCGATTCTGAGACCTTCCATTTACAAGTCCACAGGCCATAAGCAAACTAACGTCACATACACAAAAAGGCAGATCTAGGTTCTGAAATTCTACAGTCAGGAGAAAAATTTCACATTCTCTGTAGCAGGCAGTTAGAAATGCTGAAAAGAACATTGATCTATTTGCTCCTGATGGCATTATGAAGTGAAATCACTATAATGCACCGTGTTGGTGGTCCATCCGTTAGACCAGCACACGCGCCAAGGTGGGCAAATCAGCCTCGTTTAAATATGAACTGGGTGGCTTCTTCTGAGAAGAAACACCTGCTGACTAACCTCACAGACACAGTCTCAGTAGCTACCCCTGCAGGGAGGTACCATTGTCATTATCAAAGCCAACTGCACATGGTGTGAATTTCTAGGAAGTGAGTGATGGTCAAAAACATCCCAGTTCATTTCAATCTCCTTGACTGGTCTGGAGGGTAATGTCAGCCTTACTGTCAGGTAAAGGGCTGATCCACTCCTGTCTGGAGAACTCGGTGAAAACAAGTGATCAGAAACTCCACTGCGAGGAAACAGGAATCAGGATTATAAGCATTTCACCTTCAAATATCTACGCTTGTAATCTCTCACTCGTTCAAAGTCTGTCTTGAGTGAATTTTCTGCGGGGTTTCCACAGGGTAAGTGTAGTCAAGCGTGATATCTAATTTTCCTTATTATTCTCTGCCCCTGCTTTTCTTGTCTTCTCTCTTTTGATCTGTGCTCCCGCCTTGGAATTAAATGAAGCAAGAGAATAGGCATAGCTTAGGTTTAAAAAAATTTTTTTTTTCTGAGCTTCTCTACTCACAGAACTAGTTTTTTTTTTTTTTTTTCCTGTTTTCATTCAATATTTTTAATTGTTCATTTCTGGCAAAATGCTGTCCAGTCTGGATAACTGTACATGCTTCTCAACTGGTCACCTATCTCCTGTTCTTTACATAGTCACTATAATCATCCTTTGACAGAGTAATCAGATGGTGTCCCTCCTGTTGAGTCCCTGCTGTGGCTACTTCCTTCAGTTAGGGCAGGGGAAACTCACCATGACCTGAGTCCAGCAGGATCTGGCCCCAGTTGTCTCCTAACCAAACACCTACTTCTCCCTTCCCCACCCTTCATCACACAAGCCACATTGACTACATTGGCTTTTGGCCTTTCTGGAACATTGCATTGTCCTCCCATGTTGGGCATGACTGTCTCCATTTCTGAGCTGTTCTCATCTGGACACCTCAAAGACGCCACCTGCATTCAAACAGCCTCTTTGCAATGGCACAACCACTTTGCCCAAACTTTCACAGTTTGCTTTGAGAGTTCTCTTTGCCAAAGCACTCATAATTTTTTATTATTCTATATAACTTATGCACTTTTATGTTTATTGAGTATTTCCTATATGCCCCCAATTAGATAACAGCCTCAAAGGAAAAGAAATCTTTGTTTTGTTCATAAATGTTTCCCAAGCTCCTAGAACAGTGCTTGGACATAGTAGGTACTCAATATGTGTTTGTGAAATCAACATATTTATTAATAAAAAAAAAAACTTGTTTGAGCACCTACCATGTTCTTATCACAGGGCAAGGAGCTCTATATGGTAAAACAAAATATGAATAAATTTAGTCCATCTGTATAAAACTCTGTCCCCCTGAGATTACAACCAAACAAATAGTGATCATCCTAGTTATTAAGTGTAATACATACAGGAACAAATTCCTGTGGTATTCTAGAAGAGTACAAATTAACTCTTAGGAAATATTTTTGGAGGTGATAATATTAGAACATGGTCTTCAAAGTTTATTAAAATTTTTCATGTAGAAGTTTCAAGGAAAGAAACTAGTATCAAAATCTCATATTTACTGTAAGGTGTGCTTATTTCTATGTATAGATGCCCCAAAATTTCAAGTATAAAATTATATATAATTTTATATATAGAGAAGCAAAATACATAGTTTATCATGGACCTCACCCTATGTGTCTCTTCATCTGGGTGTTGATTAGTATCCTTTAATATCCATTGTAATAAAACAGTCATCTCATGAGTGAACTGGTTTCCCGAATTCCATCCATGAGCTGCTCTAGCAAATTAATTGAACCCAAGGAAGGGTTGTGAGAACGTCTGATTTATAGGTGGTCAGCCAGAGGCACAGAGAGCAACCTGGACTTTGGATTAGCATCAGAAGTGGGGAGGCAGTCTTGTGGGACTGAGCTCTCAACCTATGGGATCTGATGGATAGTGTCAGAATTGAGGTGAATTGTACGACACTCGGCTGATGTTGGAGAATTGCCTGGTGTTGTGGGGAAAAGTCCACACATTGGAATTAGTGGCCAGAATGGTACAATGATAATTCACACTGGTATATAAAAAATAAGTTTAACAAATTACTAAGAAAAAGTTGTCCTACTCTATAGAATGGGCTAAAGACTTGGACTGTCACTTCACAAAAAAAGAAATCCAAATGGCTGTTAAGCATGTAAATATCATAGTAGTCAGAGATTTGCAAGTTAAAACCACAGATACCACGATACACCTTTCCCAGCGACAAAAGTTTAAATGTTGGATAATAACCAATCGATAATGGAGATTTGGAGAGCAAGGTACTCCCATGTACGGCTGCTTGGAAAATAAGGTGTTACAATTACTTTTGAAAGCAGTGTGTCATTATTTATTGAAATAAAGGTATCCATATTCTGTGCCTAGAGACTCCAGTGATAGGTTTATGTGTTGCAGAAGTATACTTTATGTGCAGGAAGGTACATGTATAAGGAGATTCACAGCAGCACTGTCCATGGTTTCTCAAAATGAAAAAAAAATAAAACCTACATGGCTATCAACAGTAATATGGACAATTAAAATTTTATATATTTATATAACAGGTATTATATAGCGATGAAAATGAATGAGTTGCAGCTATAAGTAAAAACATGTATGAATCATGTCAACATTCCAGAAGAGAAAAAAAAGACTCAAAGGAATACGTAGAGTACGGTCATATTTATACCAAGTTCAAAAATGATAAAATCTCAAGTATATCCTTTAGGGATACATACATATATAGGCGGTAAAATTGTAAAGAAAATGGAAGGAGGGCGCCTGGGTGGCTCAGTTGGTTAAGCGACTGCCTTCAGCTCAGGTCATGATCCTGGAGTCCCGGGATCGAGTCCCGCATCGGGCTCCCTGCTCGGCAGGGAGTCTGCTTCTCCCTCTGACCCTCCTCCCTCTTGTGCTCTCTGTCTCTCATTCTCTCTCTCGCAAATAAATAAAATCTTTAAAAAAAAAAAAAGAAAGTGGAAGCAATGTTTCCTCTAAAACTCATGATAATTATTGCTGTCATACACAGGAGAAACAGAGGCCGAGAAAAGAAATGCAGGGTCCTCTGAGTTGCTTCCATTATTCTATTTTTAACATGGGTGCCCACTCTATAAATATTTATTGAGTTGTATACACAGATTTAATTAGCTTTTCTCAGTGTTTGTGTTTCATACACACACACACACACACATACGCACACACACACACCCAGGAAAAGTTAGACTGTCTGGAACTAAGGCTAATTAGGAAGTGGTGGGTACAACCCAGTGATAACTCAAAATTTAATGACCTGGAGACTTAAATACCAGCTACTTAAGATATTTCTCAGGGAGGTTTTAGCAAAAATGTCTTGATATTACATAACACACCATTTACCGTATTCTTCTCCGTACTTTAATGTAGTAAGGACAATCCCTCTCTCTAATGGTATTCTCAGTTCACATAAATAAAACCTTCCCCCTTTACCTGTGTCTGTTCTTTTTAAAATTCAGGAGGCTTTTTTTCTTGTGGGGCAAATACCCTTACTTTCTCAGAGAAGAACCCAAGAGCAGGAGGAAATGACCCAGTTTGACCTTTCCAGAATCTTTCCAAATGAGCTTGTGGATTAAACTTGACGTTGTCTTTCAAAGAGAATATCAGCTACAAGCAATACCTGCACCCGGGCACTAGAGTGGGTGCAAACTTCAGCTTTGATTAAAGGTCCTCAAACAAAACCAGAGGAAATATGTATATTAGCCTCCCATTGATACTGATCCATTTAGTTTTAATTTCAAAGAAAATTGGCACAAATCTATGAAATTATGCTTTGCTGTGTGAGCCACTTATTTGCAAACCATATGAGACAGCTTTTCTCTCTTTTTTTCTATTTAATCATGAAATAACACATGCCTTGAAGTGGGGGAAATCGGAGGGGGAGACAAACCATGAGAGACTATGGACTCTGAGGAACAAACTGAGGGTTCTAGAGGGGAGCGGGGTGGGGGGATGGGTTAGCCTGGTGATGGGTATTAAGGAAGGCACATTCTGCATGGAGCACTGGGTGTTATATGCAAACAATGAATCATGGAACACACACACACACACACACACAAAAAAGAAGTAATACATGCCTGCAGAAAAAGATGCAGAACAACAATGTAGCATTTAAAGATTTATCAAAAAGCAAACACTTCTGGGGCGCCTGGGTGGCCCAGTCAGTTAAGCATCTGCTTTCAGCTCAGGTCATGACCCTGGGATCCTGGGATCGAGCCCCACATCAGGCTCCTTGCTCAGCGGGCAGTCTGCTTCTCCAGTCTCCCTCTGCTGCTCTCCCTGCTTGTGCTTGCTCTGTCTCTCTCTCAAATAGATAAATAAAATCTTTAAAGAAAAACACTTCTGTAACCATGAGAACTAGGTCAAAAAACCATCGGGAGAACATCAACACTACCACAAAACCCCTCTGCAGCTACTCCTAATTCAGCCACTGCAGTAATCTTTCCAACACACTCTCTCCAGCAGCTAGAACAATCAAATTTCTTTCCTAAACATGGAATGCCACTCTATATTTTTAGCCATTCTAGAGGGTCTATAATGGCACTTCAACATGGTTTGATTTAGCATTCCCCTGATTAAAGCTGAGACCGAGTACCTTGTGAAGAGTTATTGATCCTCGCAGTGCACCTTTGTGTGAATTTTCTGTGTAAGTCTTGTGCCTTTTTTTTTTTTCCTATTGGGTATTTTGTCTTTCCTTGTTGATTTGTAGGACTTCTTTATTAGCCCTTTGTCTCTTAGATGAGTTACCCTTATCTTCTGTCAATCTGTGTCTTTCTTTTTTCCTTCATCTTCATGAGCAGAAATTCTTAACTTTAACACAGTTTAATTTATCAATCTTTTCCTTTGTGCTTGGAGATTCGGGGGCCTTTTAAAAAAGGCTTTTGACTTCTGCAAAGTGATGCATATATATTTTCATATTATCTTCGAAGGGCTTTCTTATTTTGCTTTTGCTTTGACATTGAGATCAGCAAACTCCTTGAAATTGTATGTATGGCATAAGATTGGGGACATGTTTTCATTTTTTTTACTGTATGGATACCCAGTTATATCAGCAACATGTATTGGAAATAACTCCTTAGGCCACCAATCTGCAAGGCCATTCTTGTAAATTTAGCATTCACACATATGCATGCATCCCCATATTAGTTATCTACTGTTGCCATAACAAATGACTACAAATTTAGTTGCTTAGAACAACACCCATTTATTGTCTCACAGGTCAGTCAGTCAGAAATCCAGGTTGTAGCTGACTCAGTTGTGCCCTCTGCTGAGTGTCTCAAGCCACTGACATCAGGTGTTGGCACAGACATTCCTTTCTGGAGTCTCTGAGGATAAATTCACTTCCACACTTATTCAAGTCGTAGGCCACAGTCACTTCCTTGTCATTTTGGATAAAGGTGCTTCCATCCTTCATGGCAGTCAGATGGAGGGCTGGTCTTTGCTCCTAGAACCTGCCTGCATTTCTTCTCAGGCTTTCCACATGGGTCTGTTCCTGCAAGAGCAGGTCACGTCTCTCCCATGTTTCAAATCTCTGACTCAAGCTGGAGCAAGTTCTCTGCTTTTAAGGACTCGTGATTAGATTGGGCCCACCTAGCTGACCCAGAAAAATCTGTCTAAAAACCTATAACTTGGGGCGTCTGGGTGGCTCCGTTGGTTAAGCGACTGCCTTCGGCTTAGGTCATGATCCTGGAGTCTCAGGATCAAGTCCTGAGTAGGGCTCCCTGCTCAGCAGGGGGCTGCTTCTCCCTCTGACCCTCCCCCCTCTCGTGCTCTCTCTCAAATAAATAAATACAATCTTAAAAAAAAAAACAAAAACAAAACATAACTTGAGTTGCACCTGGAAAGCTTGTTTTGGAGATTAGGGCATAAACACATTTGGGTGGAGGGAAATGTTGCCCTGTGTTTACAAATGAGATCATACACCTTCTAATAATATCATTGTCATGTTTTGCTATCACATTTATGCTGACTCCATAACAATTTCAACTTTCTCATTTTCTCGCTAGCTTCTCTAAGATATATGTTAAATCTTCAGTGCTTGGCAGAATTTACCTATGAGACTCTCTATGAAGTTTGTATGAATTATAAGCCTGCCTTTATTTAAAAATAGTCAATTACCTTCATTAGGTTTGTGAATATTTATTTCCCTAAGTTTTATTACTTTAGGATTTTTCCATCTCTACTAAATTTTCATATCTATTTGCATATATACCCTGTTTATCATTTGAAAAGGTGAGAGATGTATAGTGATGACCTTTTATTCTTTGTAAATACTGGTGTAGCACTAAAAGTTTTGAACTCCATTTTCTGAAAAGAAAATTTCCTCCTATTTCATGGAGGAATTTTTGTGATGCCTAAAAATTACTGAATTGATACTTATTTCTTTCATTTAAACTTATCTTCATACTTACATTTCTGACAAGAAGGAAGTAGTCATTCTAGTTGCCCCTGCGAATAGAATTCATCTTTTTTTGTTATGTTTTTGCTTTTGGTTTAATGCTCTGCTTGATTTTAGGATTCCCTTAGTTACCTTTGGTTGTCAAAAGTTTTACTTTGACGGATTAAGTATGGATATTTAAAAATTTATACTTCTTGAATTTATACATCCCTGTCTCATCCAAATTACACATATTTCTAAAATATTTTATTTATTTATATTTATTTATTTTTATTTGTTTATTTATTTAAGGGGGAGAGAGAGCATGTGCACATGCATGAGTGGGGGAGGGGTGGGGGTGGGGCGAGACTCCCAAACAGACTCCTTGCTGAGTGAAGAGCTGGAGACAGGGCTCCATCTCAGGACACTGCGATCACAACCTGAGCCGAAACCAAGAGTAGGACATTTAACTGACTGAGCCACCCAGGTGCCCCAAATTACATATTTTTAAAAATTCACTTCTTCTATATTTCTTACCCAGTCTTCTTGATTTTATATTCTTTTCTGTCTCTGATTTATTCTGGATGTTTTTCTGATGTGTCTTCTTGTCTATTGATCCTTCCTTCAACTGTATTTAATTCTCTGTAAACCTATCCATAAAGTTTTTAATTTCATTTCTTTTTCAGATCTTCTAGTTATCTACCAAAATTCTCAATATCCTCTTCAATTCTCTGCACATAGGAAGCACATTTATGTTGAAGATTCATCTGATCATTCCAATATCTAGGGTCTCTCTGGGTTTTTTCATTCAGTGTGTCTGCATGGTGTTTTTGTGTTTTCCCTATACTTCATGATTTTTCATTGTTAGGTGGGATTGTATTTGTAAAATAGACTTTAAAATTAAGTTAGCATAGGATGAATAACTTTTTCTCCATGCACTTAGGATCACTAACACTCCAAGATCAACTTCTTATTTTAGAAAATGGTATAATAGGGTGCTGACCTATGGTCCCTACACTAGCTTGTCTATTTATGGATCACCCTAATTCCTAAGGTGTAGCCACTTTAGTCTCTAAAGCTTCCTCCTAGACACCAGTCACTATCTTCCTACCCCTTGATAAGATACAGAAAGGACTTAGACTCTTAGCCTCCCTTCAGGATTTGACAACTTCTCCTGGATGCTGTTTAGATAATTATTTATCTTGTTAACTCTTTTATGTCTCCAAAGATTTTTGTTGAAATTTTTCAGTTTTCGTTGGGAAGTTTGATCCAAATAAACTTACTTTTGTCCATTGCAGTATCTCTTTCATATACATAGAACATTTTATATGCTATGAGACTTGCAATCAAGAAATTAATCTAATAAAATCCTATATTTTGTAGGAAATTAATTTTTGAGTTTTATTCACTGTTTTTTTTCATTCATGTACACAAAGGCCGAATAATAAAAACACACAACTGATTGAGAAATTCTTTCAAAATGAAGAAATTCTGACTTTTAAAAAGTTTGACCTTATGTCAAACAATAATCTTTCTCCTTCAGCTTCACTGTGTAATCTGAGTTTATATCAATTTCAAATCTTCCACATTTTCTAAATGTTTTTTTTAGCAAATAATTGTTGGGAACATAGCATGAACCAGGTATTTTTCTATGTGTTGGAGATAAAGCTATGAACTAGGTAGGCAATTTTCTGAGAATACATTTCAGTAG
The DNA here is from genome assembly GCF_011800145.1 of Mirounga leonina. NCBI lineage: Eukaryota > Metazoa > Chordata > Mammalia > Carnivora > Phocidae > Mirounga > Mirounga leonina. The sequence continues at coordinate 6,309,121 of NW_023270498.1, forward strand.
AAAATACTAATAATAAATTAAAAATGAAATAATTAGGGATTATAATAAAGGTTATGATGTAAATGAAAAAGGGTGATGAAGAGTTACGCTGATACCACCTTGGGTAAGATGGCTGTCAACAGTCTTTGTGATGGGCTAACACTGGAACCCAGACCTAAAGAATGAAAACAAGGATGTTGAGCAAAGAACATTCTGGACAGACACAGAAGACAGCAAATGGAATTTGGAGGTGAGAAAAGGCTTTGATCCATATGAGGAAAAAAATAAGAACAGTGTAATTAGCAAGAGGAAAATTAGTTTAAGGTGTACATTAAGGCTAAAGGTCGTGGTCTTAGCTCCCTTGTCAAGGGGTCTAGATTTCATTCCAAGAGTGATTAGAAGGTACTGAAGGCTTGGACAGAGAAATAATATATAAATGCATTTATGTTTTTCAAAAGCTTACTCTGGTGCTCGCTTCGTCAGCACATATACTAAAAAAGCTTACTCTGGCTTTAGGTAGGAAATAGACTGTTGAGGAGTGAGAACAGGGCAGGCAGCAGTGTGAGAAGTCACCGGGCAGCCACTCAGCCCTGAATAGGAAACTCTGTTGCTGCCTTCACTTTCAGGAAACAGTTTTAGTTCCTTTAACTGTTCTTTGAATACATTATGTTATATCCACACATTTTCCAAACAGGACAGAGGTAGTTTACTGAACTCAACATAGATGTCTTCCTCTTGTAATCTAAGATCTCACTCATTGGCTACAGTGCACCCTCATTTGATCTATTGTCATATCACATTAGCTCAATCTCTCCAAGTAGTGTGTGTCCTATTAGAATGATCCTCCTCCTATCATTATTAATTAATTAACTCATTAATTAATTAATTCATCAATGAATGAATGAATGAATGAATGAATTCATCCATTTATATTTCTAGGATAAAGCTTTCCAAGAAGAGAAAATATTATTTATGCAGATTACTTATACACAAATAAGAAGTCTCTAGCACTTACCTGGCATCGGAGGAGCTACCAAAAACAAATTTCATCCCAGCTCCCCTGCATGTGGAATGAAGTACATTCATTCCTTGAATGTAGCACATAATCACTTGTGCTACACACATACATACACACAGTGAAGCATATCATCAGAGAAAAAATTTAAGAATACTACTAAACCATGTAGGATCTCATTGATTCAACATCTGAACTGGAGGGAGAAGACAGGGGAAACTAATGCTTGGGAAAAAAAAAATCATTCCATAGACTTGGCACAACGTTACTTGCCCAAAAACAGACTACGTGCTTAGAGTTAAGTAATCCTGTTGTAGAGCAGAGTTGACATGGTTACCCAAGAAAGGAAAGAGCCCTATGAGCTCAGGTGACTGCAGCCCTGAAGGGGAATAGAGACCTGCAAAATTTGGGGACAACCAATAGCAACATGAAGTGATGAAAAATACCAGCAATTATTTTAGATGCCCAGTAATCGTTCCCAAAGATGATTTGGGTGTCCTCTTGAGGTGCCAATAAAACATAGGTAAAGGAGGAGAAGTAAATAATAGTAGGTAGGTTTGATAAGCTTCTCATAATTGATGACACTGTAGAAAGAGAGTAAATCTTTTAAATAACCTAGTTGCTGCCTCCCTCCTTTTCAAACAGGAGCTACCAATAATGCAAACTCTACTCGTTTAAGGCAAAAAGCTGAGGTCTTGTGGAAAAATACAGAAAATCTGCATCTTACCACATTTATATTATGCTGTAATGTGAAGTCCCTTGCCTTCAAATAACTTTTGATATCTAGATCAATGCTGTCCAATAGAAATATATTACGTGCCACATAAATAATGTAAAATTTTCTAGTAACTACATAAAAGAAATATGAAGAAGCAGATGAGATTTTTTAAATAATATAATTCATTTAACCTAATAAATCAAAAACATTATTTCAACATATATCAGTATGAAAATATTAATGAGATATTTTACATTTTTGTGTTTAATTCTTTGACACTCACTGTATAACTTACACTCACAATACACCTTGGGACTATCTACACTTCAGTTATTTAATAGGCAAAGTGGCAGTGGCTATCAATTGGGGCTGTGCAGAAATAGGTGGTCAAACATAATGTATACATCTATCTGGAAGAAATTATTCAAAAAGTATGTAATCATGTGCATATCACAAGTTTATCATCGAGCTAGGAGCCAGACTCATCCTTCCTATGTAGAAAAATTTCATTTCTTCAAATCAAGATGAATGAAAATCTTCTGAAGTCAGAAGGATTTATAAGTGACCATGCTTTGTTCATCCAGAGAGTATGTTGTTATATTTGGGGATTTAAATTTTAGATTCATTTTGTTGGAGGGCAGAAGGAGGGGTTGATTTTTTTTTAATTTGTATAAAAACAACAAAATACTCACGAAAAGCCCTAGAATGATAGCCTGGGTAGGTTGACAGCAATTTGTAAAGAAATAGAACAACTTTCAGAGTTCCTAAGGATTGAGAAAAAGAAGAAAACCTGAAATCAGTTGCTGGGAAGTTTGGTAAGGCTGAGATAATCAGTAAGAAACAGAAATGTCAGACACCAACCAAACTAATGAATTACCTGGAGTAGAATTCAAAGATAACGGCTGTTAGGCAGGGCAACAGCCTTGAGTATGTGAGTCCCTCAACTCCTTTGAGCTTAAGCTAAACCACATGAAACACCTACATGGCCTTACACCAAACATGGAATAGGAGATATTTGCACCTTATTGTCAAATGGCTCTTTGAATCTCTCCCGTGAAATGCTCATCACATTCATCTGTTCAGTGCCTGTTGTCTGTTCCATTGTAAACTTCATGAGGGTAGGATTGTCTCTCCTCCAGCTCAATGGCCCAAGCACAGTACATTGCTTGCCAGAGAGTTGGCATTGACATATTTTTCAATAAATGAATCAGTGATGCATAAATCCATATACATGTACTTTCCATAGACACTACAATATAAATATGTATTTATTTTCAGATGTTTTTAGGTGGACAATTTAGGCCTTTGGCCACTACATCTGCAGACTTTTTTTTCTTTTTTCTTTTTTTTTTTGAGACAGAGAGTGCGAACAGGGTGGGAAGGGGCAGAGGGAGAGAGAGAATCTCTAGCAGACTCCATGCTCAGTGCAGAGCCCAATATGGGGCTCAATCTCACAACTGTGAGATCAAGACCTGAGCCAAAATCAAAAGTAGGACGCTGAACCAACTGAGCCACCCAGATGCCCCACATCTGCAGAATTTTTAAGCATAACTTGTTCAATATCGATTCCACCCATTACAAACAATTTACACACTTTGTAAATTATATCTATCTTCATGACCTCATTGCAAGAGCAGTATCAAAATCCACACTTCTGAGAAAGTGCATTTCAGAATGAACTGTCAAATTAGTGAAAAGCCCACTTAAACAGGACCTGCAACACCTTGATCAATTATCTTGGCAACACAGATTTTGTTTGTTGTGTCAGCATCAATAACTTAACTATAGTAGGAACAAATATTGATCAAAAAAAGGGTGACTAATATGTCAGAATATATTTTTAAAATACACATTATTTGCTGTTGCAATAAGAGAGAAATACCATGAGAACAGAACAATCAGAAAAAAAGGACAGATGTTAATGACTTTGAGAAAAATTCCTTGGCCTCTTGCATGACGTTTCCATATGAATCCCCCACCTATATGGATAAACTATCATTTTAGAGTGACTATAGACAGCAAATTTAACCTAAGTCAATAGATTTGACTGTTTGGGCCTTCAACAAAAAAGACCATGCATGCTTTTCTAGAGACTCAGGAAAATATAAAAGAGAGCTCCTTTGAGTTTGGGGTTTGGAAAATGATGGATCAACAAGACAAAGAAATGACTCCAAGGAGCCGAGAGGAAGAGCCAGGGCTTAGAGGGGGCGATGCTATACGATAAAGAATCCTTAAACCAGGGCCAAGTTGAGTGAGATGATCTGCTAGGACTACTATGATTCACAGAAGCAGGATATAAGCTTCACTTCAGGACTCCTTCTCTCCTAATTGCACAGAGCTGTAGAGATAAAAGTACTTTGAGCATACTGTGCCACAACGAAAACTGACCCTAACTGTTAACACTGAGACACATCCTCTAATTGTAACCCAATCTGAGGTCAGAGGAAGGTTGTGCTCCAGAAATTCTTTTACTTTTCTGAATTGTTTTTCTTATCAAACAATACTTTTTTTTATTTTAATTCCAGTATAGTTAACATTCAATGTTATATTAATTTCAGGTGTACAGTATAGTGATTCAACAATTCCATACATTACTCGGTGCTCATCATAAGTGTAGTCTTAATCCCCTTCACCCATCCTTCCATCCACCTCCCCTCTGATAACTGTCAGTTTGTTCTCTATAGTTAAGAGTCTGGGGTTTTTTTTGTTTGTCTCTTTTATTTCTTTGTTCATTTGTTTTGTTTCTTAAATTCCACATGAGTGAAATTATATGGTATTCCACATGAGTGAAATTATATGGTATTTGTCTTGCTCATGACTTAGTTTACTTAGCATTATACCCTCTAGATTCATCCATATTGTTGTAAATGGCAAGATTTCATTCTTTTTCGTAGCTGAATAATATATATATATATATATATATATATATATATATATATATACCATGATTCTTTAACCATTCATCTACCAATAGACACTTGGACTGCTTCCATAATTTAGCTACTACAAATAATGCTGCAATAAACATAGGGGTGCATATATCCTTTTGAAGTAGTGTTTTTGCATCCTTTGGGTAAATACCTATTAGTCCAATTACTGGATCATATGGTAATCCTGTTCTTAACTTCTTGAGGAAACTCTAAACTTATTTTCCATAGTGGGTGCACTGGTTTGCATGCCCACCAACAGTGCAAGTGTTTTTTTTTTTTTTTTTTCTTCTCCAATCCTCTCCAACCCTTGTTGTTTCTTCTATTTTTGATTTTAGCCATCCTGACAGATGTGAGGCAGTAGCTCATTGTGGTTTTGATTTTCATTTCCCTGATAATGAGTGATGTTAAGCATGTTTGCATGTGTCTGTTGGTCATCTGTATATCTTCTTTGGAGAAATGTCTGTTCCTATCTTCTGCCGCTTTCTAATTAGATTACTTGGGATTTTTTTGGTGTTGAGTTGTATAAGTTTTTCAGTCTTTTATCAGATATGTCATTTGGAAATATTTTCTCCCATTCAGTAGGTAGTCTTTTTGTTGTTGTTGATAGTTTCCTTTGCTATGCCAACACTTTTTCTTTCTTTCTTTCTTTCTTTCTTTTTTTTAATATTTTGTTTTTAAGTAACCTCTATACCCAAGATGGGGCTTGAACTCACAACCCTGAGATCAAGAGTTGCATGCTCTATCACCCTCCCCTTTTTTCCCCAAACACTTTTTATTTTGATGTAGTGCTAATAGTTTAATTTTGCTTTTATTTCCCTTGCTTTAGGAGACATATGTAGACAAATGTTGCTATGACCAATATCAGAGAAATCACTGCCTATGGACTCTTCTAGGATTTTTATGGTGTCAGGTCTCACATTTAGGTCCTTAATCCATTTTGAATTTATTTTTGTGTATGGTGTAGGAAAGTGGTCCAGTTTCATTCTTTTGCATGTAGCTGTTCAGTATTCCCAACACCATATGTTGAAGAGAAGAATGTCCTTTTCCTGTTGCATACTCTTGTCTGTTTTTGAAGATTAATTGACTCTATAATTGTGCGTTTATTTCTTAGTTTTCTATTCTGTTCTATTTATCTATGTGTGTATTTCTGTGCTAGTACTATACTGTTTTGGTTACCACAGCTTTGTAATATAACTTGAAGGCTGGAACTGTGATGTCTCCAGCTTTGCTTTTCTTTTACAAGATTACTTTGGCTATTTGGAGTCATTTTAGTTCCATACAAAGTTTAGAATTGTTTATTGTAGCTCTGTGAAAAATGCTGTTAGTATTTTGATAGGGATTGCATTAAATCTATAGATTGCTTTGGGTAGTATGGACATTTTAACATCTGTTCTTTCAATTCATTGGCATGAAATATCTTTCCATTTGTTTATGTTGCCTTCAACTCCTTTCACCTTTCAACTTATTTTATAGTTTTCAGAGTATAGGTCCTTCACCTCTTGGTTAAGTTTATTCCTAGGTATTTTATTATCATTGGTGCAATTGTAAATGAGATTGTTTTCTTAATTTCTCTTCCTGCTGCTTCATCATTAGTGTACGGATATGCAAAAGATTTCTGTACATTGATTTTTGTATCCTATAAACTTACTGAATTCATTTATCAGTTCTAGTAATTTTTGGTAGAGTCCTTAGGGTTTCCTATATAGATAGTATCATGTCATCTGCAAATGGTGAAAGTTTTGTTTCTTCCTTACCAATATGGATGCCTTTCATTCCTTTTTGTTGTCTAATTACTATGGCTAGGACTTCCAGTACTAGTCTACTAGTCTACTAGTCTACTAGTCTACTACTTCTAGTACTAGAGTAAAAGTGATGAGAATGGACATCCTTGTCTTGTTTCTGACCTTAGGGGTAAGTTCTATTTTTCCCCATTGAGTATGATTTTGGTTGTGGGTTTTTCATATAAGATCTTTAGTATGCTGAGGTATGTTCCCTGTAAACATACTCTGTTGAGGTTTTTTGTTTTTTTTTTTTTTTAAATCATGAATGGATATTGTACTATGTCAAATGCTTTTCCTGCCTCTATTGAAAAAATTATATGATTTTTATTCTTTCTCTTGTTGATGTGATGTATCATGTTGATTGATTTGCAAATATCGAACCACACTTGTATCCTGGGAGTGCATCTCACTAGATTGTGATGAATGATTTTTTAAATGTGTTGTTGGATTTGGTTTGCTAATCTTTTGTTGAGGATTTTTGCATCTGTGTTCATCATGGGTATTGACTTGTAGTTGTTTCTTTTCTGTAGTGTCTTTATCTGGTTTTGATGTCAGGGTGATACTGGCCTCATGGAATGAATTTGGAAGCTTTCCTTTCTCTTCTGTTTTTTGGAATAGTTTGAGAAAAGTAGGTATTAAATCTTCTTTAAATGTTGCAGAATTCACCTGTGAAGCTGTCTGGTCCTGGACTTTTGTTTGTTAGGCGTTTTTTGATTACTGATTCAATTTCACTGCTGGTGATTGGTCTGTTCAAATTTTCTATTTCTTCCTGTTTAAGTTTTGGAAGATTATATGCCTCTCAAAATTTATCCATTTTATCTAGGTTGTATAATTTGTTGGCATAGAATTTGTCATAATATTCTCTTCTAATCCTTTGTCTTTCTATGATGTTGGTTATTATTTCTCCTCTTCCACTTTTGTTTTTGCTTATTTGAGTCTACTCTCTCTTGTTTGTTTTGTTGTTTGGTTGGTTGGTTGGTTGGTTGAGTCTGGCTAAAGGTTTATCAAATTTATTGATCCTTTCAAAGCTCCTGGTATCATTGATTTGTTCTAAAGTTTTTTAGCTTCTATTTCATTAATTTCTGATCTAATCTTTATTATTTCCTTCCTTCTATTGATTTTGGGTTATGTTTGTTCTTTTTCTAGCTCCTTTAGGTGTAAGCTTAGGTTATTTATTTAAGATTTTTGTGGCTTGCTGAGGTAGACCTGTATTGCTATAAACTTCCCTCTTAGAATCATGTTTGCTGCATCCCAAAGTTTTCAGACTGTTGTGTCTTCATTTTCATTTGTTTCCATGTAATTTTGTATGTCTTCCTTGATTTCATGGTTGAGCCATTCATTGTTTAGTAGCATGTTGTTTAACCTCCATTTATTTGTGCTCTTTCCAGATTTTTTTCTGGTGGTTGATTTCTAGTTTCATAGAGTTGTGGCCAGAAAAGATTCATGGTATGACTTCAATCTTTTTTAATTTGTTGAGACTTGTTTTGTGACCTAATATGTGACCTATTCTGGAGAATGTTCTATGTGCCCTTGAAAAAAATGTGTATCCAGTGATCCCAGCCCCTCCAGCACATGTTCTGAGATTAGTACTCAAATCTCCGTCTTATATACCCTATGTGATTTTCAAACTCCTATTTACATGCCATATCTCCATGGTGTTGTTGATTGTGCTGTCTCTTTAAGTGTGGCGACTCAGTTTCCTCTCACTCTTCCAGCTCTCCCAAGCCCAGCCCACTGATTTTCCAGGTTTTAAGTCCCACTGGTTGTAAGAACTCATGAAATTCAGCTGTTCTGGTTTTCAAAGGCAAATGTTATGGGGATTTGTCTTTTCTATGTGGGCTCCCTGGTGTGAAAGTCTGTTTCTTGCCCCCCTCCTTCCCCATGGTGTCCCTCCTTCCCTTGAACAACCTCACATGGGTCCATTTAGCTTCCCACTGAATCTCCATTCTTCCTACCATCTTTGATGTGTCCTCATCTCTGCATTTAGTTGTGGAAGTTGTTCTGCCAGTCTTCTGGTCAGTTTTGGGTTATTTACACTGATGTGGGTATTATCTAGTTGTATCCATTGGAAGAAGTGAGGTTAGGGTTCTCCTACTCCAGTATCTTCCCTGAAAGTCTCTCAAACAATACTTTTAATGAAAATACTTAAAAAAGAGCAGACATTATAAAATAAATTCTATGGAAAATTTAAAGCAGCCTACAAATAATTATAACAATGTGTGTCACTATTTAAAAGTTTAGTAATCAAAATGATTAAATTAAAGCCAGTGACTCCTAAAATGGCCACCATTTTGGCATTAATTTATATCACCGCTTTATTTATCAGGGATAGGACCTAAGGAAGTGCAAAAGCCATCAAGGACTTACAAATGCTAACAAACATGATTTTTTAAAATGGATTTTCACCATTTTGTGAGTTTAGTTTTTGATGAACTTCCCAGCTCCTCTTTTCTCTGAACTACCATTATCCAAAGTAATATAAAGCAAGCTATAAATGTTTTTTTAAAATGTTCCCTATCCATATTAACAAAGTAAAAAAGAAACAATGATGTTAATTTTAATAATATATTTTATTTAATTCAATATGTCCAAAATATTGTCATTTTAACATGCAATCAATATAAAAATTTAAAATTTTTGTTCTTAGTCTTGAAATATGGTGTTTATTTTAGACTTACAGCAAATACCAGTTTGAACTAGTTGCATTTCAATTGCTCAATAACCTCATACAGCTAGTGGTTATCATATTGGACAGTGCAGTTTCTCGTATCATTTTGTTGCATGTTTGGTTCAACTGCATCCTTATTATATTATTTTCCATCTGGATCTATTAACCAGTCCCTTCTTTGTTCATTGCTTTAGCACCTAAGTTTTGAAGACTGAAAAATAGTCTATTTCTAATTACAATGACTCAGTAGCAAAAGATCAAATACTCTTTGATAACATGAATGTGTACATATTCATGAATATCTAGAAAATGGATTTCTCTTTTTATTGTTGTTATGCATCACATAGATGTAGTCAGATAGATAAAGCCATCATATTTTATCAGAAATGCAACATGGTAAAGAGAAGTAAATATAAAAAAGCTTAGGATAAAGTCAGGAGTTTTACATTGTTGATATGTTGTCCTTCCCATGCTGGCTCTGTCACCATTGAGGTTAAATGTATTTAAAAAATGTATTAAAAATGTATTAAAATGTATTATAAAAAGTATACCTCAAGTGCATGATTCAGAGAATTGTGAAAAGCAACTGAATGCAATGGTTATTTATGATGTTTTTTGTTGTGATGAACATGTGAATAAGGGATATTTTTTTTCAACTTTATCATTTTAAAACAAGAATTTGCTTGCATAACATTCATCATTCGTTTACAAGGGTCAGTTTTTCAGATACTTATTTACTATATTATTCCAAAACATTTTTCTCTTAAAATGCACTTGATATCCTTAGAATTTATGAGAATCCAACTTGTAAGAATGAGAATGCAATCTTGTAAATGATCCTTGGCTAATAGTGGTCTTTGTTTACAAAATTGTCTTCAGGATCTTAAAAGGACAAAACTGTCAATTATATTAACTATATTTTTAATTCAAAATTTATTTCAAGAATTTCATAAACTATTTTTTCCTACAAGTTTTGCTTAATGTAGTCTTTTGAATGAAAATATCTAGAGCTAGACATAAAAATACAGTAGAAATAAATTAAGTAAACATATAATTCTAAATCTCATGAGCCAATATATTACTGCACTTGCAAAAAACTCTTGATTACAGAATTACCTATGAGTATCAGAGTCCCATGATGAAGATTCAATAATTAATTTGAATTTTCTCTCCTACCTTTAACACACCAATGTCTTATCAGGCTTGGTGTCGAATTAGGCCACCTATTCTTTCAGATCCCGAAGTTTTCTGTCTTGGGAGCAACTTTTAGCCCACTGACAGGGACTTTGGCCCACTTGTAAATATTTCCTGATTTCTAAACGCTTCTCATATGTGCTTACTGTTAACATAGGTCTGTTTTTTCTCTAGTGGATGATCCAGAAGCACCCACTGGGTCGTCATTCACTGTCACTGCAGCCCAGAACCTGCCTCACCCCTACAGAGCGTGGAGCCTCATTCCTGCTGGGAGGAAATGAGGGTCTTAGACCCATTTATATTCTGCTTCCTTGCCTGTAGAAAACCCTCTCTGGCCCTGTGGTGAACAACTTCCCAGTTCTCTCAGCACTGAGTGGTTTCCAGGCCCAAGGAACTTCTGTTGGTAACACTGGTAATGTTTTGGGAAAAGAATGATAGTTGGTCAGCTTATTTTGGTCCCCAGAAGGTATAGAGCTCTTAAGTTTATTTTCATTGTTACTGCTGACCATTCACTTCTCTGTCACAGCATTCTTTTGCCCTGGGGAAATCTCATTGACAGAAATACTGTCTTGAGGGAAGGGTGGGTTTAAAAATGAAGTCACACAATAGCCATGACTCTGTCATACATTTTTCTCTCTTTGAGCCACTGGCCCTGTTCTTGAGTCCAACCAGGTCTTGTTGGAGGGTTACAAGCAACACCAATCCTAAAACCATAAAGCTATCTTCTCAACCAGGAAACCACAAGTAGACGGACCCAATGTTGGTTCAGAGGCATAACAATGTCTTAACCCATGCTCCACTCTTGGCTCCCCTCATTTCCTCTTTTGTTAACCAAATGGCCACCTAGATTTTATTTTACTAGCCAACTTTATTCAAAGCATCAATGAGACAGGGCAGGTAATGACCTTCTTTTCACAGGACACTATCATTTTAGGGAGAGACAACCTTGTCTATTATTCCTCTTACAGACCCCCTAGTGTATCTTCTTGGCCAGAACTCAGTCTGTCCCGTTGGCTCACTAACAAAGGGACAAAGATGACATAAGTGGGTTTGAACAGGTTTTCTCAGACTATGTCTTATCATCACTCCTCCCAAGGAGACTTTTTAGACATTTTTTCTAATCACTCCCACTATGAAGTTTTAACATCATTGTCCACAATATATCTACTTATGTACTGAATGTGTATCTGTACTTTATAAATAAAAATTGTAAGATTTTTTTCCCCTAAATAATTAAGGGTGGATCTCTTGGGATTGTTGTTACCTTATTGTAAACATCAATCATAGTCCATTCTCTGCACCTGAGTACATTATGGCAACAGTTAGAAAGTTAACAAAACAATTAAGAAGGAAGAAGAGGCCCTGGGATAACATCAAATTGTGTCTACTCCAGCCCACATTTGGGATCACTCTTCAACATACGTTGCACATGCACTAATAAACTTTATTGCTTATGTAATACTTATGTCCTAAATGTATATAATGCCAAGTAATATATAATGCCAAGTCCTAAATAAGTGCTGGAGATACAGTGGGGAACTGAAAAGATGAAGTACTTGTATCTACTGAACAGTGTGACAGGATGTATTCAAATACATTCTGGCACCATGCACGGCCATGCTTTCATGCAACGGTTTGCTCAATATAATTCAAGATTTCTTTCCTACATTCTTCTTTTGCATACACAGCATCTTATGTAGTAGGACAGAAAGTAGGTCTGGGGGCAGACCTGGGTTAAAACAGGAATACAAATAATTAAATACTAGAGTTGTTAGAGCATTAAATGAGACTGTGCACATTACCTGTCTTGTTTTTTAAACTTTTTTTTTGTGGGGGGGGTAAATTGTTAAAACTGGTGTAGACCTAAAGAATCATTATCACTTTTTTGAATATTCAGAGTTCTTCATTTTCTTCCTGTACACCTTTCTCAATTAGTGGTTTCATCATTTTAGAGAATCAACAAATCATTAAGTACTAGACTCATCATTGAATAGAAAGTAGCTGTGAATACCAGAAATAGGAACATATGATTAGTAAGATTAATTCTTAATTTAACTTTTGTTTTGACCTTTAAATATATAAAACTTTAGTAATTGTATTTGTTTTTCTTGTACAACTTACTTAGAAATGGGTGTGACATTTCAGAGAAAAGAATCATTAAAAATGCCTTGCCCAAGTGCCCAGTTATAAAAGTATTTTTTGCCTAATCAAAAGAAAAAAAAATGTTTCTTTTCTGATCGCCTTACAACATTTTATATTCTTTGCTTTGCTTATAGAGCTTTTGAGTGAACTCAGAGTTTGTGGGGATCAATTCATTAATCAACAATAACCACCAAGCTTTCCAGCTACCAAATTGGCCATTGGGCCAGCATTTCATGGGATCACTAGCTTCTGTGTAGTGGTATGTCAGTGAGGGCTGCAGAGAGGGAAAGGCAAAGTCTGAGCCATGAAACAATTTTTAGATGTGAGGAACAAAACAGGTTGGGGTTTCTGTGTGTTTGGTGCAGGGAGACATGAGAGGGGAGAGTCTGCATGGAGACTGGGATGAATTTCACTGGTGTCCGTGCTCGGCCTCTATGGTACCATCATCATAGCCACACAGGTCAACATTTCTACCAGCATCAGTACTTCCCTCCGTCTTCACTGAGGCTGTGAGCAGACTGGAGGAAGCAAACGAGCAGTGGGTGGCATGACACTGGGTGCCTGGGACAGTTCATTCACTGCCCTGCCCTCATCTCGCTCTGATTTCACCCCACTGTGGGCAAGGCTTTCCCTGTAAGTGATTAAATCATGTTTTCCCCAAAATACTCTACCCCTAATGTCCCCTCTTCCCCTGTCAAATAAACTTGTCCTTAAGGTTCTTTGAACCTTTAAATGTTTATGCGTGTAAAGGAAAACTGGATTCAGGCATCGCTAATGGTTCTTGGCACTTTCCAACTGAGGAGTCCTGGGAGGTGAGATGCCGGGGTCTGTCTGGAATGTCCTATTTTTCCCCTCTGTGCCTAGAGGACTAGAATGTTCAGCTGTATATTTTAAGAGATTTGCTTTATCTTGAATCTGCAGACACTCATCACCATATGCAGGAGCTTGAAAAATAATCATATTCAAAAGTAGTGGAGCATTCCCCATCATGCTGCCAAACAGAGATTAGAAGGAAGCCTCACAGGCTTATTGGAATATCCAGATTTCGACTCACTAAAGGTCAGATATCAAACATTTCTCTACACTGTTCACATCAATTATATATACATATACATATATATATATATATTTATCCCAAATATTAAATGTAAACTAAAATATAAATTTAAGTCAAAATAAAAATACAAAAGTGTTCATGCAAATGCTGAAAACCTGCTCTGCCTGTCCAATATTTCCTTCTTCACATCACTTCTGTACCTCTTCTCGTACCATGCAGCTCACCTGCCTGGTGGAGAATTGTGCAAAATTCTGACCTATGAGTGTGAGATTGAGCAAAGGCTCTGATTTTCTTTTGCTACTGCTGTGCTGGCAAATGCCGGTTCTTCTTAGTCAGAAGCTAAACGTAATATCCTGGTAAAATATCCTGAGCAATATCGCATTAAGTTTGAATTACTGAAGATTAACTTTTTTTTTTTTTAGTTTGAGAAAACATATGACAACATCTTAATACCAAGCAAGTAGATACCAAAATGAAAAGTCATTAAAATTTGAGAGTTAAAAGGGATTGATTATTCATCAAGGCCAGTGTCTTCATTTCATAGATGAGAAATATGAGATAAAGTGTTTCACGATTTATCCAACAAGGACCTAATAGTAAATCATTATTAGAGCACAATAGGCAAGTTTCACTTAAATTATATATATCTATATCTATTTATTATCTATAACCATAGTTATCTATGTATTAATAATATATATTTATCTGTAGATAAATGGAGAGACAGAAACAGAGAAAGAATGAGCCAAAAATTGTGATTTGTTGAAGGGTGTGATTTTTTATTTTTATATTGCTGGCAGTAGAACTCAGAAGAGAAGCTCAGAAAAGAAAAACTACATTAAATATATGTCATCTTTCATTTGAAAAATGAACAATACAGGGCAGCAGAAAAGATTAGGCAGTTATTAAACATCAGATGAGTGCTAGGCAACTTATAGCCCAGTCTTCATTTCAGTTTCATTAAATACATATCATTAAATGCATTATATGGCTGTAAACATATCAGAAGTCCAATGACCCTAAGTAAGACAATTGTCCTCTGGCAGGTCTCTCTGACCCCAAAGTCCTTGTTCTTCCAACTACAAGGTGCTTCCTTGAAAAGGAATTCCAAACCTTGGATTGATTTCCAATTGCCACCCTCAGTTCTATTTGTACAGTTCAGTTACTTTGTTGTTGTTTTTGCTATTGTTTTGCAAACACTGTAGGACTGAGCTTCTGTCACTAAGTATATTTGGAGTTGTACATGGACTTGGTATTTATATTGGGGTCTTGACCAAAGGGATTAACAGTCTGTTCTGTGGTCTTCCCTGCAGCCTCGGGGACCCTGGAGGTTTGGTCCCTTGGTGGAATCATCCTGGCAACAGTAACTGAAAGAACTGTGCGGATTATTTTATTCCAGATACAGAGCTGCTGGAAACCCAACCAAGGACCTAGCAGCAGCCCAAGTGCCTGCACCTCACTGTTGAGGCTGTTTATCCGGAGAGAGTCACTGAAACAACACGTTGCAGCTTCACTGGGGACTGGGAACTCAGCACCCCAAGGGCTGTGTGACTAAGAGGCCTGACAGCCCAAGGCTCCTCAGAGCAGATGACTTCCCCAACCCTGTGGTCAGCACGCACTTGTACACATCATCTCTCCTGACCACACTTTGCAGGGGTGTATCTCTTCATAAAGCTAACTAACCTTCAGGCGGCACAAAGCCTATTCTGTTTCAGGAGTTTTGTTTCAACCAGAACCCCAAACCATGAAACTGGTTGAGCAGAGTCGCCGTTCCAGGACACATTCAAAGTTGACACTGAGAAACATAAGTATGTACAGTTTCAGAATATAGCATGTGTCCAGGGGTCATGTGAGTTTTTGTGAGTATGTGTGCACCTGCCCTTCTCACCTGGGAGGTCTTCAAGGTACAACCAACCAGTCCTTATTACTGCTCTGCCCTCAGGTTTTTCAATGCCCCCCCCACACTTTAATTACTGCCCTCTTTCAGATTACTTCAACACATGTCTCTGTGCCTCTCACTTCCTTGACCTCTCCATTTTCAGTAACATTTGTTTTTTCATTTTACTCCAATACCTCATTGTAATCTAAATATTTCCATTACCTCGGAAACTGCATCAACACTGGAGTCATTATTTCAAACAAATTATGACTCAGTGCAGAACACTTGATTAGGCACACAGGTGAAGAATCACAACACATGCACTGTCCCTCTCTTTCTAGTTATCTGCCAGCTTACTTATTGCTGTGTTCTGAGTATTTGTGTCCCTCCCAAATACAGATGTTGACCTCCTAACCCCCACTGTGATGGAGTTAGGAGGTGGGGCCTTCGGGAGGTGCCGGGGTCATAACAGTAGAGTCCTCATGGAGGGACTAATGTACTTGTAAAATGTACCCCAGAGAGCTTGCTGGACCTTTCCACCATGTGAGGGCACAGTAAGAAGACACTGGCTACGAACCAGGAAGTGGGTCTGCACCAAAATACGACCATGCTGGAGCCTAGATCAGCTCCAAAACTGTGAGAAATTAATTTCTGTGATTGATGAGGTACCCAGTCTGTGGTATTTTGCTATGGCAACCAAAGTGAAGACACCCACGCTTTACCATCCAATAATTTTATCAGATTAGATTGCCTAGTTCCTCTTTATATCCATTGTCTTGAAAAATCTCTCAAGTACCCTACCCCTGGATGCAATCAGACACTTCCTTTTGCTCTTCCTAAACCAGGAACTGAATGAGGAATATTGCACTCATATACTTTTGATTCTTTCTTGTAAATGCATTTGTTTATTCATGAACAAATGTTTTAGGCAGGGAGAATGGAGCAGAGAATTAGCAACAATTCAGAAATCTTCCTTGAACTCCCTTCCAGTATTTATTTTCCTCCTCCTAATTATATTCGTAGGTTTTGCTTGTTTTCAACTTTATCTAAATGGAATCATGAAAATATACTATTTTGCAACTGGCTTCTTTTGCATAGTGTTGTGCTTGTGAAGTTCATTTATATTGTTACAAATAGTTACTCTTTATTCATTCCCATAGTTCTATAGTATATCTCTATAAAAATAACACATCTTATTTAATAATTCTACTCGTGGTGAACAATTAACTCATTCTAGCTTTCAGCCCTTATGCAAGTGTTGCTATATCCATTTTTCTATACATATTTTAATTAACTCTACGTACACAGTTCCATTGGCTTTATTCATAGGAGAGGAATTCTGTGTTATATGTTTTGATCATGTTCAGTTTTAGTAGATTCTGCATTTGTCTTTTGAAGGCTAATTTGTATACTGTAAAGCTCCTTCTAGCAACTCCACCCATGTGTTTCATCAATGGTTAGTCATTATGGAGGCTACAATCATATCAAATGAATGAAATGTCAGTAACAAAAACAAGGCACGCCATTTGGGTTTGTTGTTATATGAATATTCACTTTCAAAATAGGTAGGCATTTTTGATGTAACATCAACGAAAGTTCTCCTTATGTGCACTTATTTTTGTTAACATTTTCTCATTTGATTGAAGTGTAAAAGTGAATTTGCTTTTGGAAGTAGTCTTTTTTTTTTTTAAGATTTTATTTATTTATTTGACAGAGAGAGAGATAGGGAGAGCAGGAACACAAGCAGGGGGAGTGGGAAAGGGAGAAGCAGGCCTCCTGTGGAGCAGAGAGCCCGATGCGGGGCTCAATCCCAGGACCCTGGGATCATGACCTGAGCAGAAGGCAAACGCTTAGGGGGCGTCCCAGCTTTTGGAAGCAGTCTTAAAGAGCAACAGCCTTGCCAACACTGCAGCGTGAAAACCAGCAGTCTATCATCCACATGTGAGGCAGAACAGGTTTGGATCTCCTTAAAAGCTCCATTCCCAAAGGACTGCTACTATCTGACCTCTCTGGAGTTCCTAAGAATCTCCCTTAAAGGTCCCATCTTTATTTGACATGGGGCAAAATGTACTCACCACAAAAACATGGGTGTTTGTTGGGGAAAAAAATGGCAACAATTGCTTTACAATGCAGGTATCTGAGGCAATAATAATGGTTAGGGCTAGCAAGAAGTTGGCCAAGAAAGAAAGAAAGAAAGAAAGAAAGAAAGAAAGAAAGAAAGAAAGAAAGAAAGAAAGAAAGAAAGAAAGAAAGAAAGAAAGAAAGAAAGAAAAAATGAGCTGTCCATAGGAGTCTTTGAAAACCTTGGACATATTCTTGCAACCTTGGAAGACCACATATATGCACAGGGCTACCCTGGACAAAGACCAGAACAAATCCTTATACATCAGTGGCCCAGAAACACCCAGAGTCTCCCTGCAAAGGCTGAGAGGTTTAGAGATTCAAAGCATTTAAGGCATTTCTGTGGAATAATTAGCTGACCACTAAACTAATCAGAAGGTAGTTCACTAGCTGCACACAACAAATAATAAAGTCTTTAGAGAATTAATTTAGTAAAGTCACTAAACAAGCCATAGCAACAACAGCAAGAACAAAAACAACACCAAATCCTAGATTGGGGAAGGGGGTGTGGTGGTGGGAAACTGATTTCTAGAGTTGACTCATTATTTTATTTATTTATTTATTTATTTATTTATTTATTTATTTATTTATTTACTTTTTAAAAAATTTTTTAAATTATACTATGTTATGTTACCACCATACATTACATCATTAGTTTTTGATGTAGTGTTCCATGATTCACTGTTTGCATAAAACACCCAGGGCTCCATTCAATACGTGCCCTCTTTAATACTCATCACCAGGCTAACCCATTTCCCCACCCCCTTCCCCTCTAGAACCCTCAGTTTTTTTCTCAGACTCCATAGTCTCTCATGGTTCATCTCCCCCTCCGATTCCTCCCCTTCATTTTTCCCTTCCTACTATCTTTTTTTAAAAACATATAATGTATTATTTGTTTCAGAGGTACAGGTCTGTGATTCATCAGTCTTACACAATTCACAGCACTCACCATAGCACATACCCTCCCCAATGTCTATCACCCAGCCAGCCCATCCTTCCCACCCCCACCACTCCAGCAACCCTCAGTTTGTTTCCTGAGATTAAGAATTCCTCATATCAGTGAGATCATATGATACATGCCTTTCTCTGATTGACTTATTTTGCTTAACATAATACCCTCTAGTTCCATCCATGTCGTTGCAAATGGCAAGATTTTGGTTTTTTTGGTGGCTGCATAATATTCCATTGTGTATATATATATACACCACTTCTTCTTTATCCATTCATTTGTTGATGGACATCTTGGCTCTTTCCACAGTTTGGCTATTGTGGACATTGATGCTACAAACATTGGGGTGCACGTACCCCTTCAGATCACTACATTTGTATCTTTGGGGTAAATACCCAGTAGTGCAATTGCTGGGTCGTGGGGTAGCTTTATTTTCAACTTTTTGAGGAACATCCATACTGTTTTCCAGAATGGCTGCACCAGCTTGTATTCCTACCAATAGTGTAGGAGGGTTCCTGTTTCTCCACATCCTCACCAACATCTGTCATTTCCTGACTTGTTAATTTTAGCCATTCTGACTGGTGTGAGGTGGTATCTCATTGAGGTTTTGATTTGGATTTCCTGATGCCAAGTGATGTTGAGCACTTTTTCATGGGTCTGTTGGCCATTTGAATGTCTTCTTTGGAAAAATGTCTGCTCTGTCTTCTGCCCATTTCTTGATTGGATTCTTTGTTTTGCATTTGACAAAGTACAGCATCCTTTCTTGATTAAAACTCTTCAGTGTGTAGCGATAGAGGGTACATACCTCAATATCATAAAAACCATCTATGAAAAACCTACAGCGAATATCATTCTCAATGAGGAAAAACTGAGAGCTTTCCACCTAAGGTCAGGAACATGGCAGAGATGTCCACTATCATCACTGCTGTTCAACATAGTACTAGAAGTCTTAGCCAAAGCAATCAGACAACAAAAAGAAATCAAAAGCATCTGAATTGTCAAAGAAGAAGTCAAGCTCTCACTCTTTGCAGATGATACGATACTTTATGTGGAAAACCCCAAAGACTCCACGCCAAAACTGCTAGAACTCATACAGGAATTCAGTCAAGTGGCAGGATATAAAATCAATGCACAGAAATCAGTGGCATTCCTATACACCAACAACAAGACAGAAGAAAGAGAAATTAAAGAGTTGATCCCATTTACAATTGCACCCAAAATCAAAAGATACTTAGGAATAAATCTAACCAAAGAGGTAAAGAATCTGTACTCAGAAAACTATAAAATACTAATGAAAGAAATTGAAGAAGACATAAAGAAATGGAAAAACATTCCATGCTCATGGATTGGAAGAACAAATATTGTGAAGATGTCAATGCTACCTAGAGCAATCTACACATTCAATGCAATCCCCATCAAAATACCATCCACTTTTTTCAAAGAAATGGAGCAAATAATCCTAAAATTTGTATGGAACCAGAAAAGACCTTGAATACACAGAGGAATGTTGAAAAGCCAAGCAAAGCTGGTGGCATCACAATTCTGGACTTCCAGCTCTATTACAAAGCTGTCATCATCAAGACAGTATGGTACTGGCACAAAAACAGGCACATAGATCAATGGAACAGAATAGAGAGCCCAGAAATGCACCCTCAATTCTGTGGTCAACTAATCTTCGACAAAGCAGGAAAGAATGTCCAGTGGAAAAAAGTCTCTTCAACAAATGGTGTTTGGAAAATTGGATAGCCACATGCAGAAGAATGAAACTGGACCATTTCCTTACACCACACACACAAATAGGCTCAAAATGGATGAAAGACCTAAATGTGAGACAAGAATCCATCAAAATCCTAGAGAAGAACACAGGCAGAAACCTCTTCAAACTCAGCCGCACCCACTTCTTCCTAGTGACATCGTCAAAGGCAAAGGAAGCAAGAACAAAAATGAACTATTGGGACTTCATCAAGAAAAAAGCTTTTGCACAGCAAAGGAAACAGTTAACAAAACCAAAAGACAACCAACAGAATGGGAAAAGATATTTGCAAATGGCATATCAGATAAAGGTCTAGTATTCAAAATCTATAAAGAACTTATCAAACTCAATACCCAAAGAACTAATATTTATTTATTTTTAAAGATTTGTTTATTTATTCAAGAGAGACAGTGCGAGTGAGAGAGAGCATGAATGGGGGTGGTGACAGAGGGAGAAGCAGACTCCCCACTGAGCAGGGAGCCTGACGCAGGGCTCTATCCCAGGACCCCAAGATCATGACCTGAGCTGAAAGCAGATGCTTAACTGACTGAGCCAACCAGGCACCCCAACACATTATATTATTTAAAATGTCCAGTATTTAACAACAAAAATTGAAACATGCAAAGAAACCAGGAAATATTGTACATACACAAGGGGGAAAATAATCAATAGAAACTTTGTCAGAAAAAAAATAACATATTGCACTTATTGGACAGAGACTTCAAATCTGCTTTTTTGGTTCTTTCAAAGAACTAAGGAAAGTTATGTGTAAATAATGAAAAATAAGTAATTCTCATTAAATAGGGAATATCAATAAAAATACAGAAATTTTATATATATAGTCAAATATATATAATTATACATAATCAAATATAAATACTGGAGTTAAAAAGAACAATAACTGAAATAAAACATCCACTAGATGTCCTCAGTAACAGATATGATGTGACAGAAGAATCTAAACTTATGGTTAGATTAATTGATTGTAATTGGATCTAAGGAAGAGAAACAAAAAGGAAAGAAGAAAAATGAACTGAGCATTAGAGAGTTGTGGAACACCGTCAAGCCTACCAACATATGCATGGTGGGAATCTCAGGGGGGAAAAAAGAGAGAAAAAAAGAGAGAGAAAGAGAGAAAGGGGCAGAAACAATATTGGAAGAAATAATGGTCCCAAACTTCCAATTAAAAAAAAAAAAATTACTTGAAGAGAACCATATCTAGACGTCATAATCGAATTTTCAAAAGCTCATACAAAGACTCTTTTTTTTTTAAAGATTTTATTTATTTATTTGAGAGAGAGAGAATGAGAGACAGAGAGCACGAGAGGGAGGAGGGTCAGAGGGAGAAGCAGACTCCCCGCCGAGCAGGGAGCCCGATGCGGGACTCGATCCTGAGACTCCAGGATCATGACCTGAGCCGAAGGCAGTCGCTTAACCAACTGAGCCACCCAGGCGCCCTCATACAAAGACTCTTAAAAGCAGTTGGAAGGAAGCAATTCATCACCTAAAGTGATCCTCAAAAAGAGTAACAGTTCATTTCTCACCAGAAATCATGGAGGCCAGAAGGCAGTGGGATATTCAGAGTGATAAAGAAAAACATTATCAACCAAGAATTCTATATTTAGAAAAATCACCCTTCAAAACCAAATAATTAAGAATTCCTAGATAACAATAATTGAAAATTTGTCACTAGAAGAAGATTCATAAGAGAATTTACTAAAGTAAATCCTTCAGACTGAAATAAAATGATATGAGGACTTGGAATCCATGTGAAGAAAAAAAGAAGAGTGGAAATAAATGGAAAAACAAGAGGATAAATCTATTTTTTGTTTGTGACTCCTTTTTTCCTATCTACTTAAAAAAATAACTGCCTGAAGCCAAAATTATGAACCTGTATTGAAGGCTTGTGATGTGTAACTATGATTTATGTTACAATAGTAGCACAAAGAAGTGGGGAAGGAAAAAAGCCAAACGGGGAAAAAGTTTTTGTGGACTATTGACATTAACTTGTTATAAATCTGAAGACAAATGTTATAAATACAGGTGTTAATTTTATTCCCCAGATTTACCATTAAGAAAATAACTTTAGGTTGAAAATACAAATAGGTTGACCGTAAAAGGAGAACAACATATACAATGCAAATTGTAACCAAAAGAGAACTTGAGTGTCTATAGTACAATCAGATGATAGACTAAGACAAAAAAACATTAGTAAATACAAAGAAGGATATTTCATACTAATTAAAGGTCCACATTCTTCGCGCCCCAGCGGAACCACAAAGCCATAATTATGGGGCACCTGGGTGGCTCAGTTGGTTAAGCGACTGCCTTCGGCTCAGGTCATGATCCTGGAGTCCCTGGATCAAGTCCCACATCGGGCTCCCTGCTCAGCAAGGAGCCTCCTTCTCCCTCTGACCCTCCCCCCTCTCATGTGCTCTCTCTCTCTTTCATTCTGTCTCAAATAAATAAATAAAATCTTTAAAAAAATATATTAAAAAAAGAAAAGGTCCACATTCATCAAGAATCCATACCAGTTATTCAGCTAATAAAATAGCCCCCAAGACATGAAGCAAAATTGACAAATTTAAGAGACAGACATCTTAACAATAATAGTGAGTCTTCAATACTCCATTTTTAATAACTGACAGAATTATGCAGAAGATTAGCAAGAAAATGAACAACACTATCAACCAAATAGACCTAACTTACATCTATAGAACACTGCACTCAAAAATAGCAGAATAAAGTTTCTTCTCAAGTATATATAGTTTCTTCTCAAGTATATATAGAACACTCTCTTGTAGAGACCATATATAATTCTACAAAGCAACTCTCAATAAATCTAAAAGAAATTAAATTATACAAAGAATGTTCTGTACCAGGATAAACTGAAATTACAAATCAATAGCAGTCATGATGGAAATTAAAATATATTTATAGATAAAGGAAAACAAAAAAACACAGCATGATGAAATGTGGGATGCAACAAAACAGTGCTCAATGGGAAATCTATAGCTGTGAATGCCTATATTAAAAGAGAAGGAATAACTCAAATCAATAACCTAAATTTTGATCTTAAGACACTATAAAAAAGATAAATTAAATATAAGGAAAACAAAACAAAACAAAAAGAAATAACAAATATTAGAGCAAAATAAGTAAAATAGAGAATAGAAAAACAAGAGAGAAAACCAATAACACAAAAGTTAGTTCTTTCAAAAGAGTAACAAAATTGACAAAACTTTAGCTAGACTGATCTGGAAAAACAGAGGAACCTGGGATTATGCAAGTTAGGAATGAAAGAGGGGATATTA
Source organism: Mirounga leonina (assembly GCF_011800145.1). Lineage (NCBI taxonomy): Eukaryota > Metazoa > Chordata > Mammalia > Carnivora > Phocidae > Mirounga > Mirounga leonina. Next base: position 6,332,621 of record NW_023270498.1, read on the forward strand.
CTGCTGACATTGCGGCCATAAAAGATTACATGGGCAGGCAGCAACCTCTTGTGTGCCAACAAACAAGAAAATCTTATGAAATGAACAAATTCTTAGCAAGACACAACTACCAAAGCTGACCCAAAAGGAAATAGAAGGTCTGAATGAACTTATAACAAGTAGCAAACTAAATTATTGATCAAAAAAACTACTGCAAATGAAAGCCCATGTCCAGATGTTTTCATTGATGAATTCTATCAAATATTTAAAGAAGAATTGACTGTAATCACAAACTTTTCCAAAAAATAGAGAAAGCAAAACTTCCAAAGTCAATCAATGAGGCCATGACTACCCTGATATCAGGCAAGAAAAAGACATCACACAGAAAAAGAACTATAAACCAACATCCCTAATAAATATAGACACAAAATCCCCAACGAAAATACTAGCAAAATGAATCTAGTAACACATAAAAGGGGGCTTGCTGCTCAGTGGAGAGTCTGCTTCTTCCACTTCTTCTGCCCTCCCCTACTGACTCATGCTCTCTCTGTCTTTACATCTCTCTTTCTCTCAAATAAATAAATAAATAAAATCTTAAAAAAAAAAAAAACACTCAACAAACTAAGAAGAGAAAGGAACTTCCTCAGCTTTATGAGGGCTGTCACTGAAAACCCACAGCTAACATCAAACTTATTAGTGAAAGACTGACTGCTTCCCCAAAGATCAGGAACAAGACAATAATGTACATTACCATCACTCCTACTCAACATTGTATTTGAGGTTCTAACAAAGGTTACTAGGCATGAAAAAAAGTTAAAAATACTAGAAAGAAAGATGTAAAAATATTTCTATTTTTAGCTGACATGATTTTGTATATAAAAGTAATGCAAAGAAGTGAACTAAAGCATTAAAAAATTGAAGTAGTTCAGCAAGGTTACAGAGTTCAAGATTAATATACAAAAATCAAATTCTCTATTCTAACAATTAAAAAATCCTGAATATTAAATTAAGGAAAAATCATTTAAAGTGCCATTGACATTGAAAATAATAAAATACTTAGAAATACATTCAATAAAATAATTGCAATGCACGTGTACTGAAGATTGCAAAACATTATGAAAAAAATAAAAGAAGACCCAAATAAATTGAAAGACATCCCTGGGTCATAGTTTGGAAGGTTAAGATGGCAATATCTCCCAAATGGATTTATAGATTCAGTGCAATCTCTATCAAAGCACCAAAAGTGCTTTTTGCAAAAAATGGAAAAGCTGATCCTCAAATTCATAGAGAAATACAAAGGACTAGAAAAAAACAAAAAACAAAATAATCTTGCAAGAGAAGAACAAAGTAGGAGGACCCATACCCACCCTATTTCTAAACTTATTACAATGCTTCTATAATCAAGAGCATGTAGTACTATAAGGAGAGAAACATAAATGTAACAGAAGTCTATAAATAAATCCTTACATTTATGGCTAACTGATTTTAGACAAGGGTACAAAGACAATTCAATGGGAAAGAATACTTTTTTCAACAAATAGTGCTAGAACAACTGTATGCAAAATAATGTAGTTGGCCCCCTATACTCCACTATACACAAAAATTAACTCAAAATGTGATCATGAATCTAAATGTAAGAGTGAATACTATAAAACTTAGAAGAACACAGGTATAAATCTTTGTGGCCTTGAATTAAGTGATGTGCAAGAAAAAATATTTTATAAAAATGAGAACCTTGGGGTGGCTCAGTCGGTTAAGCATCTGACTCTTGGTTTCGGCTCAGGTCATGATCTCAGGGTCATGAGATTGAGTCCTGTGTGGGGCTTCACACTCAGCACAATCTGTTTGAGATTCTTTCCCCTTCCCCCCACCCCCTCTGCTCCTCTCCCAACTCACACTGTCTCTCTAAAATAAATAAATAAATAAAATCCTTAACCAAAAAAAGAAAAAAGAAAGAAAAGAAAAACTTTTCTGCTTAAAAAATAAACAGCAAGAAATTGAAAAGATAATCCACATATGGGGAAAATGTTTGAAATTCCTATATTTAGTAAAGATTTTGTATGTACAGTATAAAAAAAAAGAGTCTTCCACCAATAAATAAATGACAAATGACCCAATTAAAAATGGGTAAATGAACCCAACAGACATCTCCAAAAAATATACAAGTGACCAATAAGCATATGAAAAGATGGTCACAATCATTAGTTATGAGAGAAATCAAAATCAGATTCACAAATTATCACTTCATACTCAATAAGATGGTTAAGAGTAACAAGAATCGTTGAAGATGTGGAGAAATTAAAACCCTCATACTTTGCTGGTGAATGTAAAATGTACAACCCCTGAGGAAAACAGTGTGACAACTCCAAGAAAATCTCAAAATAGAGTGAACATATGATGCAGCAATTCTACTCCTAGAATTATATCCAAGAGAATTGAACACATATGCCCACACAAATACATATACATAAATGTTATAGCAGCATTTTTCATAGTAGCCCAAATTTGGAAACAGCACAAATACCCATCAATTCAATGATGAATAAACAAAAGTTTGTCTTTTCATACGATGGGATATTTTTCCACAATTAAAAGGAATGAAGAATTGATACATTCCACAACATAATTGAACCTTGAAAACTTGCTAAGTGAAAGGAAGCATCACATTTTCTATACTTCCATTTATATGAAATGTCCAGAATAGGCAAAACCACAGAGCAAGAAAGTAGGTGAGTGATATCAGAGACTGATAGAAAGTGGGGACAGAGAGCATCTACTAATGGATACAAGGATTCTTTTTGGAGTTACAAAATATTCTGGTCTTAGCTATTTGTGATGATTCCACAGCTTTGTAAATATACTCAAAACCAGAGTACTGTCTGCTTTTAAAAGGGTGAATTTTATGAGATGTAAATTATATTTCAATAACAAAAATGAGGGAACAAAAAGTAATCAAATAAAAGTGTCTTGAGAGTTTAGTAGTCTTATATGACACCTACTCTAAATTGGCGTGCATGCAGAAGTAGCAGCTGAGTTCTGATGTAAGGGAAGGGATAATTGTGTTACCTTGAAAGTCTGTTATGTAGCTCTGTGGTATATTTCTAAGTCTAAGGTGTGAAACCAAATTCCTTAAAAGATAGTAACAACAGTGTTAGAAATGTATTATAATATATATATATATATATATGATTTTACGTATAAATAATATATAAATGTAGCCTGCTATCTTAAATTTGCTTTTGAAAATATTCAGCAAGATTCTTCTATAGGCACAGTTCAGCTATGTGACTGATCTGATGAAATTCTATCAGTTTCATCAACCAAACCTTCAAATCTAGAAGGACTTGAAGAATAGATAAATCTTTACTTGTGATTTACAGAATCAGTGGATGAGAAGCTTAATGACTTGGTGGAAACCTCCCCAGCAGCAGTGATACATACTGGCTGAGCTAGCCAAAAATATCTTTCTCTTCCAAGAACTCCAGAGGTAAGTGAATGTCTATATATTATCACAGAAGCTATTAAACTGCTGCCAGTACTGAGAAATTGTGATTCTTGTTGTAAAAGGGAACCAAAAAAATTTCTACCTTATAATAATTTAGTAATGCTAGCATCATCATCATCTTCTTCTTCATCATAAATTCTAGAAAAAAAATTATTTATTCCTATATGCCAGAATTTCATTTTTTAAAAGATTTATTTATTTTTAGAGAGAGAGTGTGGGAGCAGGGCAGGGTGGGGCAGAGGGAGAGGGAGAGAGAGCATCCCAAGCAGACTCAGTGCTGAATGTGGAGCCCAGTGCGGTGTTGGATCCCATGACCCGGAGATCATGACCTGAGCCAAAATCAAGAGTCAGATGCTTAGCCAACTGAGACACCCAGGCACCTCCAGAATTTCATTTTTGATTATGCTATTTATTGTCAGCCTCAACTTAAAAAAAATGCTGATTTTACTATTTTGCCATGCAACATTTGGCCAAAATATATATGTTGCATCTCTACCATAGATAATAAGCTTTTCATGGTTATCCTCTTTCTGCTTCCTGCAGAGATATATTTGTAAACTAATTAATTTCTGTATGGTATGAAATAATCTTCATGAAAAGGATAGTATTAAAATGTGCTAACTTTCCCATGCTTTATGTTTTCCTCATTGTGAATAGAAATTTGAAAAAGATGACCTCTGGGAGTTTCCCTATTTTAAGGAAAAATTATCAAGATCAAGGAAAGAGCACTGATAAAAATTACACTTATAGTGATTTTAGTATTACCAGTGAATGAACTCCTGTTTGTTTGCTTGCACAGGTTAGTAAGTTACCTTATAGAAGAGAATAGAACGATGACCTGGGTTCAGCATATAGCTTCAGAGTACGTATATTTTCCAACAGATGCCCCAGCCCCATAAACTGCAAGCCTGCCCTCACATTTGCTTATAGGTACAAACATAAATCCATTTACACAAAGACATTGTGAGGCTTTCAATTTTATGTTGCTTCCAACTAGAGTTTTTCACATTTGACAGCTCCTTTAACTAAAGTTAATAGTAGCTCACTTTTGAACTCTAAGAAAATAATTTTTAACCATCTGACTGATTTTATTAATTAACACACAGTTGAGATTGCCAAAATCCATCAAATTCACTGCTTCTAAGATGGAAGCTTCCAATATATACTGAAATTCCTGTAGAGGAATACATCAGAAACAAAGCTTTGACATCGTGCCCATTTCAACAATGACCACAAAAATCTGCTTTACTCTGTATGTTTTTCATATGATGAATGATATAAGGACCAACATTTATTTATGAAGGCTTGTTGAATTTCTTGGATAATTAATTCACATGCTTTTCAACCTCATGATGCAGAGCAGCATTAGGGGTGGGGAGGGTTGATATGCACATAGACACTGAAGAGCATTCTGAAAAGCTTAATTATCACCAAAAATAAAACCTGCAGTGAGAAATTGCAGCTTCTGTTTCCACCGCTTAAGGTTATTCCTAAACGTCCAGATCTCCTGAAGGATCTGTTATAGAAAAAAAAAAAAAAATCAAAATGTAAAGTGTGCCACTTTTAGCAATGTGGGATTTGATCTTATTTATGTCAGTTTTCATCTAGTGCCTTTTCCACTCGTGTAAGATCTAATATCTGTTCATTCCCCACCCACCCCGGCTGCAGTCCCCCAGCAGGCCCAGGAACCAAGCCTAATATCTGGTTTTTTTTCAAGTTTTTATTTAAATTCCAGTCAGTTAGCATACAGTGTAATATTAGTTTCAGGTGTACAGTATAGTGATTCAACACTTCCCTAGATCACCTAGTGCTCATCACAAGTGCCCTCCTTCATTCCCATCACTTGTTTCCCCCATCCCCCCTACCAATTCCCTCTGGTACCATCAGTCTGTTCTCTATAGCTAAGAGTCTTTCTTGGTTTACATCTCTCTCCCTCTCTTTTTTCCCTTTTGCTCATTCATTTTGTTTCTTAAATCCCACATATGAGTGAAATCTTACAGTATTTGTCTTTCTCTGACTGATTTCACTTAGCATAATACACTCTGGTTCCATCCATGTTGTTGAAATGGCAAGATTGCATTATTTTTTTATGGCTGAATAATATTCTTATATATATATATATATGCCACACCTTCTTTAAATCCATTCTTCAATTGATAGACACTTGAGCTGTTTCCATAATTTGGCTCTTGTACATAATGGTGTTACTAATATCTATTTTATTTATTTATTTTTTTAACATTTTTTAAATATTTTATTTATTTATTTGACAGAGAGAGAGATAGCGAGAGCAGGAACACAAGCAGGGGGAGTGGGAGAGTGAGAAGCAGGCTTCCCGCTGAGCAGGGAGCCCGATGCGGCTCGATCCCAGGACGCTGGGATCATGATCTGAGCAGAAGGCAGACGCTTAACGACTGAGCCACCCAGGTGCCCCAATATCTATTTTAATACAGTTTTTTTTTTCAAGAACAACAACAGCAAAACTCTACATTACCTTGATTGTATACCTCATATTTTGGATGTATCAAAATTTCTGAAATGTAAAACTGTGAAAACATTTCTTAGATTTGAGATAAGATATATTCAATAAAGTAAAATTTTGATCATAATATATTGTTATACATTTTCTTATCATTATAAAATGAACATATATGTTAGTCACTAAATATTCTTCAAAGGTATTTTTGAGTTAACAGTATTCTTATACACTAAATTTATTTAGTAATTAGAAAAATAGAACCTAGATGAGTGTATCAAAATATTTTTCTCATGTAATTTTTAAAAGCTAAGATTCTAATTATTTTCTAGTAATCACTGTACTAGTGATACTATTATGCTTCTTTCATATCTTCTTTAATGCTTTTATTTTTCTATTCTTCTTTTCTTTTTTTTTTTTTTTTAAGATTTTATTTATTTATTTGACAGAGAAAGACACAGCGAGAGAGGGAACACAAGCAGGGGGAGTGGGAGAGGGAGAAGCAGGCTTCCCGCAGAGCAGGGAGCCCGATGCGGGGCTCGATCCCAGGACCCTGGGATCATGACCTGAGCTGAAGGCAGCCGCTTAACCGACTGAGCCACCCAGGCGCCCTCTATTCTTCTTTTCTAAAACCACACTGCTTTTGAAATTATACCAGGATGATGTATAAGCACCACTTTCCCACAGCAATTCTTCTAGACAATTTACCCCCCCACTTCCTATTTCCGGGAACCACTCCCTCCCCACTCACACAGTGATCACAAAATCGGCCACTGGTACAGCTGTCACACCACCTCCAGTGTTAATTTTGCTCCTCTTGCAGCCATGCACCTGACTACCTCGCATGGATCACATATTTTGGTAATAAAAATATTTTTAATGGAATAAAATCCCCATATCATAAAATTAACTATTTTAAACTGGATAGTTGAGTGGCTTTAATTATGTTTACGACTTTCATAACTACCGACTTTATTTTGAAGACATTTCCATTTCCCCACAAGAAATGACTGTATTCGTTAGGTAGTTCCTCCCCATCTTCCCGTGCTTCCAGCCCCTGGCACTACTAGACTACTTCCTCTGTATATAGAATGTCTCCTTGGGGCATTTCATATGAATGAAATCATATCAAATGTAGTTTTTGTGACTGACTCCTTTCATCTACCATAATATATCTAAAGTTCATTCATACTGTAACATGTATCAGATCTCCATGCTTTTTATGGCTGATTGACATTCCACTATATGTATATACCACAATTCTTTTATCCATTCATCTATTGATAGTCATTGAATCATTTCTACCTTTGGGCTACTATGAAATTTTTGCTATTATGGATATTGAGCATGTATGTTCATGTATTTGTTTGAGTTCCTATTTTTAATTATTTTGGGTCTTTACTTAGAAGTGGTATTGCTGAATCATATGATAATTCCATGTTTTACTTTGTGAAGACTGACAAATGTTTTCCAAAGAAGCTGAACCCTTGTACATTCTCCCATCCAGTAAGAAGCATGAGGGTTCCAATTTTCCCAAATCCTCACCAACACTTGTAATAATACATTGTTTTGCATGTAGCCATTCTAGTGGATGTAAAGTGGTATCTCAATGTCGTTTTCATTTGCATTTCCCTAATGACAAATGATGTACTTGCTGGCTATTTGTGTATCTTCTTTGGAAATATATGTTAAGAATTTTAAAAGCAGCATAAGATTTCTGGTACTGATTCCATATCATTCTTGGCTAGGTTATGTAAACCCAAATGTCCATACCTTAACACTTAAATGTTTTAATAAATTTAAACTATCACTTATATCATCTTGGAATATGAAATATATATATGTATATATATTATGTGTAATCATATATATATATATATATATATATATAATATATTTGTTCTCTGGGGAAAAAGCAAGGAAATAATACTATCAAGAGTGTAAATTGTATATTGCTTAGTTTGTTGCTCTTTGCAAGGTATCACACGCACAAATATGAACTCTGCAAAAATGGTCAACTTGCAAGCAGAAATAATAAAAGACACTAGAAAAAGCATAACAATTCAAGGTCTTTATAAATGGAAAAGCCATTCAGGACCTCAAATAATATGAGATGTTTTTGAGAAACACAGACCCTAAAAGATTCCAGTTAAAGATGAGACAGAAAGTCTGTATCCTGTAATGACTTTCAGTGCAGATTTAGGCATTGCCTTCCTACTCATTATTCCTGGTTGTGTCAAAACTGTCCTATTTGGTTAAGAGAAAGCAGTTGTGGGTATGGAGTGTAGGTGAAAATAAATAAAAAAGCAGCTTTAAGAACTATGTGTTAAAATAAGCTAAGGTTATAGCTACCAGCACGTAGAATTGACAAAGATACAAAGAAAAAAAGCCCACTGGGTTTTTTGTTTGTTTTTTGCTTTTTTAATTTTGTTTTGTTTTGTTTTTATTTTTGTTTTTAGCAAACTGAACTTCCAAAGAAAGAAATCATGAGCTTGATATAAAAACCCTGTCACTAATACTCTATGTAGAAAACCTCAAAGACTCCACCAAAAAATGGCTAGAACTAATATGTGAATTCAGCAAAGTCACAAGATATAAGATCAATGTACAGAAATCTGTTGCTTTTCTATACACCAATAACAAAGAAGCAGAAAGAGAAGTCAAAGAATAGGTCTCATTTACAATGGCACCAAATACCATAAGATACCTAGGAATCAACCTAATCAAAGACGCAAAAGATCTGTACCCTGAAAACTATAGAACACTTATGAAAGAAATTGAAGGAGACACAAAGAAATGGAAAAACTTTCCATGCTCATGGATTGGAAGAACAAATATTCTTAAAATGTATATACTACCCAAAGCAATCTACACATTCAATGTAATTTCAGTCAAAATAACACCAGTATTTTTCACATAACTAGAACAAACAATCCGAAAATGTGTATGGACCCAGTAAAGACCCCAAATATCCAAAGTAATGTTGGAAAAGCAAAGCAAAGTAGGCATCACAATTCCAGACTTCAAGATGTATTAAAAAGCTATAATCATCAAGACAGTATGGTACTGAAACAAAAACAGACACATAGATCAGTGGAACAGAACAGAAAACCCAGCAATGAACCCACAACAGTATGGTCAACTAATCTTTAACAAAACAGGAAAGGATATCCAGTGAACAAAAGACAGTCTTTCCAATAAATCATGTTGGGAAAACTGGACAGTGATATGCAGAAAAATGAAACAGACCACTTTCTTACATCATACACAAAAATAAATTTAAAATGGATAAAAGGCCTAAATGTAAGGCAGGAAACCATCAAAATGATAGAGAAGAACACAGACAGCAACCTTTTGACCTCGGCAGAAGCAACTTTTTCCTAGACACATCTCTGGAGGCAAGGAAAACAAAAGCAAAAATGAACTATTGGGATTTCATCAACATAAAAAGTTTCTACACAGTGAAGGAAACAATCAACAACACTAAAAGGCAACTAATGAAATGGGAGAAGATATTTTCAAATGACACATCAGATAAAGGGCTAGTATCCAGAATCTATAAAGAATTCATCAAAATCAAAACCTAAAAAATAAATAATCCAGTTAAGAAATGGGCAGAAAACATGAGCAGACATTTCTCCAAAGAAGACATACAGATAGCTAACAGACAAATGAAGAGATGCTCAACATCACTCATCATCAGAGAAATACAAACGAAAACCACAATGAGATACCACCTCATACCTGTCAGAATGGCTAAAATTAACAACTCAGGAAACAACAGATTTTGACAAGGATGCGGAGAAAAGGAACCCTCTTACACTGTTGGTGGGAATGCCAACTGGTGCAGCTGCTCTGGATAACAGTATGGAGTCTCCTCAAAAAGTTGAAATAGAACTACCTTATGATCCACCAATTGCACTCCTAAGTATTTACCCAAAGGATATAAAAATACAGATTCAGAGGGACACATCACCCCAATGTTTATAGCAGCATTATCAACAGTAGCCAAATTATGGAAAGACTTCAAATGTCCATCAACTGACGAATGAATAAAGACCATGTGGTATATACGAGATATTACTCAGCCATTAAAAAGAATGAAATCTTGCCATTTGCAACAATGTGTATGGAACTAGAGTGTATTATGCTAAGTGAAATAAATCAGTCAGAGAAAGAAAAATATATGATTTCACTCATGTGGAATTTAAGAAACAAAACAGATGAACATGGGGAAGAGAAGAAAAAATAAAATAATATAAAAACAGAGAGGGAGGTAAACCATAAGAGACTGACTCTTAACTATACAGAACAAACTGAGGGTTGCTGGAGGGCAGGTTGGTGGGGGAAATGGGGTAATTGGGTGATGGGCATTAAGGAGGGCACTTATTGTGATGAGCACTGGTATTATATGTTAGTGATGAATCACTAAATTCTACTCCTGAAACTAACACTACACTATGTGCTAACTAACTTGAATGTACATTAAATAAATAAATAAATACATACATACATACATACAAATAAAATTATAACTAAAAACAAATAAAAACAAATACCGTATGACTTTTTGAGCCTTGAGTCTACAGTCTATAATCAGAGAATGTGTTGAGAAAGTTTCAAAGCCCTTAATGAGGGTAAATACATGTATGCCATTTTCAAATGTGAATAAGAAAGACGATAAAAAAGATAGGACTACCCAAAAGTGGAACAAAGGGCCACAGAGAATAAAAGATGAGTGATCTATAAAGGAAGAGAAACATGGCAGGATCAACCAACATCTTCACCCTCTAGGTAAGTGGCTCTCACATGGTCTTCCAGGAGAATTTCAGAATTCCTACAGTCTCCCATTTTTCTCCTGTTGGTCATTGTATGTGGGTGGGGGGGGGTGAGTAAAACTTGTAGTAAAAACTTTTTGTTATTGGATTCTCTGGAATCAAGAGCTGCTATATTTAACTTGATGGAGTTGCCTTCACACCACCTAAAATTCCTGAGCTTTGAGGTAGAAATTAATGATTGTGGACTTTCTTTCTTTTTTTTTTTTTTAAAGATTTTATTTTTTGACAGAGACATGGCGAGAGAGGGAACACAAGCAGGGAGAGTGGGAGAGGGAGAAGCAGGCTTCCTGCTGAGCAGGGAGCCCGAAGCGGGGCTTGATCCCAGGACCCCGGGATCATGACCTGAGCTGAAGGCAGACGCTTAACTGACTGAGTCACCCAGGTGCCCCAATTGTGGATTTTCTACTGTCTTCCTCTGGAAGCAGTTTTCTGGTAATTTGTATAAATGTCTATAAATTTTTTAAGACTTTGCCTTCAGAAGATGGAGTTTAATTCACTTCCTCTTGAGTATTGGCTAGACTCAGGGATTTGCTTCTACCGAGTAGAATTTGACAGAGGTGATGCTACATCACTTTCAAGACATAGTCATAGGAGGTATTTTGTCTTTCTACTTACTCTCCCTTAGTTCAGTCACTTTCTCTAGGGAGAAGCTACTGCTTGTGTCATGACAGTCCCATAGCCCTGTGAGATATCCATGTGATGAGGACCAGAGATGTCCAATCAACAGCCATGTGCACCAAGTATTCAGGTGACTGTAGCCCTCACCACCAACTTGACTGCATTCTCATCGGAGATTTTGAGCCAGAACCACCATAAAAACTCCTTCCAGATTCTGGATCTTCAGATAGTGTGTGAGATAACAAGTGTTTTTTGTTTTAAGCTGCTAGGTTTGGGGAGTTTGTTACACACCAATAGAAAACTAACACAGGTTCCATGCATTCTGTTTGGGAAGAAGTGATTAAAAGGGAAACCTGAAGGGTAAAGACAGTTACTAATCACTAAACACACATTTGCTCTTCCTCATTTCTAAATCCCTTTTCAGTTAGGTAAGTGAATAAAGGGTTCAGTTTAATCGACTTTAAGCAAAAGCACCATATGTTACCTCTCAATAGAAGCATAGATGAATGAATATGAGTTCTCCATATAACATTACCCCTCAGCACGGTTGTCTTGGAGTCCACATATCCAGGCTGTGGAGCAGAAAGTAGAATTAGTCATTGCTCAGGAGGGCTCCTGGACAACAGGTGGTAAGAAATGTTCTCTCTCTCTCTGTGTCTCTTTCTGTCTCTCTCTGTTTTTAAATGAAAATGCTGGGATCTCTCCTTTTGTATGTCGTCACAGAGATCCTGTAGAGTTTCACATAACAATATAGATGTCTTACTCTAGTGACAATGGGAACTACACTGGGGTCAGACCCAGGGTGAACTCAACACTGAGATAGGAACATAGTCCTTAAAAGAAGTCCATCAAGAGTGGAGTGGGGGGCGCCTGGGTGGCTCAGTCGGTTAAGCGACTGCCTTGGGCTCAGGTCATGATCCTGGAGTCCCGGGATCGAGTCCCGCATCGGGCTCCCTTCTCGGCAGGGAGTCTGCTTCTCCCTCTGCCCCTCCCCCCTCTCATGTGCTCTCTCTCATTCTCTCTCTCTGAAATAAATAAATAAAATCTTTAAAAAAAAATTAGAGGTCCTTTTTATGATGTTGATACTTTAATTTTCAGCACCAGGTCCCTCAGCTTTGGGTTGGTAAGGAACGCCCTGTGTAAGTGGGGCAGTGTACCAGGCATGCTGCAGGCTCATCCCAAGGGAGGCAGCCATGTCTTTGGTGACCTGCAAAGAAGAAAGGACAAAATCCCTGTATTGGTCAAGTGATATTTCTGCCTTCTTTAGGAAATGCTAAACAGGAACTCCTGTGTGGGGCACCTGGGTGGCTCAGTTGGTTAAGCACCTGACTCTTGATTTCAGCTCAGATCATGATATCAGGGTCATGAGATCGAGCCCCGCATCAGACTCTGTGCTCAGTATGGAGTCTGCTTGAGATTCTCTCTCTCTATCTCTCCCCCTCCCCCTGTTCACTTCTCTCTAAAATAAATATATATATATATATTTTTTAAAAGGAACCCTGTGCTTTCCACATCCCTTATACTTGCCTATCCATGGAGAGAGAAGTGATAGTGACTCCAATTTTATTCCTCTAAAATGCAGTTGCAATTTTCTCTGCCCCCCTTTCAGGACCTGGTCCTTCCATTCAGTGCCTGGGCTGCCCATGCAGGATGCTCACCACTTCCTCTGCACTGTGCCTGCAGGGCTATGACCTAGGTCAGGAAACTGTGAGAAGCTCCTGCAGGGGACATAAAGGCCTGCCACTGTCTGGTTGCATTTTCAGAACTGGCCCTGCACTGGGGAAGAGAGTAATGAGCATGGGAGCAAAGGACCAAAGAAATCCTGCTTGTTCTTATCTCTCTTGTCACAGCTAAGGAGGAACGCGGAGCTCCTTCCCTTGCTCTAGATTTATAAATAGGCACAGTGAATTTATCTCCTAGAAAATGTGAACCAATAAAAATAGCAGCCCAGAACTAAAACAAACAATCCTAAAATTTGTATGGAACCATAAAAAAATCCAGAGTAGCCAAAGTAATCCCAAAAAAGAAAAACAAACTGGAGGTATCACAATTCCAAACTTCAAATTATATTACAAAGCTGCAGTGATCAAAAGACTATAGACAAAATAGACACACAGATCAATGGAGTAGAACAGAAAACCCCCAAATAAACCAATAATTATATGGTCAATTAACCTTTTATAAAGGAGGAAAGAATATCTAATAGGAAAAATACAGTCTCTTCAACAAATGGTGTTGGGAACACTGGACAGCCACATGCAGAAGAATGAAACTGGACCACTTTCCTAAAGCATACACAAAAATAAATTCAAAATGGACTAAAGATCTAACTCTAAGACCTGAAACCATAAACATCTAGAAGAGAGCACAGGCAGTGGTGTCTCTTGACATCTGCTATAGCAACATTTTGCTACATATGTCTCATAAGACAAAATAAACAAAAGCAAAAATAACCATTGGGACAACATCAAAATAAAAAGCTTCTTTACAGCAAAGGAAACAATCAACAAAACTAAAAAGCAACCTACTGAACGGGAGAAAATATTTGCAAATGGAATATCTGATAAAGGGTTAGTATTCAAAATATATAAAGAACATATACAACTCAACACCCCCCAAAAAATAAATGATCCAATTTAAAAATGGGCAGAAGACATGAATGGATATTTATCCAAAGAAGACATCCAGAGGGCCAACAGACACATGAAAAGATGCTCAATATCATTCATCATCAGGGAAATACAAATCAAAACCTCAATGAGATACCACCTCACACCAGTCATAATGGCCAAAAATAGGAAACAACAGATGTTGGTGAGGATGTGGAGAAAGGGGAACTCTCCTACACTGTTGGTGGGAATGCAAGCTTGTGCAGCCACTCTGGAATACAGTATGGAAGTTCCTCAAAAAATTAAAAATAGAACTACTGTAAGATCTAGGATTTACCCCAATAATACAAAAAAAAAAAAAAAAAAAAACACTAATTTAAAGGGAGACCGACACCCCTAAGTTTATAGCAGCATTATTTACAATAGTCAAGATATGAAAGCAGCCCAAGTGTCCATTGACTGACAAATGGATAAAGAAGATGTGGTATGTATATGCGATGAGCTATTATTCGGCCATGAAAAAGAATGAAATCTTTCCATTTGTGCTGACATAGATGGAGCTAGAGAGTATAAACTAAGCAAAATAAGTCTGTCAAAATACCATAAGATCTCACTCATATGTGGAACTTAAGAAACAACCAACAAGCAAAGGAAAAACAAAAGAAAGAGAGAGACAAACCAAGAAACAGACTTAACTATAGAGAACAAACTGATGGTTACCAGAGGGGAGGTAGGTTGGGGATGGGTGAAATACGTGATGGGGATTAAGAGTATATTTATCATGATGAGCACTGAGTAATGTATAGAATTGGTGAATCATGATATGGTACACCTGAGACTAATATTACACTGTATATTCACTATACTGGAATTAAAATAAAAAAATAAAAAAATAAAAATAAATAAAGTAGGCTGCCCCCCCCCCCCAAAAAAAATAGCAGCCAAACTCTAACCAGGTATGAATTTCCCATCCTTGCTATGAGAGTCTTGAAGGGGATTAAGGCTGAAGGATCCTTGCCATGTTCCCTAAGAATTATTGTTCACCAAGAATTAAATTAGGTTTGTCAATGGGCTCAGTAGTCATTAATTTTGAATGTGTTATTAAATTCATGATTTTAATTAAAAACTGACAAATAAGACTTTTGTTTGCTTGTTTTCAAAATAACTCCGATTTTCTTGGCATTTTTGTTCCTAGAAATCCTAATTTGTGTGTGTGTGTGTGTGTGTGTGTGCGCGCACGCTTTATTTCAATAGACCTGGAGCCCCTGCTGAAGTTTTTACAGAAATTTGTAAAGCTCCATGAAAGAAGAAAAATAAAAAACAGAATACCAAGAAGATGAGATTATTGAAGGTAAACAGGGTATGGTTATAAGGAGTATGACATAGTTACCCTGTAATAAAAATGTGGTTTATTGGAAGGTAGAAACAGGAAAACTGAACCTGGTGCAGGTGCTGGGCTGGTTCCCAGAGCCCGTCCTCTGTGCCGTGACCACCACCCACTGGTCCTTCGCAGTCCTTGTCAAGTAGATGAAACTACCCATGTCAAATTCAAAAGCATCAAATACTCTCTATAAGCATTTTTGTTCTGTTTCTTCTAAGAAAATGAACATATTAAAAATAATTTGTGGAGTGCTTTGCCGGTTACAAATTTCATTCAGAGACATCTATATAATCTAAATATTAACTAATGCAATTTGTTTTGTGGAATTGTGCAGAACACCCTGATAAGTGAAAAGGTGCTGAGCAAAATTACAAGCACAGTAAAGCAATGAATAAAGCATAACTTCTGTTGGCAACAATTTGTAAACATAAATGCAAAGTGGACATATGCAGCATGATGTTAAAAAAAAAAAGAAGAGAAGCTCTCCAAGGATAATATACTCCATGGATTGAGAAGGAGAAAATATATAACAAAAAGCAATAAATCTCCAAGATAAAAGAACAAAATGTTTATCTGCATCTCCTTGTATAATTTTGCCTCCTTGCTTTAATGCTTTCCATTACTAACCCAGAAACAACTGCCGAGTAACAGTCTCAAAGTTATCACAGGAAAGCACAGGTGGCCTGCAGTGCTGTTAACAGATTTGAGTAACTCACGTCACTCTTTTCCCAAATCCCAAACTAAGAACACTTTATGCAGTCTGTCAAGAAAGAACAGAAAACTGTTTATGAAGCAAGTTTGTGCTGTGTTACAAATGATCCCAATTACAGTTCAGCAAGCTGAACATCATGTCTTCAGTTGTGGGCTTGCCATGCAAGTGGATGAGAAATCCATTCGAGAACAAAGAGGCATTTCAGCTCTCCCTGTACTGTTGTTTCCTATAACAATCCTAATCAGTCAATCACTGCGTTACTGGAGACTAGGGCTTGCAATTAGCCTTTGCTGAGGGAGTATTTATATTATGAACAACCATCAACAAATGCAGCAAAAGGGCAAAAGCCTTTCCATTTCTTCCTTCACTTCCCTGTAAATCTCGGCATGTTGATGCAAGCTCCTGAGGGACCTCACTCCTAAGGCACTTCATTGTTCTTTACAGAAAGGATAAATTTTCTGTATGCGGGTTTGTGTAATGAGCTCAGAATGAATTGTTGTCATTAGTCATAGGTTCTATGTGAAACTCTTAATCTTGCTGGAGATATTTCGAGTTAAATTCCAAGAAATGGTCTTTGTTTGACTTGGATATTTATGGAGAAGGAGAAGCAATTGACCGATACATCCTTGAGAGAGGTAATTGAACTGGGGACATTTGACTCCACCAGAATGATTCATTAATCATGGGAGTGATTCAAATGCACAGGGAGAGCGCTTTCTGTTTCAGCCTGGGAAGTTATTTAGAATAGGAAGAAGGGGTTCTGAGGGAACTGTGTCTAAACTCTACTCTCTCTCCAAGGGCCACTGACCTTGTCGATAAATGGCCCACCCTGTTGGCTTTCCTCAGTTTTGGTAGATGTTGGCGTCTAGGAGTATGGTGGTGTTCTGCCGTCCTGAGGATCCCAGTCCTCCACACCACACGGAGCCAAGTCAAATTGCATTCAAAACCATCTTCACCATCATCATAGCTAACTACTGAGCACCGATTAATTTATAATTTATCATTGTTTGTTATTCACGTACTGCAACCTACATGCATCATCTCACTTAATGTTCTTGGTAATCCTATAGCTGGATCCTCTTATTAGCCTGGTACTGATCGAGGTCACACAGTGGGTAAGTGGTCCTGGGACGTAAACCCAGGCTCACCAGTCTCCCAAAAGTGCCCATTTCTCTCATCTTGCCTCCAAATGCCTGGAGTTCGTGGGCTTCTGTTTGATAACTGTTTGTCAAATCTCTTAGAGATTCTGGCTATTTTTCTCTTTGATGAATTTGATCACCGTGTACTGCTTATGAGATGGTGAGCGTAGCTTTTGTTAATTTATCTTCAAAATGTTTACTTTGTCCTCAAAATTTGTCTTCAAATTTTTACTTATCTCCCTGGCATTTCTTAGAAACTGGAAATTCAAAATGCCACATGACCTAAGAAGGTCTTTTTTTTTTTTTCTTTTCTTTTTTTTTTTTTAAAGATTTTATTCATTTATAATGTCATTTATTTGACAGAGAGAGACACAGCGAGAGAGGGAACACAAGCAGGGGGAGTGGGAGAGGGAGAAGCAGGCTTCCCACGGAGCAGGGAGCCCGATGCGGGGCTCGATTCCAGGACCCTGGGATCATGACCTGAGCCGAAGTCAGACGCTTAACCGACTGAGCCACCCAGGCGCCCCAGAAGGAGTGTTTTCTAACTAAAATGATCATGCTTCAAATGTACTGATGACCTGTGCTGCCAGAAGTTTTAGGTTTAAAACACTTTGATTTAAAGGGAATATTAGCTCACCACTTCTGAAGAACTTGACCTGAGTGAGAGGCTACCTGGATTTGAATCCTGGGTTGGTGCAAACATACACCAAGAGGTTTCTTAACCTCTGTATGTTTCAATTCTCTCATCTATAGAATGAGGGTAATAAGATGGTTACTCCATGAGGTTCTTTTTCTTTTTTTTTTAAGACTTATTTATTTGAGAGAGAGAGAGAGAGCAGAAGTAGCAGAAGGAGAGGGAGAGAGAAACTAGTAGACTCCTTGCTGAGCACAGAGCCTGACTCTGGGCTTGACCTCACAACCCTGGGATCCTGAGATTATGCCCCAAGCTGGACCCAAGAGTCAGATGCTTAACTGACTGCACCATCCAGGGGCCCCAGATTCTTATTCTTAATAAGATGTATCACTTGGATGGATGCTTGGTACATAGTAAATGCTCAACAAACGCTGGCTTTGGTTTTATTTCCTCCCCTCTCTTTAAAGAACATGTTGTCATGGGCGCCTGGGTGGCTCAGTTGGTTAAGCGTCTGCCTTCGGCTCAGGTCATGATCCTGGAGTCCCAGGATTGAGTCCCGCATCGGGCTCCCTGCTCGGCAGGGAGTCTGCTTCTCCCTCTGACCCTCCTCCCTCTCATGCTCTCTGTCTCATTCTCTCTCTCTCAAATAAATAAATAAAATCTTTAAGAAAAAAAAAAAAAGAACATTTTGTCATTATGTCCACAATAGCCAAACTGTGGAAAGAGTCAAGATGTCCATCGACAGATGAATGGATAAAGAAGATGTGGTATATATATACAATGGAATATTATGCAGCCATCAAAAGGAATGAGATCTTGCCATTTGCAACAACGTGGATGGAACTGGAGGGTATTATGTTGAGTGAAATAAGTCAAACAGAGAAAGACATGTATCATATGACCTCACTGATATGAGGAATTCTTAATTATAGGAAACAAACTGAGGGTTGCTGGAGTGGGGGGTGGGGTGGGAGGGATGGGGTGACTGGGTGATAGACATTGGGGAGGGTATGTGCTCTGGTAAGCACTGTGAATTGTGCAAGACTGTTGGATCTCAGATCTGTACCTCTGAAACAAATAATGCAATATATGTTAAGAAAAAAAAAAGAAGAAGAAGAAGAATGTAGTGGGAGGGGAAGAATGAAGCAGGGGAAATTGGAGGGGTAGACGAACCATGAGAGATGATGGACTCTGAAAAACAAACTGAGGGTTCTAGAGGGGAGGGAGGGGAGGATGGGTTGGCCTGGTGATAGGTATTGAGGAGGGCACATTCTGCATGGAGCACTGGGTGTTATGCACAAACAATGAATCATGGAACACTACATCAAAAATTAATGATGTAATGTATGGGGATTAACATAATAAAAAAATAAAAATAGATAAAGAATATGTTGTCACCTGCATCTCAAGGACGTATCCAGGGTTTAGTGCACCATCACCAGTACTAATATGAGTAGTATTCAAGAGTATTTGAGTACTCCAGATACTAACTGAAGGATACCAGGCCACCAGCTAAATAAATGACTAGCAAACAAGCTACCCTGGACACATATATCCCCACAAGTTCTTGGGAAGTTATTTTTACTCTATTTTTTTTTTTTTTTAAGATTTTATTTATTTATTTGAGAGAGAGAGAGAGAACGAGAGACAGAGAGCACGAGAGGGAAGAGGGCAGAGGGGGAGGAGGGCAGAGGGGGAAGAGGGCAGAGGGGGAAGCAGACCCCCCGCTGAGCAGGGAGTCCGATGCGGGACTCGATCCTGGGACTCCAGGATCATGACCTGAGCCGAAGGCGGTCGCTTAACCAACTGAGCCACCCAGGCGCCCCTTTACTCTATTTTTTTTTAAAGATTTATTTATTTATTTGAGAGAGAGAGAATGAGAGACAGAGAGCATGAGAGGGAGGAGGGTCAGAGGGAGAAGCAGACTCCCCGCCGAGCAGGGAGCCCGACGTGGGACTTGATCCCGGGACTCCAGGATCATGACCTGAGCCGAGGACAGTCGCTTAACCAACTGAGCCACCCAGGCACCCATTATTTTTACTCTATTAAAATTTACTGTAACTCAGAGAATGGTGAACGTGGAAATACTAAGGTTTCCCTATTAAAAAATGATACTTTATATTTCACAGTATTTTAATATTTACCAAGCATTTTAACACACTTTATGTTACTTGAGCTATTGTGAGCCACCCTAGAGCAATTAGGGCAAACAAAACATATACTTTTTTTTTTAATTAAGGTGAAAAATCACATAATATAAAAATAACCGTCTCAAAGTGAACAATTCATTAGCATGTAGTACATTCATGATATTTTGCAACCAGCAACTCTATCTAACTCCAAAACATTTTCATCTCCCCTAAAAGGAAACTATGTTCCTCTGAACCAGTTCCTGTCCATTTCCCCACCTTCTTCCAGCTCCTGACAACTTCCAATCTGCCTTCTGTCTCGATAGATTTACCTATGCTGGACATTTCATACTGATGGGTCATAAACTATATTGTCTTTTGAGTCTGACTGCTTTCACTTGCTTACTGTTTTCGAGGGTCATCCATCCACGTGTAGTATGTATCAGTACAACATTCCCTTTTGTGATGAATTCAATTGTAGGGCTATCCCACCACTTGTCTATTCATTCAGCCACTGATGGATATTTAGATGGTTTCCACCTTTTGGCTATTGTAAATAGCCATGTGTGTACATGTATTTGTATGAGTACCTGTTTTTGTGTGTGTACATGTACTTGAATGCCTGTTTTATTTGGGAGGGTATAGAAAAAACAGTTTATCATAAGGATTTATTTTGGTCAGTAATAGTGGTTTTCAGAGACTGGAGGTATAAGATTATCTAAAGTCAGGTTCAGTTATTAAATTCTACTACAGTAAAGAGGGGCACCTGGATGGCCTGGTCAGTTAGGTGTCTGACTCTTGATTTCAGCTCAGGTCATGATCCCAGGGTCATGAGATGGAGCCCTGCATCAGGCTCCTTGCTCAGCTTTCTCTTTGTCCCTCTGCCCCTCCCCCCACTCTCTCTCTCTGTCTCTCAAATAAATAAATAAATCTTTAAGAATATTCTACTACAATAAAGGTTATTTATTAAACATTCATTAACAGGTAGTATTTTACACAGACTTTTCCATAGCTCAGTGACTATCAACCTTTTGTTCTTCTAGATATTTACACAATGACATTATCTAAGCCTCATGCAACCAGAAATCCTTCTCAACCAATAGCTGGAACAAGGCTGATACAGATCAAGTTATTAACACCATCCCTTGGTTTCATCAATGAGAATTCATTTCCAGCACTTATCGCTTCAACTAACAAGTTACTACCCTTCCTGATGAAAGTTCATTTTGCCTTTAATTATGCAAGTTAGCCAAATTTTTTGATGGATTCAGATACTAATAGTGAGAATTCTTATCTTAGCCTCATTTGGTGAGTGGCTTCTTTTTTTTTATGATCTCCAAATTATTGATATTATGTATGTAAACTGACCACTGGGATTAAAGTTTAAGTGATGTGGTGTGTGCATAGTATCACATTGATTATACTAAATCTTTTATATAACTTGTAACACGAGTTCTGAAACATTTCTGAAATACTTAGTACAGCTGCATTTGTTTGATTTTTACAGTTGAGGCAAAATGGCTTGGAAAAATCAGCTTTCTCAAATTTATATGATGAGCAAATAAGAGAGCCAGGAATTTTGATTCCTTGTCCAGTGGAAACTTGACTTCCATGTTTTTAAAAGGTAAAAATGTTGTAATGAACCTCATTACACCTCTTACAAAGAACGCCAAGTTTCTAAAATGTTCATTACCATAGAAGCCACACACTGCAATTGAAATAAAATTTAGAGATAAAAAGAAGGAGCTTAATATCAATTTTATTTTTTTAATTAAACTGTAGGAGTATGTACTTCATGAAATTTGGGGATTTCTATTTCCTAATTGAAATACGTATACAACAGTACTTGTGATGCTGGGTTTTCGAATAGATTATAGATGAAATGTAAAAAGACCTGGAACATAGTAAGCATTTAGAAAGTTAGTACAATTAAGATAATGTTTATCATTAGTCCCCTGAGAGTGGGGCATGGGTATTTTTCCTATACTTTCAATAGATGGTGTGATACTTTGTTATCAAAGATTTCTCATAGCATTACAGTAAGTCAGGGCATTAGGGACCGTGAATTAATATGGAAGGTGAACAATTTCCATGTTTAATGTTCCTACTCCTTAAAAGTGTTTCTTTGGCAAGAACTAACAACATGATTGGAAACAGAGCACATCCGTCAGCAATGACTTAGAATTCTGGGGTCAATATACACATACAAATCAACATCAATAAATACAGGAACCATGGCTGTTGGAATGATTTTGTTAGAAATATTTGTAGTTATAATTCCACATGACCCTGAGGTGCTAAATTCAAATAAGGAATTCATTCTTTTTTCTTTCTTTTGAGAGAGAGAGAGTGAGAGTGAGAGAGAGTGTGAGCAGGGAGGGACAGAGGAAGAGGGAGAGAGAGCATCTTAAGCAGGATGCGTGGCTCGATCTCATGATACTGAGATCATGACCTGAGCTGAAATCAAATGAATTAACCACTGAGCCACCCAGGTACCCCAGGAATTCATTCTTTTTTTTTTTTTTTTAAAGATTTTCTTTATTTATTTCACACAGAGAGAGAGACAGTGAGAGAGGGAACACAAGCAGGGGGAGCGGGAGAGGGAGAAGCAGGCTTCCTGCCGAGCAGAGAGCCTGATGCGGGGCTCGATCCCCTGAGATCATGACCTGAGCCGAAGGCAGACACTTAACGACTGAGCCACCCAGGTACCCCCCAGGAATTCATTCTTAATATGAGAATAATTACTCATAATGTACTTCAAATGAGTATACCAGAATTGAGAAAGCATTGATAATTATCTTAAGATGTTAAAAAGCAACTTTGACATTCACCGCCTTTACTCATTCTTTCCACATACAGCATGTAAAATTATTGATAATTCTTTTAAGCTAAAATGAATACTAAAATGAAACTAAATCTTTAAAGGATATAAAGTGCAAAAGTGTGTGATTTGTCCTTTAAAACTGACTGATGCTTAATTAGAAAAAATAAAATCATCTCAAAACAGATTTAATCTATTTTTATTTTAAAGCCGAGGTCTATTTAGATCCCTTTGTCTACTAAATCATTCAATCCCTCTTTCCTAAAACAAACAAATAAATGATCCTTCTTGAATTTTCCTACTCCATCCTCCAAACCTGAAAGTGCAGCCATTATGAACAATGTACACATTTTCCTTTTATGTTCACTCCTCAAGGGACAGAAATCTGATCTACCATTTTTTCCCATTTCTACCACTTTCTTGAAATACCCTTTATCTACACAGATCACCAAACAAATGAAAATATTAATTATAACAACAAAATCTTCTCAGAACATCTTTTCTGCAACTCATTAACTTATTACACAGACACTATTTCCTTTTGAAGATGCCTCTCATGTCTAACATTTCAAATTCCCCTTTAACTCCTATTTTGATGATTAAACTCTCTACATTGCCTTATTTTTTATAAAACAAGAATTACCCTTCCAACCTCTCATTACTTCTCTGTAAACTGCGTGTTTGTCAATTTTACCCTGAATGGTATGTTTGCCATGCTCTTGCTTTCCTTATAATTTCACAGCATATTTCATTGCATTCATCAAAATTTTCTAGTTTTGCAAAGTTTGATCTTCATATAGGAGAATTGTACTATAAAATTAATTGTTCTGAACTTGAAATTTTTTATTCTATATTATCTCTAAAGATATTGCAGTAATTTTATATGCATCTATTTTCACTTTGATAGCATATTCCACTTCTACTGTATCAAAATAAATTCATTCACTTCCATATAATCTATTATATGAGATCTATAGCATATGCTTGTTTGCGTGTGTGTGTATGTGTGTGTGTATATGCACGTGTATCTCCTTTTTTAAAACTTAATGAAATGTAGGGGCACCTGAGTGGCTCAGACAGTTAAGCATCTAACTTTGGATTGAGCTCAGATCCTAATCTCATGGCTCGTGAGATTGAGCCCCGAGCTGGGCCCCCCACTCTGCAAGAGTCTGCTTGGACATTCTTTCCCTCTGCCTCTTGCCCCCCACTCCTGCTCTCTCTCTCTCAAATAAATAGTTAAATCTTAAAAAAAAAAAAAAAAAAAGCTTAAGGAAATGTATTAAGGCAATGACATACAATTGTTTCCTCTGATACCATCAGTGTGTCTCTAGAATTCATCCTTAGCTCTTGATACAAAGGTGCAACAGATTTTCTAGGATTCACGTCTAAAGTTGGACGTGTTTTATGGTGAGTTACTTTCATTCTCAAATTTACTGTTTAGTAATTTATTTTCTAATGTAGCTGTACTCATCCACCTGTTCATTGCACAGTGTTAAACCTTACTCAGATGTCAAGAAGAAGAGCATCCAAGAATTTTTTCCCCCAGTCCATTCACATCCTCATCAGAGCATGTTATTGCTCACCTTTTTTAATCTCTATTTATCTGATGGCTGTGAAGTTGCACCCTCCTTGTGGTTCCATTTGCATTATGAATGGGATTGGGTATCATTTTGTAATTTTATTGATTGTCTTTTCACATCTCTCTTATATAAATGACTGTTCATGTTTTCTGGCCCAAGTTTTTATTGACATAGAGCTTACAGAGAGTAAAGTACATACATCTCAAGTGTATAACTCAATTAATTTTCACCCATATATATGCCATGTAACCAAACCCTGTATTATTAGTATATGTGCTGCCGAAGCGAGCACAAACCCTGTATTAAGATATAAAATTTCCCGGGCGCCTGGGTGGTTCAGTCGTTAAGCATCTGCCTTTGGCTCAGGTCATGATCCCAGGGTCCTGGGATCAAACCCCGCATCGGGCTCCCTGCTCAGCGGAGAGCCTGCTTCTCCCTCTCCCACTCCCCCTGCTTGTGTTCCCTCTCTCACTGTGTCTCTCTCTGTCAAATAAATTAATTAAAAAAAAAAGATATAAAATTTCCCAACACTAAAAAGATTTGTTCCTTCTCACTCAATATACTTCCCCACAGATAAGCAGTATGCTCATTTTTATCTCCATGTGCTTCTTTGGTCTGTTCTTGTACTTTATATGAATAGAATCATTCAGTATGCATACTTTGATAAAGAGTACTTTAGTTCAGGGCATTATTAGTTTGAATTGCTGAGTGGAATTCCATTATGTGAATAGACCACCTACTTATCCACTTTCCTGGATATCAGAAATACCTGGAAAAAAATTACCAAAATTTATAGAAGAAGAACTCAAAAACATTAATTTCCACTGTCAAATTCTTTCAAATATTTTTGGGAAAGAAAATTGCAATTTCCATAAAAATCTTCCAGATATAAAAAATTACTTTACAAATCAGTTTATGAAGCCAGTTTAACCTAGATATGAAATAAGACAAGGATAGTATGAAAAAGGGAAATAAGATTAATATCAATCAATAAATATCACCAACAAAATGTTATGAAACCAAAACAAACACTATAAGAAAAAGATAGTGACTATGATGGGTTGTCTACTCAGAAATGATAAAACATTGGAAAGTTAAGAAGGATGTAATAATTTGAGGTACACATATCCTTTTTATGTTTTAATACTTAATATTATAAAAATGTGAATTGTTCATGAGTTGGTCTATGGGGTCCATGACATCCAGATCAAATTTACAAAGCTTTTTTTTTTTTTTTTTTGATTGACAACATGAGTCTAAAGTTACTTAACTCAGAGAATGAAAATATACTCAAAGAGGGGCGCCTGGGTGGCTCAGTTGGTTAAGCAACTGCCTTTGGCTCAGGTCATGATCTTGGAGTCCCTGGATCGAGTCCCGCATCGGGCTCCCTGCTCGGCGGGGAGTCTGCTTCTCCCTCTCCCACTCCCCGTTTGTGTTGCCTCTCTCGCTGTGTCTTTCTCTGTCAAATAAATAAATAAAATCTTTAAAATATATATATATATATATATATACTCAAAGAGATATCTTTGAAGACTTCTCCAGAATATTATAATTTGCCTTAAAAAACATGTTCTTTGATTTTGTTTTTATTTTTTTAGATTAGATTTTATTTATTTGAGCGAGAGAGACAGAGATAGTGAGAGAGAGAGCACAAGTGGGGAGGAGTGGGAGAAGCAGGCTCCCCAAAGAGCAGGGAGCCCGATGCGGGACTTGATCCCAGGACCCTGGGATCATGACCTGAGCCGAAGGCAGACGCTTAACCAACTGAGCCACCCAGGCGCCCAATTTTGTTTTGTTTTTAGGCAGCAACTGCCTGTGAGTAGATAAATACAAATGTGAGACAGAATAGAGATTGTAACAGACAACCATCAGGTGTGGATAATTGCTTAATGGGCAGGTCGATGCTTTGGAATTGTGAAAAAAAGATGGTCTTTTCAACAGATATACCAAACAATTACCTAATGAACCCATCCTATTCTGCAAATATGGTAGGTCCAAGTGATAATCCATATGAAAAAACTGTAAATGAAATCCTACTTTTGATATTCCAAATCAGTTCTGGATTTAATGGTTATCTAAATCTGAAAGTGAAATCATACACCTTCTAGAAGAAAATATAGGAGAAGATCTTCATGAATTTGGAATGGGTAAACATTTCTGAAATTGGAATAAAAATTACTACCTATGAAAGAAAATATCAGTAATTAAAATTAGATTTATAATATGAATAAAGAATGAATATGCAAGTTATGAAGTGAGAAAAGACACTTGACACATATAAATGGCAAAGTCTCTTCTCTCATATGAAGAAAGAGCTCCTACAAATCAATAAGGAAAAAAAAAAGATAATCCAGTGAAATTGGGCAAGATACTTGAACATGTCCTGACTCCCAAAATGGATATCTAGATATTCAAATAAATATGTGAAAAGTGCTCCACCAAATGTTCATCAAGAAGGAACATAGTATAACTGTGAATAAGCACCACCATACAGAGCATCTGAAATCAAAGGGCTAATAAGTTCAAAAGTTAGACAAGACAGCAGTTACTTTTAGGGGAAAGGAAGGGATAGTGATTGGATAACAGAATGAAGAGGCTTCGGGGTGCTGGTTTGTTCTGTTACTTGACTTGGGTGGCTGTCATATGGTATGTTTCTCTTGTGCAATTCATTCAGCTAATGTTTGTTTGTTTGTATTTATTTTTTATATATGTGTATTGTACTTCAGTTATAGGTAAAATACGAATCAATAGTTAAGTAGCATCTTACATTTGATTAATTTTCTTTGAAATTATATGTTATTTTTGCTATTTTTCAGATAAAGTTTTTTTTCTTAATCCCATTTGTTGCTAATTACTGTTATTGTTTTGTAAAGTCAACACTTCTGTAAGATTCACCTGTATGATGTTTTTTTCATTTTCATTTTTCTTGTAGCTCAGAGTTTTCACCTTAGGCTCTATCAACATTTTTTTTTAA
>NW_023270498.1:6365015-6418906 GCF_011800145.1 Mirounga leonina
TTATGTTGAATTTCTGTCATTTATATTTTAGGATTCAGTTTATCTATTGCTTTTTTATAGTTGTCATCTTATATTTATTTTACAACATTCTTTTCTTATTTTCTAGTTATTATTATTATCATTATTTTTGCTTAGTAGCCTATTTTTCTGTACTGGTTTTTTTTTTTTTAATATTTTAACAACTTTGCTTTTTTTCCCCATGACTTATTTGTTTCCTTTATTAATTACATTAATTCTTTGCTGCAATTACATCTTGATTCTTGCCTTTAACACTGTTTTCCTCAAATATCTGTTAATCCTTGGATTTCCAATCACTGTTTATGAGTAAATGCAGGGGCAGCAAACTATGGCCTGTGGCCTATCCCAGCCTGCTACATGGTTCCAGGAATAAAGTTGTTTGTTTCTTTGCTTGTTTGTTTTAATACAGTCATAAAAATTCATTCATATATTATCTGTGACCTATGGTAGCTTTCTTGATACAACAGCAAATTTAAATAGTTGCCACAGAGACCATATGGCCCTCTGAGTTGAAAATATTTGGTATACAACCCTTTAGTATAGACCCCAGAATTAGAAGATGTCAGTTTTTTTTTTTTTTTATTAAAGATTTCTATTTATTTATTTGACAGAGAGAGACATAGTGAAAGAGGGGAACACAAGCAGGGGGAGTGGGAGAGGGAGAAGCAGGCTTCCCGTGGAGCAAGGAGCCCGATGCAGGGCTCGATCCCAGGACCCTGGGATCATGACCTGAGCCGAAGGCAGATGCTTAACGACTGAGCCACCCAGGCGCCCCTAAAAGATGTCAGTTTTAAGTGTCCTCTACAGTTGACCCTAGCCTGTTTTCAGGGTTTTTTTCTCCTTTTAGTGGAAATTTTGTCAGCAGGCTCTGTGGAAATAGGTGGGGCCTGTGGGCTCTTTGCTTTCGCTTTCAAACAGGCAAGTCAGAATAGAGACCTCAGTTCTATTTGCTAAAATAGAGCATCTGTTTTTTTTAATTTTATTTTTTTATATATATTTTTTTATTCTTATGTTAATCCCCATACATTACATCATTAGTTTTAGATGAAGTGTTCCACGATTCATTGTTTGTGCATAATACCCAGTGCTCCATGCAGAATGTGCCCTCCTCAATACCCACCACCAGGCTAACCCATCCCCCCACCCCCCTCCCCTCTAGAACCCTCAGTTTGTTTTTCAGAGTCCATCGTCTCTCATGGTTCGTCTACCCCTCTGATTCCCCCCCTTCATTCTTCCCCTCCCGCTACCTTCTTCTTCTTCTTTTTTTTTTCTTAACATATATTGCATTATTTGTTTCAGAGGTACAGATCTGATATTCAACAGTCTTGCACAATTCACAGCGCTTACCAGAGCACATACCCTCCCCAGTGTCTATCACCCAGTCCCCCCATCCCTCCCACCCTACCGCCCACTCCAGCAACCCTCAGTTTGTTTCCTGCAATTAAGAATTCCTCATATCAGTGAGATCATATGATACATGTCTTTCTCTGTTTGACTTACTTCACTCAATAATACCCTCCAGTTCCATCCACGTCATTGCAAATGGCAAGATCTCATTCCTTTTGATGGCTGCATAATATTCCATTGTATATATATAGCACTTCTTCTTTATCCATTCATCTGTCGATGGACATCTTGGCTCTTTCCAAAGTTTGGCTATTGTGGACATTGCTGCTATAAACATCGGGGTGCACATACCCCTTTGGATCCCTACTTTGTATCTTTGGGGTAAATACCCAGTAGTGCAATTGCTGGATCATATGGTAGCTCTATTTTCAACTTTTTGAGGAACCTCCATACAGTTTTCCAGAGTGGCTGCACCAGCTTACATTCCCACCAACAGTGTAGGAAGGTTCCCCTTTCTCCGCATCCCTGCCAACATCTGTCGTTTCCTGACTTGTTAATTTTAGCCATTCAGACTGGTGTGAGGTGGTATCTCATTGAGGTTTTGATTTGGATTTCCCTGATGCCGAGCGATATTGAGCACTTTTTCATGTGTCTGTGGGCCATTTGGATGTCTTCTTTGGAAAAATGTCTGTTCATGTCTTCTGCCCATTTCTTGATTGGATTCTTTGTTCTTTGGGTGTTGAGTTTGATGAGTTCTTTATAGATTTTGGATACTAGCCCTTTATCTGATATGTCATTTGCAAATATCTTCTCCCATTCTGTCGGTTGTCTTTTGGTTTTGTTGACTGTTTCCTTTGCCTTTGCAAAAGCTTTTTATCTTGATGAAGTCCCAATAGTTCATTTTTGCCCTTGCTTCCCTTGCCTTTGGCGATGTTTCTAGGAAGAAGTTGCTTCGGCTGAGTTCAAAGAGGTTGCTGCCTGTGTTCTCCTTTAGGATTTTGATGGACTCCTGTCTCACACTGAGGTCTTTCAACCATTTGGAGTCTATTTTTGTGTGTGGTGTAAGGAAATGGTCCAGTTTCATTCTTCTGCATGTGGCTATCCAATTTTCCCAACACCATTTGTTGAAGAGACTGTCTTTGTTCCATTGGACATTCTTTCCTGCTTTGTCAAAGATGAGTTGACCATAGAGTTGAGGGTCCATTTCTGGGCTCTCTATTCTGTTCCATTGATCTATGTGTCTGTTTTTGTGCCAGTACCATGCTGTCTTGATGATGACAGCTTTGTAATAGAGCTGGAAGTCTGGAATTGTGATGTTGCCGGCTTTGCTTTTCTTTTTCAACATTCCTCTGGCTATGCGGGGTCTTTTCTGGTTCCATACAAATTTTAGGATTATTTGTTCCATTTCTTGGAAAAAAAGTGGATGGTATTTTGATGGGGATTGCATTGAATGTGTAGATTGCTCTAGGTAGCATTGACATCTTCACAATATTTGTTCTTCCAATCCATGAGCATGGAACGTTTTTCCATTTCTTTGTGTCTTCCTCAATTTCTTTCATGAGTATTTTATAGTTTTCTGAGTACAGATCCTTTGTCTCTTCGGTTAGATTTATTCCTAGGTATCTTATGGTATTGGGTGCAATTGTAAATGGGATCGACTCCTTAATTTCTCTTTCTTCTGTCTTGTTGTTGGTGTATAGGAATGCCACTGACTTCTGTGCATTGATTTTATATCCTGCCACTTGACTGAATTCCTGTATGAGTTCTAGCAGTTTAGGGGTGGAGTCTTTGGGGTTTTCCACATAAAGTATCATATCATCTGCAAAGAGTGAGAGTTTGACTTCTTCTTTGCCAATTTGGATGCCTTTGATTTCTTTTTGTTGTCTGATTGCTGTGGCTAGGACTTCCAATACTATGTTGAATAGCAGTGGTGATAGTGGACATCCCTGCCGCGTTCCTGACCTTAGGGGGAAAGCTCTCAGTTTTTCCCCATTGAGAATAATATTTGCTGTAGGTTTTTCATAGATGGCTTTTATGATACTGAGGTATGTACTCTGAAGAGTTTTGATCAAGAAAGGATGCTGTACTTTGTCAAAAGCTTTTTCTGCATCTATTGAGAGGATCATATGATTCTTGTTCTTTCTTTTGTTAATGTATTGTATCACACTGATTGATTTGCGGATGTTGAACCAACCTTGCAGCCCAGGGATAAATCCCACTTGGTCATGGTGAATAATCCTTTTAATGTACTGTTGGATCCTATTGGCTAGTATTTTGGTGAGAATTTTTGCATCCATGTTCATCAGGGATATTGGTCTGTAATTCTCCTTTTTGATGGGGTCTTTGTCTGGTTTTGGGATCAAGGTGATGCTGGCCTCATAAAATGAGTTTGGAAGTTTTCCTTCCGTTTCTATTTTTTGGAACAGTTTCAGAAGAATAGGTATTAATTCTTGAAATGTTTGGTAGAATTCCCCCTGGGAAGCCATCTGGCCCTGGGCTTTTGTTTTTTGGGAGATTTTTGATGACTGCTTCAATTTCCTTAGTGGTTATAGGTCTGTTCAGGTTTTCTATTTCTTCCTGGTTCAGTTTTGGTAGTTGATACATCTCTAGGAATGCATCCATCTCTTCCAGGTTATCGAATTTGCTGGCATAGAGTTGCTCATAATATGTTCTTATCATTGTTTGTATTTCTTTGGTGTTGCTTGTGATCTCTCCTCTTTCATTCATGATGTTGTTGATTTGGGTCATTTCTCTTTTCTTTTTGATAAGTCTGGTCAGGGGTTTATCAATCTTGTTAATTCTTTCAAAGAACCAGCTCCTAGTTTCATTGATCTGTTCTACTGTTCTTTTAGTTTCTATTTCATTGATTTCTGCTCTGATCTTTATGATTTCTCTTCTCCTGCTGGGTTTAGGCATTATTTGCTGTTCTTTCTCCAGCTCCTTTAGGTGTAGGGTTAGGTTGTGTACTTGAGACCTTTCTTGTTTCCTGAGAAAGGCTTGTATTGCTATATACTTCCCTCTTAGGACTGCCTTTGCTGCATCCCAAAGATTTTGAACAGTTGTGTTTTCATTTACATTGGTTTCCATGTATTTTTTTTAATTCTTCTTTAATTTCCTGGTTGACCCATTCATTCTTCAGTAGGATGCTCTTTAGCCTCCATGTATTTGAGTTCTTTCTGACTTTCCTCTTGTATCAACATTTTTTTTTAATATTTTATTTATTTACTTGTGTGAGAAAGAGAGAAACAGAGAGACAGAGAATGAGCAGGGGGATGGGCTGAGGTAGACGGAGAAACAGACTCCCACTGAGTGGGGAGCCCAACGTGGGGCAGGATCCAAGGACCCTGAGATCATGACCTGAGCCAAAGGCAGAAGCTTAACCGATTGAGCCAACCAGGTGCCCTGGGCATATCAACAATTTAATCAATATCTTTAATTTATAATTTTATTTATTATATAATTCATTATATTGTTCCATTTTAAAAATGTCACATCACTGTGATAG
Organism: Mirounga leonina; assembly: GCF_011800145.1. NCBI lineage: Eukaryota > Metazoa > Chordata > Mammalia > Carnivora > Phocidae > Mirounga > Mirounga leonina. Next base: position 6,369,886 of record NW_023270498.1, read on the forward strand.
TCTTTTTTTTTTCTTAAGAATACTTGCCATCAACAAATGTTAGTGAGGATGTGGAAAAAGAGGAACACTCTTATACTGTTGGTGGAAATGCAAGCTGGTACAGCCGCTCTGGTAAACAGTATGGACGTTCCTCAAGAAGCTACCTTACAACTCAGCAATTGGACTCCTGGGCATCTACCCCAAAGATACAGATGTAGTGATCTGAAGGGGCATCTGCACCCCAATGTTCATAGCAGCAATGTCCACATTAGCCAAACTGTGGAAGGAGCCAAGATGTCTTTCAACAGATGAATGGATAAAGAAGATGTGGTTCATATATACAATGGAATATTACTCAACCATCAGAAAGGATGTAACCCACCATTTGCATTGACATAGATGGAACTGGAGGTGATTACGCTAAGTGAAATAAGTCAATCAGAGAAAGACAATTATCATATGGTTTCACTCATATCTGGACTATAAGAAATAGTGTAGAGAATCATAGGGAAGGGAGGGAAACCTGAATGGGAAGAAATCAGAGAGGGGGCCAAACCATGAGAGACTTGACTCTGGGAAACAAACTGAGGGTTGTGGAAAGGGAGGTGGGTCGGGGGATGTGGTAACTAGGTGATGGACATTAAGGAGGGCACATGATGTGATGAGCACTGGGTGTTATACACAACTAATGAATCACTGAACACCACATAAAAAACTAATGATGTAGTATATATGATAGTTAATTGAATTTAAATAAAAAAAGGAATACTTGCCATCACCTTCTCCTTTTCCTTTAAGATATTTAAAATCCTTGTTATAATGTTTATTTGGCCATTTCAATACTTACAATGGTTTTCTTTCTGATTCTGCAGTTTCTTTGTAATTGTTGATTCACACTTATATCCCCTTAAAAGCAAAAACTAATTCAACAGATATGTAGTAACGCTGGAAGCATCTTCCTAATTTTGGACTTGCTAAAAACCTTCAGATCTCTGTTTTTCAAAATTGTTTGTTTTTGAGTATTTATCTTACTATTAGATCATTTGTGCATTAAAGTAATTGTTTTAATTTAATCAGACTGTTTGGTGTCCTGGTACCAATATGGTTATTTTTGGATATTCATTTTATCATAGTCCCAGTAAATGTAACTCTGCAATGCCATTTTAATGAACTTTGTGTTCTTTTTATGTAAGTATTACAATTGTTTGCCTGATTCTCATTCTTTAAGTTTAGGAGCACTATCTTACCATTATTCTTAGTAATTACAATGGATATTAAAGACATGTATGGCCTTCACATATTGCTATAACCTTTGAACATTCTGAAGTTGAATGAGCTAGAAGATACAGAAACCAAAATAATAATAATAATTACAACAATATTAAAATTAAAAAAAAAAATACCAAAAAGAAACCCCCGGAAAGCAAAACTGAATTTCCTCTAATTTTGTGTTGCTAGTATCCACAAATATATTAGCAAAGGGAGCCCCACAAACATAATGTTATGTTTTTTAGTTTACAACTCAAAAGCATAATTCTGTGGAATAGGGCCAAACAAGAGGTAGACTAAACCTAACATAATTGATATAATCAAGCTCTGTCCCAGACAAATTGTGGAGATCAAGGTCCTCAATCTATTCCAGTATATTCTCCCTAGAGAGATAATCCAACATGGAGACTCTTTTCATTTTGGTCACATTGTCCCCTATTTTGTCATGCCACAGATCTACTAGGCATGATAAAAGACAAGGTAATATTCCCAAAATGAAGAGAAAAAGCAGATGTAAAAAGAGACCACAGATGGCATGTACATTAGAAAAAACATATAATGTCTTTAAAATAACCATGATTAATATATTCAGAAAATTAGAGAAAGAGGAAAGATTAAAGGATGGTAAATTTCCTCAAATAATTGTAATCCATAAAAAGAATTCCAGCACTGGAAATTATCGTCTCTGACAAGGAGAAATCATTGGATATTTTAACAGCAGATTGCACATGGCAAAAAGCAAACTTAAAGGACAAGAAGAAAGGTCAAAATCACATTTATTTTTTTTAAGATTTTATTTATTTATTTGACAGAGAGAGACACAGAGAGGGAACACAAGTGGGGGAGTGGGAGAGGGAGAATTAGGCTTCCTGGAAAGCAGGGATCCCAATGCGGGGCTCGATCCCAGGACTCTAGGATCATGACCTGAGTCGAAGGCAGACGCTTAACGACTGAGCCACTCAGGCACCCCCAAATCACATTTCAAAACAGGAACACAAAGAGAAAGAAGAATGGCAAGTTCAGAGAAGACCGTAAGATACATGTGACACAGAGTAAAAAGGCTTAAACCGTGGAATGGATGTCTAGAAGGTGAGGAACAAAGGATTTCTGAGGTTGATGATAGAAATCAGCCCATAGATCGAAGGGACCAAAGAAGAAACAAACACAGAAAACCGTGTGTAGAGAAATCACAGTTGAACTGCTGAAAATTAAAGATTTTATTTATTAATTTGAGAGACAGAGAATGAGAGAGAGAGAGCACATGATGGGGGGCAGTGTCAGAGGGCAAAGCAGACTCCCTGCCAAGTAGGGAGCCCAATGCGGGACTCGATCCAGGGACTCCAGGATCATGACCTGAGTTGAAGGCAGTGGCTTAACCAACTGAGCCACCCAGGTGCCCAAGAACTGTTGAAAATTAAAGACCAAGAGGAAATAATGAAAGTGGCCAGAGAAAAAGAAACATTTTTGGCAGAAGTGATGGAGATCAGAAAAAAAATTAATTTACTATCAAATCATTTCTATAATTAGCACCAAAAAAAAAAAAAAAAAAAAAAACCATGAAAAATGAAATGAAAAGAAAAAATTTTTCGGGAAACAATTATAGTCTGTGTCATTATCAATTATTAAATAAACACAAGAAAGAGATCTTTAAGAAAGAGAATAATGATTACAGATGGAACATTCAATCTGCAAAATGAATAAAGAGTAGATAGAAAGTCAAAAAGTGGGCAGAAGATATGAAAAGACACTTCTCGGAAGAAGACATACAAATGGCTAACAGACACATGAAAAAATGTTCATCATCATTAGCCATCAGGGAAATTCAAATCAAAACCACATTGAGATACCACCTTACACCAGTTAGAATGGCAAACATGGACAGGGAAAGAAACAACAAATGTTGGAGACGTTGTGGAGAAAGGGGAACCCTCTTACACTGTTGGTGGGAATGCAAGTTGGTACAGCCACTTTGGAAATCAGTGTGGAGGTTCCTCAAAAATTTAAAAATGGAGCTACCCTATGACCCAGCAATTGCACTTCTGGATATTTACCCCAAAGACACAGATGTAGTGAAAAGAAGGGCCATATGCACCCCATTGTTCATAGCGGCAATGTCCGCAATAGCCAAACTGTGGAAAGAGCCAAGATGCCCTTCAACAGATGAATGGATAAAGAACATGTGGTCCATATATACAATGGAATATTACTCAGCCATCAGAAAAGATGAATACCCAACTTTTACATCAACATGGATGGGACTGGAGGAGATTATGCTAAGTGAAATAAGTCAAGCAGAGAAAGTCAATTATCATATGGTTTCACTTATTTGTGGAACATAAGGAATAGCATGGAGGACATTAGGAGAAGGAAGGGAAAAATGGGGGGGGGATTGGAGGGAGAGATGGACCATGAGAGACTATGGACTCTGAGAGACAAACAGGGTTTTAGAGGGGAGGGGGGAAGTGGGGATTGGTTAGCCCAGTGATGGGTATTAAGGAGGGCACGTACTGCATCGAGCACTGGGTGTTATATGAAAACAATGGATCGTGGAACTCTACATCAAAAACTAATGATGTACTGTATGGTGACTAACATAACATAATAAAATTTTTAAAAAAAATTAAAAAAAAGAGCAGATAGAAAGTAAATGGTGAACATCTGTGATTTTTTTTCTACAAAGCCTTGCTAGTGTTACCATGTGAGACTTAATCATAGGAATAACTAAACTGAAGATCCCAGTGAAACTAACAGTGAGTGGGGTTGCCTGGTGGCTCAGTCATTGTCTTCCTTTGATCAGGTCATGATCCCAGGGTCCTGGGACAGAGCCCTGCATCGGGCTCCCTGCTCCACGGGAAGCCTTCTTCTCCCTCTCCCACTCCTCCTGCTTGTGTTCCCTCTCTCACTATATCTCTCTCTGTCAAATAAATAAATAAAATATCTTAAAAAAAAAAAAACAATATGGAGGGTGTAAAAAGAGATAAGATGACCTGTATTTAGTTTCCCTATTTGGGAATCATTAAGAGTGATTTGTATTAGTCAAGGATGAATGTTGTAATTTCTAGTGTAGCCACTAGACAAATTTTTTTAAAGAAAAAATAAAAATTTCACCACAAACTCCAGACATATTTTCATTGTTGAGGACCATGAAGAAGTGGGATGCAGAGTATTGGAGAAATGAAGGAGTCAAGATGGATTCTGGAGATTTTATTGCCTAGAAACTGGAAAGACCGCATTTCTATTAACTGAAAACTTGTAAGTGAAGCTGATTTTATGGCAAAGACATTAGATATTCGGTCTCACTATGTACACATAAACAACAGGGCTAGGTATTTTTTTTTCCTGAAAATTCAGGCTGGTTGAATTGACATCTTCCTGAAGAGGGAGAATGGAGAATGTCAACATTTGTCTTTCTTTATCTATACTTTGTTAAGTGACTGACACATTCTTTTCCAACGTTGCTGATTGGGATTCTTTCTGCCTTTTTAACCTTCTTTTGTGTATATCTGTCCAGGCCCTTTATTTGTTGGCATCATTATTTAACTCTCAGAGCTTGACTTCCCAGACTAATGAGAAACCTTACTTATTATGCCCCTCCATACTACCTACACCAATTTGGTTTATCTGATACAAAGGTGTGCAATATAACTTCATATCCACTTAGGTTTAGGAATCTAGATTGGACTTAAATTACCAACTATTTTCTCCAAGTTTAATTATCATATGTGTAATATCCTCAGGAAAAAAGTGGTATGTCCCTTACTTTTGATAATTCAAGAACTGGTAGCACTTTAAAGTTGCTAATTTTTCATGTGCCTAAATGTCAATAAAAATTTTTGCCAATGCTAACAAGAAAAATTAGAGGCAAAGTCATGAACAGAATAATCTTCTAAAACTTCAATGTAACAGAAATAATGCTGAGACCTTTAAATTCTAGTTTTAGGGGCGCCTGGGTGGCTCAGTTGGTTAAGCGAATGCTTTCAGCTCAGGTCATGATCCTGGAGTCCAGGGATTGAGTCCCTCATTGGGCTCCTTGCTCGGCGAGGAGTCTGCTTCTCCCTCTGACCCTCCTCCCTCTCATGCTGTCTCTCATTCTCTCTCTCTCTCAAATAAATAAATAAAATCTTTTAAATAAATAAATAAATAAATAAATAAATAAAATTCTAGTTTTAATCATTTAACGAGTCCAAATAAGAAACATTATCAATAATACCTCATACAAGCTATCATTACATAGCCAAAATTTATATTTAAAAATACATATTCCAGGGGTGCCTGGGTGGCTCAGATGGTTAAGTGTCTGCCTTCGGCTCAGGTCATGATCCCGGGGTCCTGGGATTGAGTCCCGCATCGGGCTCTCTGTTCCTTGGGAGCCTGCTTCTCCCTCTGCCTCTCTCTCTCTCTGTCTCTCATGAATAAATAAATAAAATCTTAAAAAAAATACATATTCCAGTAATGTTGGTCTAAAAATTAATTTCAGATTTCCACACCTGTCAATTAATTCCAGTGAATAAGCAATCAGGCTGAAAATTTTATCAAATCAATTGGTCTGCCTTAATGCCTGTTTGAAAATTATATTTACTCAAAACTGAAAATAAATGTTTTAAACATCATAAGAGCCAAATAAACATTGAATATTACCTTTTTTCTCCCCAAAATATGTTGGTGCTTAAGTATAAACAGTCTATTTAAGGGCAGAAAAGATGCCTTTAATACTTCATTTAATCCTGATTAACATAAATCAGGGAATTTAACAAAAAATGTTCTGATTAGAGGCTAATCTCTGATATTTGTTACATCATTTAGAAATTCAACGACCGGACGCCTGGGTGGCTCAGTAGTTAAGTGTCTGCCTTCAGCTCTGGTCGTGATCCCAGAGTCCTGGGATCGAGCCTGGCATCGGGCTTCCTGCTCAGCGGAAGCCGGCTTCTCCCCCCCCCACTCCCCCTGCTTGTGTTCCCTCTCTTGCTGTGTTTCTCTCTGTCAAATAAATAATAAAATCTTAAAAAAATAAGAAAGAAAGAAAGAAAGAAATTCAACAACTCTGTTTTCTGTGTATTTTGAGGGCCATTTAGAAAACTTGTCCTAATGTGTTTGTTAGGGATTGGAGGAATAGGGAGACAGACTTCAAAATCTGGGTACTTTAAAACACTGGAACAGTTGATACAAGAAGTATCTATGGATTAGGAGATTTTTCTCTGAAGGATTATTTTGAATGACAATTTTAACACTGTACAGACTCATCCTTTACACACCAATTAGAGGGAGGTCCAGCTTGTGGTGGCCATGGCTTGGCTGACTTGAGGCTTGCTTTCCTTTTCTCAAATCTTCCCTTTTTTAGAAGAGAAGCCTGAAGGACAACAGATCATTTCTTACAAATCTCAAACCAGGGTTCAAAAGTATATCTCATCTCGTCATTCAAGCACATGTCCATGCAGTTCACCCAGGCACTATGACAGCTACTGGACCTTTCTCAGAAGCCCACGTTCGGGCATGTGATGTTGGAAAACTACTGCGACTGGGACCCTAAAGTGTCACACATTCAAGACAAAGCAATTCTTCAGTTGGAATAAAGAGCAGAGTCCAGGATAAGAGGGTTGTTTTGTAGGTCAGAGCTACCTAGAAGATTGGAGACATTCTGCAGAACTTCTAGAGAAGTTCACATTACACCCAGATGAACTTTCTCTCATCATCTGCAAAAAAAAAAAAAAAAAAAACAACAGTATCTGAGAAGTGGGATAACATATTTGGAAAAACATGTTCTACCAAATCTAGTAATAAGAAAAACCTTCATAGTATGACACTGTGATGGTTAATGTTAAGTGTCAATTTGACATTTAGTCACATTATTTCTGAGTATGTCTGAGGGATGTTTCTGGATGAGATTAACACTCGAATCTTCAGATTGAGTAAAACGATTGCCTTCTCCAATGTTTGTGAGCCTCATGCCACCTGCTGAAGGCCTGAATGGAATAAAAGGCTGAGTAAGAAAGAATTTCCCTCTGTCTGACTGTCTTCAAGCTGGGTCATTGTGCTCTCCTGCCTTCAGACTCAGACTCAAGCTGGAACTACACCATTGGCTCTCCTGGGTCTTCACTTTATTTATAGATAATAAATAAATATATATGTATATAAAATAAATACAAATAATGTGTATATATAATACATATATATTCATATATAAATACAATATGTATTATATACATGAACACATACAGTTATTTATCTGTTACATACATAAATACATATAAATACATATGATAAAACATATATATATACACATAAATATGTGTGTATTTACATATATTAACATATATATTCTTTTTTTTTAAGATTTTATTTATTTCTTTGACAGAGAGAGAGAGAGGGAGAGAGGGAACACAAGGAGGGGGAGGGGGAGAGGGAGAAGCAGGCTTCCCGCCAAGCAGGGAGCCCGATGCGGGGCTCGATCCCAGGACCCTGGGATCATGACCTGAGCCAAAGGCAGACGCTTAACGACTGAGCCACCCAGGTGCCCCAACATATATATATTCTATTGTTTTTGTTTCTCTGGAGAGCTCAGACTAATAAAGACAGTACTGGAAAATATTTTGAAAAACATTTCAGAATTAATTATTAATATAAGAAAAGAGGGTGATGTACTAGTATAAGGTAGAAAAATCACTACTCAAAATATGAGAAAACTCATCCTAAAGGGAACCTCATAGTTGAAGTGAGAGGACTCTCTGACAAAATGAAGAATTCATTCAGAATTTATCCTTCCACTAAAATGGAGGAGTTGCCCCCCATACACCAGAAAGCACACAAGCTAGAAATCATGTGAATGCTCTCAGAGAATCATGTGGGAATGCATTCACCAAGGAAATCACACCTCATGTGTCATCAGAGAACTTACACAGCAGAGAAACTTTCTCAATCAGCTGTATTCATCACCTGCAAATAAAAAAAAAAGTATCTGAGAAGTGGGATAACATATTTAGAAAAACATGTTCTACCAAATCTAGTAATAAGAAAAACCTACATAGTATGACACTGTGATGGTTAATGTTAAGTGTCAATTTGACATTTAGTCCTATGCAATTTGACTTTCTGCCTGCATTTCCAATCTCTTCTTTTTTTTTTTTCTTAATTTTATTTATTTGACAGAGAGAGAGGGCAGAAAGGGCACAAGCAGGGGGAGTGGGAGAGGGAGAAGCAGACTCCCTGCCGAGCAGGGAGCCCTATGCGGAACTCGATCCCGGGACCCTGGGATCATGACCTGAGCCGAAGGCAGACGCTTAACCGACTGAGCCACCCAGGTGCCCGCATTACATCTTTTATTTTCTCCAAGTTTCTTTTCAAATTTTTCTGGTCTATTTTCTCTTTGTGGTCCAGATTATGTACATTGATCTGTCCTCAAGTTCACTGATTCTATCATCTCTCTACTACGGGTCAAAGCTAAACAGATTTTTATTTCTTTTTTTTTAAATTTCTGTTATTATAAATTTCAATTTTTATAATTTTGGTCTTTCTTTTTTATAATTTCTGTATTTTTGTAGAATTTTCCCTATATCCCTATATTTTTCCAAGAAAATGTATAATTGCTTGTTAAAACATATTTATGATGGCTGACTTAAAATTATTGTCAGATAGTTCCAACATCTGATTCATCTCAGTATTGGAATAAGCTTTTTTTTTTTGCCCCCTTTTAATGCATCTTTTTTTTTTTTTAAGATTTTGTTTATTTATTTGAGAGAGAGAATGAGATAGAGAGAGAATATGAGAGGGGGGAGGGTCAGAGGGAGAAGCAGACTCCCTGCTGAGCAGGGAGCCTGATGCGGGACTTGATCCTGGGACTCCAGGATCATGACCTGAGCCGAAGGCAGTCGCTTAACCAACTGAGCCACCCAGGTGCCCCCCTTTTAATGCATCTTATAAGTTTATTATTACTTGGCATTGTAGGTGATCTTTTTTATTGTATTATGAATATTCTTATCATTATGTTAGAAGACTTTGCATCTTATTTAAATCCCAGATGACCCAGTACATCTACATGGGGAAAGGGAGTCACCAGATGACATGAACAAAGAGTGCTTCCCATGCTGGGATATTTGTTGTGTCAGATCCCCCTTGCACACACTGCCCAGATACCTGTGTCTCTTTCTGTGAGAGTGGAGAGTTCAGGTGTGGTGTGGAAGGAAAGAGCTTCCCTGGGCTGCATGTTGTCATTGTGCCTCATGACCTGTCCCAGTTGTTAGCTTCCAGGCTTGCCTAATATTTTTGGTGGAAATTTCTTTCAACCTGGGGAAGAAATGAGCCTTCTTATGTCATCTTCTGTTGCTACATTGGGCTGGGTCACCTTCTGTTTTCCAGGGGAAAATAAGCTGACCTGCTGCTATGTTGTATCTCCAATCCTGCCATCCATAACCAATTCACCTGTTCTTTCCATCTTTCAGAGTTCTCCTTTGGCTGATTCTTATATTAGTTCCAGGGTCTATGGTTGTCCTTATCAAGGAAGAGCGGGAAAGAATGAATCTATGTCATCTCATTTAGATTGGAAGTCATAGCATAATATTTTTATTAATTGCCAAACATATGCCCAAAATATGACATTGACACATCATTATTACCCAAAGTTCATAGTTTCCATTAGGGTTCTCTCTGGTATTTTATATTGTATGGGCTTTGACAAACATATGCTGACATATTCACCATGATACTATATTGCAGTATAGTTTCACTGCCCTGAATATCCTCTCTGTCTTACCTATTTATCTCTCCCTCTTCCTACCCGTTGGCATCCACTGATCTTTTACTCTCTCCATGGTTTTGCCTTTTCCAGAATGTTGTATTATTAGATAATCATACATCATGTAGCTTTTTCAGATTGGTTTCTTTTATGGCTGCATACTTTTTGATCTCTTCTTCATATGACAAAATGCTATAATAAATTCTCTATGGAGATCATAGTAAATTAATTCGGTCTTTACTCTGGGCATAGAGGATCATGGTTTGTTATTTAATATAATAATTTACAAAAGTTTCAGTTTCAAAAACTTTTAGAATTGATTTCAAAATCTCTTTCAGGTTAATTTTCAACCAGTTCAAGTTTTCCCATATAGGAACTAATGCTAACATTTTCTACCATTGGCTATGATCATTAAGCTTGTCATTAAGGTATCATATATTAATGTCTGTGTTATGTGGTCTATTGTGAGTTTTATGTTGTCTTCATCAATGTAAGTATTTCATGTGATTAAGCAAGATATTTAAATAATTTTCATATGGTTAAACCTTATTAATTATTTACATCTGAAATACATTTCTTCTTTTTATTGAATTTTGTTGTTGTTTTAATAAGTTGACTCAATGTCAGAACAGTATTTTTCAATTTAATTGCTTTTTATGTGCTTCATAAGTTTTTAAGTTTTAGATGAATTTTCTTTTGATAATTTAGTATATAAATCTACAAATGTTAAAAAGTTCCCCTGTATTCCTCCAAGTCAAAAGTCTAATTTCTCTTTTTTCATTGAAATCTCCCAATACATATTTCCAAATTATAGTCAAATGGCATTTTGCCAACTCATATTCCATTTATCTAGATCCAAAGATGCTTGTGACTATTCCAATCTTCTATGACACAAAAGGAGTGGAATGAAAAAGAAGTTATGGCCTTAACCAATTCTGCTGAAATATTGATTACAAATATCATACTTATATGACTATGAGAACATCATGCTATTTGACACCCTCACTCCCAACACTTTTGAAGATATAGGTACATCTCTACAGCTTCAGTATGGAGGCAAGCATGGTGACTATGAGAGAGAGAAAAGAGACTGGTGAGGTACAAAAGAAAATAAAGATTTAGTAGGATAAGGGGTGCCTGGGTAGCTAAGCCAGTTGGGCATCCGCCTTCAGCTAAGGTCATGATCTTGGATCCTGGGATTGAGCCCCATGTCAGGCTCCCTGCTCAGTGGGGAGTCTGTTTCTCCCTTTCTCTCTGCCCTCTTCTCTGTTTGTGCTCTCTCTCGCTCTCTCTCAGATAAATAAATCTTAAAAAAAAATATTTGGAAGATAAATCCGGAGAGTTAATTAGAAACAAGATCATGCAGTACCTTGGAGCTCATGTCTTTATCCTAAAAGCATGGGGAATCTATTGATTATAAAAACAGCAGGAAGACAATCAGGTTTATGTTTCAGAAAAGCACTGAAGCCTATCACTTGTTTGAAAGGGTGACAAGGTGAAAACATCTCCAATAGGAACAATATGACTGGAATGTGGGCAAGGCAATGGGTGGAGGAGATGCAGAAGATTAGGGGTACATCTCAAAGATGTTTAGGTAAAATAATTGGATGTGAAGTTTGAAAAGATACGGGGGACTATGAAAAGGGAATTTTAAAAAATCAATACTGAGAAATCAGTACAATTTGGAGATAAAGAAGAAGATATGGGGAGGTGTATACAAGAGGGAATTTTTCAAACTTAGTACTAGTTTTCTGGCATATGCAATTGCAATGGGTGGTGGGTGTTTAACATCAGAACTCTAGAATTTATTGGCATTGAACTCATACCTTTGATTCCAGATACATTGTTTGAGGTGCATTTGAGAAAGAAATGATGTTAACACACATACATGAGCTACCACATTTGTCATAGTTTTGAATACAGTCCCCATTAGCTTTTTAATCTTCCACACTTAAATAATATCTAAGTATTATTATAGTTTTCCCAAGGTAATTCTATTTCCTGAGTTCTGACACTAACAACTCTCTTTCAGAGAACACTGTCATTTTTCATGTCTTTACACTCATATACTTTCTATTTATATATATATATATATTTTATTTTTTAGCACCTGACATTTAAGAGCACTTGGCAAAATAGCTAATTCTCCACCCTACTGGTTAGATGAAATAAGAATAATCCTTAGACACTTCTAACTACTTCCAAAGTCATTAACATATTTTAATTTCCTAAAAATATTTTTAGGTCTCACAATTATAAAAGCAAGTAGTGATATATCACCAAAGTGTATTCCTTTATTCTTGCCTTGCTACCTTAAAAGGAATGGTACAGAATTAAATGTGATTAAAAGCAATTTTCTAATATCATAAATAGTCCACAAATATTTCTCAGTCACTCGTAAGTTGCTGAAGCACTCAGTGAAGTAGTATTGAGTCAACAAAACAGCCTTAAACATAATACTCACATATCTGAAGTAAAGGTTCATTGATCTTTTTCTTCTAATTCGAAGCAGTCCTGGATTCTCTGTTTTTTCCAAAACTGCTCTACAGTAGCCGTGGCCAATGTAGCACTCGACCTACAGTTTTCCCAGAGCGCCCTTTTAGCTCTGGTTTACCTGAAACTGGAGAGGTTTTATATTGCAATCACGTGCTCTGTTTACTGCAGATTTGCACATCAGTAGATGTGAGTGGTGTGTGAGCCCAGATGAATCCTGATGCAATACCACACGGGGTTAAGAAATTCAGTGGTCCCTGCTGTGTGTGCGTGTGTGAGTTGTGCATTAGGAAGCATGGGGGGGTGGGGGTAGCATGGGTTGGGATTAAGGCCAGAGGGTAACCGTGTTGGAAGAAAGGTCTCTGCAGAGTCTCTTTCTCTGTAAGAGCCTGCTGCACATTGCTTCCTGCGGGAGCACCTCACCCTGGTCATTCAGCAGGTGCTCCCTGTTCTCAGACCCCAGGCACTGCTGTACCTATGCAACTAGAAGAGATTAATTCTTATTTTATGACAGATGGGGCTGTCAGTGAACTTGGATGGAAACACACATACACCATACTCATGTAATGGTGATAAATGGTCTATGATATCCTAACACATTTCAGGGAGAAAAGTCCAAAAATTTTATAAAACATTAGACAGAAGCATACTCAGGAGATCAGCTTTTGTCCAGGCAACCCTTACATCATGATAATCATTAGAGCTACAGCTACTGTCTCCCTCCCCACATACTGACTCAATAATGATAATAATAATAATTTTATCCAAACACTCACATTCAAGAGCAAATTTAGTTTTGAAGGTGGTTTGTCACACTACATTTTTCATTGAATTAAGAAATTTATGAAATCAACGAGAAGCAAGAAGCTGATGATTACAGAAGATCTGAGAACCATGTCTTCAGTTACATGTGTACTCAATTAAACATAGATTTTTTTTTTCCTGCCTGAATCCTTGATTCCTTTACCTGCTCCTGTTTCAAGGCATATGTCTTTCTTAACCTGACACAGTTTCAGACAGAACTCAGACACCAGCATAGATTGAAAACTTGAGAGCAATGTAGGAATCTTACTTTTAATTCACTTATGGGTTATTTTATTTATGGTTGGTTTAAAGACAATGCTAACATGGCTCTTTTTCTGGTAGAAATAAGTAGAAAGAGGGACAGATAGAAAGATATACATAGGTGAATAGATAGATGAATAGATGATAATTGATTGATTCACCTGAGACACTCTGCTAAATGCTTCAGATTTATTTTATTTTATCTGGCAATAATCCTATAAGGAGGGCACATTTCATTAATGTTTTTGAAAATTAAACTAAGGCAATGATAAGAAGCCACACAGTTATTAGTCGAACTGGTTTTGAGCACAGAGGCTGACATCCCAGTCTGCCCACAGGAGCGCTGGGTCTTGCAGGGCTTTGTATTGGCTCTATATGCAGGTGAAAGATGGGAAGAGGACTTCGCAGAACATAGTGGTAAAGAAAGAATGTCCCTAGAATAAAGTCAGTGGTGAAAAATTCCCTGTGCTGTCATGGTTTGATGACTCTCAAATCAGGGATGTGAGAATGTGATCTCATGCTTGCATGACTGTCAAATTCCTTAGTCACAGCAACCTTCCCTGATGTTGCCTTCTGTCAACACAAAATGAAGAAACCTTTTAGAATTTGTAAATAAAAAAAAAAAAAAAAAGGTTTTTTTTGAGCCCAAGTTAGGACAACTGCCCAGGATATACAATCTGCACAAAGAAGAGAGTGCTTTGACAAAAGAACGTTTGTTGTAGGGTTATATGCATTTTTTTATATAAAAAGTTAGAAATCATTAGACAAGAGGACATTTCAGAAAGTTGCAGATCTTAAGTTTCTAGTATATTCAGGGCTCTATGACTTTAATCTTATGAGGACTAAGGAAGTTTCTTCCTTTCTCTTACCTTGTATTCAAAATGCTCCTTTTTGGCAATTTTCTTTAATGCAGCAGATGTACAATGTGTGCTTGAGGCAGAAATAGAGCCCGTGCTTTGAGGTTTTGCCCAGTCATTTTGACCTTGATAAATGATAAGGTATGTCTTCCCCAAGAGCCCAGGAGAAGGGCCCACAACCATTAAAAGTGTAAAATCTCCTATATCACCTCTCAAACCCCTTAAAAAATGTTCCTTTTTTGAGGTAAATTGTGGTAAAAAATGGCTGAGTTCCACACATGTTTCACACAGACCTAAAGGAGAAGACCAGCTTTGAGAAGGAAGAATCAAATGGGTTTAAAACTTGAGGAATTGGGAAACCAACATGGCTGGAATGCTATAAAGAAAATAAACTTCCATAGATACACAGAAGTCTTGAGGAGAAAGCTGAAACTTCCCACAGATTAAGGTCAAGTAATTGAGGCTATTTTATTTCAAACTCAAGGAAAAAGAAAATGAAGCTCACTCCTTTGTTTTACATATATTTTGAAATGCTTCTCAGTGGAATTAAAATTCCATTTTATTAAATGGGATACAGCTAAGATATTATAAGAAAAAGGTTTCCTTCCCTCAACAGCAGCTCAAGTAACACAGGGGTTTATTTTACTCACATAATAGTCTGGCTTTCACTGGCAGGTCTAGGTGGGTAAACACTACCCTGTAAGACTTTCCAGAAACAGAATTCTTTTTTTTTTTTTTCCCAGCTCCATTCCCTAGGGTGGCACTCGTGTTGCCTTATTTTACGTGTTTGAAGTGAGCTTTGAAGCACTTTTCTGTTGCAGGCACAGTGATAAGAAAAAAGATAAATGTTGGACAAATGGCATTCTTACTAAAACGCAACTGAGAAATTGCACAAAGGAGTTTTGCTCACATTCCGTTGATCAAAACATAGACATGTGGCCATACAGCTGCGTGAGCTGCAAGAGGCTTTGGGAAATGTGATTTTCCATGGATGAACTTGCATATGGTAAAGCTCAGGAGGAGGAGATGGCTCTATCACCAAATATGGACAAGAGAGAATGAAAATTGGGGCTCATTAGCAGTCTCTGCTGCATCAGCCTGTGCATGACCCTCAAATAATAACTCTGCCGAGGGATACAAAGCGACTTTGACATTGAAATCATGTGTTTGTAAACTACAGCCTTCTGTGTTTCCTCTCCTCAGAAACAAGTGGACATTCCCTCACTTGCATACACAGACACGATATTTGTTTGTCGTATAAGGGGGGCTCCATACCATCCTCAATCATTTTATTTAAACAATGGTTGACCCAACATAGACATTGCAGAATATCACAGGGCAGTTCTGCTAGGATTTTGTTTCTTTTTTACAATTGAGAGGTTTAACTAGATTAAGTTATAATGAAATGGACTGATGAGTTTTGGTTATTTAGTCATGAGTTTATTTTAAATATTTCACCATGAGAGAATACGTACTATTGATGGAGCAAATGCAAAGCAAAATAAAACAAACAAAAAAGACAGAACTTGTTTTCCTTTTAGTTTTTAAGACTTTTTAAAATTCATTGCATAGTAACCACACTGACCTAATGGAGGCGATCGTGGAAACTTTCTACAGTCAAAATTTAAACTTTTTTTATCATCTGCTGGGAACAAAATTGCTTAATGAATGTAACCATTTAACATATGCTTTCAAGTAAGTAGACAATTGACTGTTGCAGTTCTCACTTTCCATTTGCGTTTAAAAGCATTTAGAACTCTATCTTCCTATAAATTCTTATTACATTTTAAAACACAGAGCCAGCATTTATTATTCCTTTGATAGTATAAGTTGAAAATAAAATATTGAATTTAGAGCTATTCAAAAGTTTAGGAGTGATGGGAGATACTACCTCTCCATAAACTATTTCTTTTAAACTAAGAACACTTACATAAATTTCTTTTTACATGTGCTCCCTAGCTTCCACACTTCCTCTGAATCTGTTCAAAGGATTTTAAGATACTTCAAATCCAAAATTCTGGGAATACTACCTATTTTTCATTGAGCAAAATTTGAATATATCCAAGATACTTCCCAAGACAAGGTTAAAAAAAAAAATTAAAGAAGCCTTGTTTTTTGTTCTACACTTGTGTGCGTATGTGTGTGCATTTAAGAGAATATTAAATGGATTTGTGATGTTTCACTTTCAGCTGAGGCTCTAAAGAGCTTTACACAAAACAAGAGTTAGCAGCTCCTTCCTTCCATATTTACAAATGAGGTACTCCATCACCAATGGGAGCCTTGCAAAGAGGTCTGCTCAAACTGTTCTTGAGGCTCTTAGCTGAACATCAACTTGAGTATACAAAAGCATTGAGGCAGGGAAGGCTAGAAAAAGTATCTTTTGGGGAAAATGGCTGGTAAGTCAGTCCTTTTCGCTCCAAGACTACTGAGGTCTTGATATTTGATGAGGAGAGTGGAAGAAGGCTGGAGGTCTATGATTCCAGAGCAGGAGAGGTGATGTATGGGAGCAGCTGCATGTCCAGGATTTACTGAGATAAGGTTGCATGTATTCCCACAAGAGAAACAGAAGCCACGTACAGTACGTAGTCAGGGATGATCCTATCTGAAATCTGCTCAGAATGTGATGGCCTAACTAGACAAAAGATCACAAGCAGGAAGAGGTTCTGGCATTTACCATTGAGGTAGGGTTTGAAGAGGTTTGTACAAGATCACTATTTAATTGGAAATCCCCAACAATCCACAAAATAAAGGCACAGCTATGGTCTGAATGCTTGTGTACCTACAAAAGTCATATGTTGAAATTCTGGTGCAAATATGATGGTATTAGGAGGGGTCATTTTGGGAGGCGGTTAGAGCATAAGGGCAGAGGCTTTATAAATGAGATTAATGCCTTTGTAAAAGAGTTGAGGAACTCCCTTGCCCCTTCCACCACATGAGGACAAAAGAAGTTTGCAGTCTTGCACCCTGGAAAAAGATTCTCACCAGAATCCAACCAAGCTGACATCTTGGCCTTGGACATCCAGTCCCTACCACTGTGAGAAATAAATTTCTGTTGTATATAAGCTACTCAGGTCTGTGACTTTCGTTGTTGTTGTTTTGTTATGGAAGTTAGTGGACCAAGACAAAAAACTGGTATTGAGAAGTAGAGGTGATGCTGTAACCAATACCTGCTAATGAAACGGCTTTGGAACTGGGTAATGAACAGGGGTTGGAAGATTTTGGAGGTGCATGCTAGAAAGAGTCTATGTTGCTGTGGAGGGACCTTTAAAGGCAATTCTGGTGAGGGCTCAGAAGAAGAAGAGAGGAGTGGAGAGAGCCTCAGCCTTCTTCGAGAATACTCAAGTAGTTATGAGCAGAATGTTGGTACAGATATGAATGGTAAAGGACATTTTGATGAGGTGCTGGATGGAAATGGGGACATGCTATTGGACAAAAGGACAAGCTATGGGACATGGAGGAAAGGCTACTCATGCTTTAGTATGGAAAAAAAAGAAAAAAGAAGAAAAAAACTTGGCTGCACTGTGTTTGTTTCCCAGTGTTTTGTGGAAGGGAACTTGGGAGCAATGCAGTGGGATTTTTGGCTGAAAGCATGTCTAAGCCAAGTGCTGAAGTTATGACTTGGCTTCCCTTGAATGTTTATAGTAAAATATGATGAGGGAAATAACTTAAAGGTAGAACGGCTAATCAAAAAGGAAGCAGAAATTAAAAACTGGAAAATTCTCAGCCTTTCTATATTGCAAAAAAATGAGAAAGCATTTTTGAAAGAGAACACTAAGGATGCAGCCAAGTGAAACTTTGCTAAGGAAAATGACTTGTTTGATTTCATAGCTTCACAGCTGGATAGGGATTTGCCTCAGAATGAATGGTATCCTGAGTCTCACCAACATCTGATTTAGATTATATTTATGTGAGACTTTGGACTTAGGCTTTTGAGTTGATCTTGGAACCAGTTAGGACCTTTAGAGCTATTGAGATGGAATGAATGCATTTTGCATTTGAGGACCTGAATTTGGCGGTGGGGATGGTGGGAAGGAGTGGAATGCTGTGGTCTGGATGTTTATGGACCCCCAAAATACACTTTAAAATCCTAATGTCCAATGTGATTGTGTTAGCAGGTGGGGGCTTTGGGTGTTGATTAGCTTATGAAGGCAGACCCCTCATAAATGGGATTAGTGCCTTTATAAGAGTGTCCTTGGACAGTTTGCTTACTCCTTTCTCTAAGTGAGGACACAAGAGAAGTGGGCAGTCTGCAACCGGGAAGAGGGTTCTTACCAAAACCCAACCCTCCTGGCACCCTGATCTTGTCCTCGCGGTCTCCAGAACAATAAGAAATAAGTTTCTATTGTTTATAAGACTCCCAGTCTGTGGCATTTTGTTGTAACAGCCCAAACAGACTAAGACAGTTACTATGAAATAGAACAACAGTTTAAAGCATACAACAGATTGGACAATTGTTCCAATAAATAGAGTGTCTCTCTTCTTAACCCTAATTCCTGTCCCTAAAGTTAAGGAAATCAGATGACAGCCACTTGATGTGAGGGACATTTAGAGATCTTAGCACCCAACTCTGATTATATAGTGGGAAAAAATTTTTTTACCTGAAGAATGTACCTGTAGAGATACTGGAATGGATGGATGATTTCATCCAAACATTCATTAATATTTTATTTAGTTTTAGGCGCAGGATATATAATAGTGCACATAAAGCACTTAATTTATAATCTAGATAGGAAAACTACCATTAATTAAATGACCTGGCAAAAAAACTATGAATAATTATGACTCTGTTAAGATTTATGAGTGTGACACGTGCATAGTATAAGAAATTAGAAGAGTCCAGGGAACGATAATTTAACCAATATAAGAAGAAAAAGTAACAGGCTAATTAGGAGAAGAAAAAGGAAGAGAATATTCCAGGAAGAGGAAAAAGGACAAATAAATGTTTTGTGGTGAGAGAGAAGAAAGAAAAGGAGGTGGATCTAGTTATAGTTTGGAGTACAAGGATGTAGACTGGTAGAGATAAAAGCTGAGAGGTAAGTCGGATCCTATAAGCAGGTTTATTGGTTTTGTCTTATTTTGTTTAAATTCTTAGAACAATAAAAATCTATTAAAATGTTAAAGCAAATATTCCACATGATCAGATGGACATTCTAATATATTTACTCAAATAGATGTCATGCAACATACATGTAGGTAGGTAATATAAGCACTTACATTATGGTATTGTTAGTACATCTGTAGAGGCTTATTTAAATTAATTATGTATTTTGGAGGTAAAATCAATAAAGCTTTATAATAGACTTGAAAGTGTTGGGAGCCTCTTGGATTCTGGCGTGCACATAGGATGCTGAGATAGAATATTGAGAACAATGTCTCATTAAGAAATTGAACATGTTCTGGGAGATCCTGATCAGTGCTGAGCTGAACAATAGAGGCTTGCTGTCTCCAAGGAAACGGGTAATCACCCTTCTGTCTGCTTTTTTTTTTTTTTACATTCCACCAGTTAGCTTCTACCAAACATGGTGCTCCTTAGCCAAGACTCTGACATCATCCAGCTTCATTGACTCTTCTCTGATTCTTCAACTTTCTTAGACCACTGCTGTCTTGACTACTTGTCCTTTGAATCTTTATCAGCATGAGTCATGAATTATTGTAGTCTACATTCTAACCTGGAACACAATTAGGTTTTTCCTTCTGCCTCCTTCATGTCTTTGTTAAGGACTCATATGAATGACTTATTGCAACCTTCCTTAGTCCACAATCCACCTGACTTCACCTCTCACTTGCTTTTCTTCCCCAATACATTCTTCCATTGTTTTCAATAAGGTATTCATCAATCAAAAGTAAAGATACTCTTAATATCCACTATATCACGGACAGATGTAGGTGCTGGATTACATCGTAGACAAAACAGAAAATGATATTAATATTCTAGAGTGTGAGAAGATAAAAATTAACAAGAAAATTAGTTAAACAATATGCTTGATGGTGATTAATATATACCATAAAAGTAAAACAGGAGCTAGGGTTCGCCTAGGTGGAAGCTTGAAATTTGAAATAGGTTAACAACTTGGGGAGGGGGTTCCCATAGGAGAGATTACACCTATTTATGAGGAATTTAAAAATATGAAAGAATGGTAAAGATTTTAAACTTTTTTTTTAATTTTTAAAAACAATAAATTTAAATTTTCTAAATTAAAAAAATTTCCTTTTAAAGAAAAAATAACTTAGATTTTATTATCATTATTGACATCACAGAAAACAAGGGACAAATTCATGCTTCATGAAATCATCCCTGCTTCAGAAATTAAGAAATACTGTGTGGCTCCCTTGTTGCATATATATGTTTAGGTGAATCTAGAGGCTCATAGAGTATTGCCATTGATCAGTGTTTTGTGCTTTAATTTCTTTATCTATAGTGCATCTAACTCAAGGATATGAATGTCATTAGTTTGTTGCTCTTGAAATAGATCATATTAGTTAACTAAGCAACAGAAAAGGAAAAGAAAGTTCCAGAAATTGGAAATAGCTTAGCAAGGTTTTGTGAGGGAGGAGACAAAGGGTGTTCTTAGAAATGAAAGGTCAGTGTAACACTACTGTGGAGAACAGGAGAGTAGATAGGCATAGATTGGGTCATTTATCCATATTAAACACATATAAATGCCGTAACTTTGTACTGAAAAAAAAAATACAAATTCTGGTTTGTAATATTTC
This sequence comes from Mirounga leonina, assembly GCF_011800145.1. Taxonomy (NCBI): domain Eukaryota; kingdom Metazoa; phylum Chordata; class Mammalia; order Carnivora; family Phocidae; genus Mirounga; species Mirounga leonina. The sequence goes on from NW_023270498.1 coordinate 6,390,988, forward strand.
CTATTCTGTTTGATTCACAATAACACATAATGTTGGCTCTTCAAAGGTTTTAGTAAACTTCTGCAACTAAGGACAAGAGGTTACTTCCACAAGGTTTTTTTGAAACCTAAGTTTTCTTAATGTCCTCTAATAAATCTCAGCCTCAACAAAACACCTAAGGGAGATTGGAAATTATAGGAGTAACACTGCTTTCCGTCATTAAAGAGTTGGACTTGACAGTCTAAAGGAACACATTAAAATACAAAGAAACAAGGGTAAAATGCATGTTTCATACAAATAAAATCAATTTCAGAGAAGAGAATACAGCAGAAAACACTATCAAAATTTGTGCAGTGTTTTCATTAAGACTGTCAGATAAATTTTCACTGAGAGATTTCTTTTGGTTTGGCTTTTGTTGGTAGAATAAGTTTCATTTGTTTGCTTGTTGGTTTTCTCCTTGCATTTGAAACAGAACCTATCCAGTGATCTACATTTTTGCATTAAATGTTAACATTTACGAATTACAAAGTATTAGAATAAGCCTCCATATGGAAGTATAAATAATTCACGGGTTATGTGTTTTGCTCTGTCTCATAGGGAATATAAACTTGGCATGCGTCAAGGTGAGCATCATGATTAATTATTGTTAAAATGCTGAATGAGGAGTCTTTTTCCTTAAAAAGCAATGCATGCCCTGACAAAATAGGTGGTTTGTCCCAGTACCCGGATGAACTGACCAAGGTGGCATAATTACTCTTAGTTTCTGATCCATAAAAAAATGAAGGCCATGGGAAATCCATGCAGCTAATGGATCCTGGGTCCTGGGAATATGTCCTAAGTCAACCTACACATCTGCAGAGATAGAATATGTATACAGTACCCAAGTTATGATAGTTTTTGATAGACTATTGAGTTACAGGAGACATTCCAGAGAGAATCTACATGATTAATAAACATTAAGAGAATTTCCCCTGGTATTAACCATCTAAAACTATATTTCTGAAAGGTCGTAGTTTAGCATTTTTAAAGTATTTTAAAACTTTATTTTTCTTAACAGCTGTGTGTATATTTGTGTTACAGTTTGCTTAAATTAATAATTTTTATTGTTAGTTCCTCTGATTCCTTAGTTATGAGAAACCCAAAGAATGACATACAAGATAGATAATTTTCTTATATCCTTTGTGGTCAGATTTGTGCTATGCAATGCCATTTACATTTTTTATTTTTTTTTAAGATTTTATTTATTTATTTGAAAGAGATAGAATGAGAGAGAAAGAGCACATGGGAGGGGGAGGGTCAGAGGGAGAAGCAGACTCCCTGCTGAACAGAGAGCCCGATGCGGGACTCAATCCTGGGACTCCAGGAACATGATCTGAGCCAAAGGGAGTCGCTTAACCAACTGAGCCACCCAGGTGCCCACATTTTGGTATTTTTTTTAAACTTTTTAAAATGAATACATAGAAGACCAAGATTTTTTAGAATATAATTATTTTGTATTTTACTATGATGGTGGATGCATGTCATTATACATTTGTCAAAACTTATAAAAGGTAAATGCCAAGGATTAACTTTCATGTAAACTATGGACTTTGGGTGATGATGATGTGTTAATGTAGGCTCTTCAATTGTAACATATGTACTACTCTGATGGGAAATATTGATAGTGAAGGAGGCCATGGGTATGTGGGATCAGGCAATACATTGGAGCTTTCTGTAAGTTTCATTCAATTTTATTGTGACTCTAAAATGCTCTGAAAAATAAAGTCTATTAGACAGTTTTTTCTTGTATTTCCCAGTGTCTATTTTGGAAGTCCAGAACAACTGGCTGGAGGTAAAAAATATACAAATAATTCTCAAGCACATACTGATTATGGTGCAATTGTTTGCAAAGATGGCCACAGTGATTCCTCCCATCCTTGTGTATATACCTTTCTGGAATATGATTTACCTTTGAACCTGGTGGCATGGCTTGTTTGGACCAGCAGCATCAGTACAAATAATGCTATGGAATTGCTGAAGCTCGGCCTCAAGAGGACTTAAATATTTTCTCCCCATCTGGAACATGGGAGAGGAATGCAAAGAAATCTGGTTTGATTTTCTAAAAATCGAGAGCATGGGGAAAGTGACAGCTAGCTCCCCCAACTGCAAACATGAGTGATGCCATTCTGCACCATCAAACCCAAGTCCATTTGTCACATGAGAGGCCCTTGGCTGATGACCAAAGAACTGCCCAGATTATCCAGGTCCCAAATATCTGAACCATAGAATCCTGAACAGATAAAATAGCTGCCATTTGAAGACACTGAGATTGTCTTATCAGTATGTTTTGGTTATTCAGCAATACCTAATGAATACATTGATAAATTTCAGCACATTCTTTATAAAATTATACATTAGAGTTCCTACAATAAGCCTAAAAATCGTGTTTATTTCCATAGTAGCTGTACAAAATTTTAGGGTCAGATTTTTTATGTATTTATATAATTAGGAACTTCTTAGAGAGGTTCTAGTTAAGTGTGTGTTATCTATTAAATCAGATATAATAAATTCAAGCACACAGATAAATAACTAATTCCCAATATTGTTTCTTTTTTCTCCATCTTCTTGAAATTCTACCTTTTATTCTTTGATTTTCTTCTTAGAGTAATACTTTCTTTAAAATTATGGATATTATTTGATACTTTCTTCAAAATCCAGCCATTTTTTTTCCTTACTAGAGTTAAAATCTTCTCAAAATTTTCCACTTTAGGAGACCTCATCATTTCTCCGTGACTTTGATACCTAAAGGAACCAAGAAATGCAGCAGACAAAATTAAATTTCAGAAACACTGTAGTTTTACAGTACAAAAATTTCTCATACATTTTGAATTATCAGAGAAAATGTATTTAATTGTGATATTAACATTCACAGAACTCTGAATATGCTTTATATTATGTCAGGTTTTTTTCAAAATGTAAACTAACCTTTTTTAATTCCTTGAGATTAGCATGAGTGGAGTGCGTGGCTGTAAGTTCTTAATGAGAAGTTTCCCTGTAACTCATTTTTCTAGCTTGTTATGATTTTGTTTTCAGTTAGATACAACTTCTTTGCATCAAAAGGGATTTGCATTCTTCATTTAGCTTTGCAGGAATTATGGGACTCTACACCACCCACTTTTAGACACATCATTTATTTTTCAGGGACAACATTCGAGTGTTCAGACTCCTTTCTTATGAACAGGCAAACAATGGTTTCTTCCCTCATTCTGACTAGGTGCCTGGCCATTCTCACATGGTAATTGACACAAGTGTACATTATGACATGGTGAAAATATTATCAGCTCTGAACTGACAAATCTAATTTGAATCTAGGTTTTGCCATTAACTAAGTCTATTGTTCAGTATACGTTGGAAAATGTACTTAAATCATCTGTGGTTTCTTCATCTATCAGGCTAGACTTGATGCTAATACTGAGGATTTCATCTGTGTAAATGATTTGTGCCTGACACATATTGTTCAATAAACTGTATTATAATGATTTTATAACATTGTTCAAGCATGTAGAGGTAGCAGCCACCTCTGAAAATCTTGTCTACCTTCCTCATCAGAATTGATGCGGTCAGCCCTGTGAGGCTTGATCCCGTTTGATAAAGTTCTGTCATGTAGGCTACTATTCTCAATTTGTCAGCATCTCATAAAAGTCTTCAAATGAATGATGAATGAATTGTTGGGGCTGATTCAAAAAAAAAAAAAAAGAATCACAAATCAAGCAATCAGACACTCTTCTGCCTTCTCTTAGTTCCTTTTCCTCAGGAGAGAGAAATCTCAATGAACACTACAACTGGCAATTGACAAAGATAAACTCTCAAATGACACTTCCCTCTTCAAGGAGCTGTAAGCATTAAATGTTTATTAATTTAATAGGAAAGAGAAATGCAGAAACCATCATGGAGAAGACTTGGGGAGCAGCAGAGCCATGGAAATAAAGAACCAAAATGAACCAGCCTTGGGAAATGTGTGTAGAAGAGAATTTAAATAACATAAACTATAATAAGTAGAAATATAAATATGTTTCAATGGTTTAATTGAAAATAATAACGTAATTTGATTTAGGTGGTGGAATGAAGAGTAGTAGACGGATTATGAGTTTGATAATTTTCCACTTAAACACAGTGGGAGTCTAGCTTCATTTTTAATTTAAGAAAAATATGAAAAATCCAATTCAATAAATTTATTAATGTAGCCGTTAGATTTACTAAAAACAACTTAAATTATTCAAATGAGCAGGAAAATATAAACAAAGAAAAACACAAAGATGTCTACATTTCTAAAATAAAGGAAACAGCATTATAAATAAAACACAACATAATTGAAGACAAAATCTTAAAAAACATGGCTTTGGTTTTAATACATACAAGATAAGTTGTTGTCACAATGTATATATTTTCTAAGTACCCTTAAATAAATTTTGTAACACAGGAAAGGAAATTACAAACATACAAAAAATGTATTTATATGTGTTGAATATATCTGTGTACACATGTCAGTGTGAATATATGTATCATTTAACATAACAAATTTGTATTCATCTTCCCAAAGCCAAAATAAAATTTATAAATTTATAAAACTTGAGGATATAAGGTTAAAATTTCAGGTTTCTTATCTCAATTTATTCTGTGCCTATTTTCATCCATCATCCATGTATATTTATTGATTTGCTTCAACTTTTTTTTTTAATTTTTGATGAACAAATCAGTCTAAAAAAGGTGGAGATTAGATCTGGGGGACAAATGTAATGGTCCTATATTTTGCAAAGAACTATTTGTTGCCTGTATTTATAAGCTCTACCATAATTTCAATCTTAATTAATTGATTTATTCCTCAAATGTTAAAAATATTTTCATTCAGTCTTATTTAATTGATGATTTTACCTTTAATTTGCTGATTAATTAACTTATTCATCCTTTCTTTAATTCTGTATTAACTGTATCTTATAAACTTATAATGGGATTTTTCAAAAGTTTCAGTTATAGGTTAGATCAAATCTTTCCTGTGTTATAAAATGTATTTCAAGATATTTAGAAAATATATACATTGTGACAAAAACTTAACCTTGGTAAAAAGGTGGGATAAGTGGAACAAATCATTTGAGATAAAACAAAAGATAAATAATATCTATACATAAATATAGCACATGAAATGATGTCTGATAATTATGGCTGCCAAAAGTAAATTGCTTGTTTTGTCTTTGAATTTTGTAGAAGACAATGAAATTGTTTTTAAATATATAATTAGTTTTACTACAGTCTTCTGGGTTAAGCATGGACATTTTAACATCCATCTTTACAATAAGAAACAAAGCTGAACAAATTAAAAATCAATGGCTTTTCTGTATTCATGAGAGACCTGAAGTTTCAGGGCAAACCACCTTTCAAAATCTGGAGAAACAGACTTATCCAGAGAAACACAGCCTGATCTGTTTACCTAAATAAACACCTCTGCAGTCAGGAACTGGTAGAAAACTTAAGTGGTAATTTTGATTAATGGATGGATACTGAGTGTGGATTAGCATGAGAATAGGAAACTCTTAGAGGCCACAATATAAGAGGGGGCCCAGAAATTTAATGATTGTTTTCCTCAAGGAACTCCACCAGATTTTCAGTGAAGATCCAAGAAAATACCTGCAGCTCTAGCAGGGGTTAGGAAAGAAATCACTGTGAATTATGCCCAGAACTTTCTCCATAATATAGCTTCCCAGGACTTTCCCCAGCTAGGGGAACACATCCTCTGACACCAGCCCTCTCTAACCTTCTTGTTGCACCTACAATGGAGAAAAACTTTGGAAGTACACACAACAGAAACAGAGACCCACGTAAGTTTGAGATTTAATCATGAGATTATAAAAGTCTTTCCTTCACTATGCCTTATAGACACAATAGGACTCAAGTAAATAACAGTGGGGATTCTAGCTGCAAGACCTGCAAGACACTCTCTGAGAAGCCATACTTGAGTTGAGAACCCAAAGTTGAGAGAAGACACAAGACAACAGAACCAGTGAATTTTGAGGCATCTGGCATCTACAGCCACAGCAAGAATTAAACACAGCCCAACTTCTAACCAGATTGGCAAAAATAACAATATAAACATCTCACACTAAAATCCTGTTAATCTCAGTTCCTATTACCCAATATATTATATCTGGCTTACAGCAGTAAAAAGCACAGTAAAGATAAAAAACAGTTTGAAGAGACAGAGCAAACATCAGAACCAAAATCTGATATGGCAGATAAATTGGAATTTTCAGACTAGGGATTTAAAAAATTATGACTAGTATACTTAGACGGAAAAAGTAGAAAATACAAGAATAAAACATTAATCTAATTGGAGAGATTGACCCTTTAAGAAAGAATCCATAGCAAATACTAGAAATGAAAGCATTGTAATGGAAATGAAGAATGTCTTTGATGATTTCTTCTGGAGACTGGACACAGCCAAAGAAAGAATTAGTGAGCTTAAAGAAATGTCAATTGAAACTTTCAAAATTCAAATGCAAAATGAATAAAGAATGAAATGGCAAAACAGAATATCTAAGACTGTGGGACAATTACAAAAGGTGTAGCATGTGCAAAATAGGAAAATCAGAAAGAGAAGAGAATAAGGGGCAGAAGAAATATTTGAAATAATAATGTTTGAGAATTTCCCCAAATTGTTGATAGACAACAAGTCATAGATCCAGGAAACTCAGACAACATAAGAAAGATAAATACTAAAAATTCTACACTTAGGCATATCCTATTTAATCTTCAGAAAACCAAAAACAAAGACAACCTATTGAGATAAGCCATAAGAAAAAAGAAGAAAGAACTTAACTACTGAGGGATAGGGATAAGAATTACATCAGACATTTCATCACAAATTATACAATCAGGATAAGAATAAATGTTTAAATTGCTGAAAGAAATACACCCCATAAGCCTAGAATACTATATCCAACAAAAGGTCCTTCAAAAATGAAGGAGAAATCATTTATCAGCAACAGAAACGCCCTATAAGAAATGTTAAAAGATCTTCAAGGAGAAGAAAAATGATATAGGTCAGAAACTCAGGTCTTCATACTGAAAGGAAATGCATCAGAAAAGACATAAATCAAGGTAAAATAAAATATTTTATTTTCCTTACTGTTAATTTATCCAAAAGATAGCTGTTTTATTAAATTAATAACAGTAACAGTGCATTGGATAATTATGGCACATGGGTAATGAAATGAATGGCACTGATGTCACAAGGTACAAGAGAACGGGGATTGAGAATACTATTACAAGGTAATGCAAACAAATGAAGCAGTATATTGTTATTCAATTGTGGACTTCTATTAGTTTATAAGGCATATGGAAAACTCTACGGGAATTAGTCAACAGTTAGAGTGAATATGCTAAGAGATAAAATGGAAATCCTAGAAAACGCTCAATCAAAATAAAGTCAGAAAAAGAGAGGCAGATGAAAAAGACCAAGTACTACACAGAGCACACAATTATAAACATGTTAGATATTAATCCAACTATATCAATAATTTATTTAGACATAGTTGATATAAATTCACCAATTAAAGGACAGGTATTTTTAGATTGGACTAAAACAAATAAACATACAGACCCAATGTATCAAAAGAAAGCTGGTGTAGCTAGCCTACTTTTATTTTTTAAGGTTTTTTTTTTTTTTTTGCTTTGTTTTCTTTTAAATTTTAATTCCAGTATAGTTAATATATAGTGTTCTACTAGTTTCAGAAAAAGGGGCAGGCATTTAGACATTGTTAGACAAAACTGATTCAGAATGAAAAAAAGTTATCAGAGTTATAATGATAAAGAGGCCAATTCTTCAAGAAGAGGAAACAATTTAAAATGTAAATGAACCTAAGAAGAGATTGTCAAAACATTTGAGGCAGAAAGTGATAGAATTGAAAGGAGATTAAAAAAAAAAAAAAAAAAAAAAAAAGGGGTGCCTGGGTGGCTCAGTTGGTTAAACGACTGCCTTCGGCTCAGGTCATGATCCCGGAGTCTCGGGATCGAGTCCCGCATCGGGCTCCCTGCTCAGCGAGGAGCCTGCTTCTCCCTCTGCCCCTCCCCCACTCATGTATTCTCTCTCTCTCTCATTCTCACTCTCTCAACATAAATAAATAAATCTTTAAAAAAAAAAAGAAAGGACATAATGAAGAAATCTCTTATTGTGGTTGGACACTCAACAACACCCCTCTTTTCATAATTGATAGATAAAGCAAATGGGAAAATCAGTAAAGGTATCGCTGACTTGAATAGCACCATCAATAAACTGGATTTAATTGACATTTATCGAACACTCTGTCCAATGACACCAGAAGACACATTCTTCTCAAGCTTACATGGCACATGCACGAAGATAGACCACAGTTTACACTATAAAACATACTTTAAAAAATTTAAAAGAAAAAAAATAATATAAAGTTATGTTCTTAGACCATGGTGGAATTAAACTAGAAATCAGTAACAAGAAAATAGCTGGAAAATCTCCAAATACTTAGAAATTAGCTGCCTTTTATATAAAACACATGGGTCACAGAAGAAATCTCAAGAACAATTAAAATATTTTGAACTAAAGGAAATATTACTTATGAAAATTTGTGGAATGTGGTGAAATTAATTCTTAAAGCAAATATATAGCAATAAATGCATATGTTATAAAAACAGAAATCTAAAATCAATAACCTAAGCTTCCACCTCAGGAAATTAGAGGAAATAAGGCAATTTATGCCTAAAGCAAAAAAGATTAAGAAAAATTAGAGCAGAAATCAATGAAATTGAAACTAGGAAGCCACAGAGAAAATCAATGTAACTGAAACCTGGTGTTTTGAAAAGATCAACAAAACTGATAGACATCTACTTAGGCTAACCAAGAAAAGAGAGAAGACTCAAAGTGCCAATATTGAAATGAAAGGGAGGTAATCACTATTGATCCCATAGACATCAAAAGTATGGTAAATTAGTACTATAAACAACTCTATACCCACAGAATTGGTAAATTAAATAAAATGGAACAATATCCTCAAAAGAAACAACCTATCAAAAGTCACACAAAGAGAGATATACAAGCTGAATAAACCTGCACCTATTAACTCATATTTAACAATGTTCCAAACCCAAAATGATAAGGCCCAATGATTTTATGTGGATATACATGGCTATCCTTTTTTGTAAGCTGGATGGCCACAAGCACCATAAGAGCAATTAGAATACCTAGTGCCTGGATCTTAGTTTCTCTAATACAGTTCTCCAGTAAAAGAACCAAAGCTCCTGGAGAAAAGGCTGATTCTAGGATTGGGGCAGGGAATATACAAGGTGAGCCTAGGGCATCCTGTAGTGCCAGAAGGTAAGAAAGTGCTGAAAACAAATAGCAGCTAAAACTAAAAATAACACCTCCATACTTTAGTGTGTGTGTGTGTGTGTGTGTGTGTGTGTGTGTGTGTGTGAAAGGGACAAAAGAACCAATTGAAAGAACTACCAATGTCTAAATCTAGCATCTGAACTAAATAAAAAAGAGAGAGGGAAGGAAGGAAGGAAGGAAGGAAGGAAGGAAGGAAGGAAGGAAGGAAGGAAGGAAGGAAGGAAAGAAGGAAGAAGGGTAGGTAGGTATTGGATTATAACCCAGTTATAAAATGAATATTTATGGAACCATACTGATATAAATGATTGAATACCTAAATAAATAGGGGAGAGTAGAAAAATCTCTTAGGCTTAAAAACTCCAAATAATTTACATTAATATTCCACCGTCATGGGAGTGGAGCATAGATCTCCACTTCTTCTTTGTGAACTGCACACAGAGACTTCCTTCCAAAGAGTGGAGTGGAGAAACCTGAGAAACACTACCTTAGCCAGGTGATCAAGGTTAATACCAATAGTGATAAGTTGCATTGATAATATGTACCTTTGCTAGGTGATGAAAATAGCATTTTACCTCTGTTATTTTCCTCCCCCAAACACATAGCACTGTCTCGGTAGAAAGATACTTCACAAAATACCAGAACAGTACATCCCCAAACCATCAAGGTCATCAATACAAGGAAATGCTAAGAAACGCTCACATTCTAGAGGAGCCTAAGGAGACATAATGATTAAATGTAATGTGATCTCTTGGATGGGATTCTGGCTACTGTAATAGAAACTAAGGAAATCTAAATAACTTATATCTTTTACTTTATAATAATATATCTATACTGGTTCATTAATCATAGCAAATGTACCACATTAATCTAAAATATTAATAATAGTACAAGTTGGTTGTGGGGTATATGAGAACTCTACTATATTCACAATTTTATGTAAATCGAAAACCATTCTAAAATGAAAGCTCCCTATATAAATATCAACAGCATTTTTCACAGAGCTAGAACAAATAATCCTAAGATCTGTATGGAACAACAAAAGACCCCAAATAGCCAAAGCAATTTTGAGAAAGAAGAACAAAACTGAAAGCATCACAATCCCAGATTTCAAGATACACTACAAATTTGTAGTAATCAAAACAGTATGGTACTGGCACAAAAATAGACACATAGATCAATAGAACAGAATGGAGAACCCAGAAATAAACCCATGCTTTAATGGCCAAGCAATCTACAACAAAGGAAGCAAGGATATGCAATGGGAAAAAGACAGTCTCTTCAAAAATGGTGTTGGGAAAAATGGACAATTACATGCAAAAAAATGAACCTGGACCACTTTCTTACACCATACACAAAAATAAACTCACAATGAAATAAATATCTAAACGTGAAGATCTGAAACAATAAAAATACTAGAAAAGAGCACAGGGAGTAATTTCTTTAACATTGGCCATAGCAACATTTTTCTAGATAGAGATCTCCTGAGGCAAGGGAAACAAAAGTAAAAATAAACTATTAGTACTACATGAAAATAAAAAGCTTGTGCACAGTGAAAGAAACAATCAACAAAACATAAAGGCAACCTACTGAATGGGAGAAGATATTTGTAAATGACATATCCAATAAGGGGCTAATACCCAAAATATATAAAGAATGGATACAAGCCAACACCAAAAAAAAAAAAAAAAAAAAATCTGACTTAAAAATGGGAAAAGATGCTCAACATCACTCATCATCAAAGAAATGCAAATCAAAAATGCAATGAGATATCACTTCACACCTGCCAGAATGACTAAAATAAAAAACACAGGAAACAACAAATGTTGTAGAGGATGCAGAGTTGGAGGGAATGCAAAATGATATGGCCACTGTGTAAAACAGTATGAACATTTCTCAAAAAAACTAAAAAGAGAATTACCATATGATCCGATGATTCCAACATTGGGCATTTACCCAAAGAAAATGAAAACTAGTTTGAAAAGATATATGCTCCCCTATGTTTATTGCAGCTTTATTTAAGTAGACAAATATGGAGGCAGCCCAAGTATCCATCAATAGAGGAAAAGATAGGGGCACCTAGATGGCTCAGTTGGTTAAGCATCTGCCTTTGGCTCAGGTCATGATCCCCGGATCCTGGGATCCAGCCCTGCGTTGGGCTCCCTGCTCAGCGGGGAGCCTGCTTCTCCCTTTCCCACTCCCCCCTGCTTGTGTTCCCTCTCTCACTGTCAAGTAAATAAATAAATAAATAAATAAATAAATAAATAAATAAATAAAATCTAATAAAAAATAGAGAAATAGATAAAGATGATTTGGTATACACACACACACACTGGAATATAACTCAGCCATAAAAAATAATGAAGTCTTATCATTTGTGAGAACATGGATGGATCTAGAGGGTACAAGGCTGAGTGAAATAAATCAGACAGAGAAAAACAAATACTGTATGATTCTGTATGATTTCACTCATGTGTAAAATATAAGAGACAAAACAAACTAAGAAAAAAAAGAGACAAACAAAAAAAAAGTACATTCTTAAATATAGAGAACAAACTAATGGCTGCCAGAAGGGAGGTAGGTAGGAGGATGGGTGAAATAGGTGATGGGGACTAAGAGTACACTTATGATGAGTACCGAGTAATCTATAGAAGTGTTGAATCACTATATTGTACACCTGAGACTAATACAACAGTGTATGTTAACTATACTGGAATTAATTTTTTTTAAATATATTTTAACAGATCCATCTATAGACTTCCAATTCAACTTGAATAGTTTTTTTTTTTTTTTTTTTATGCTTTAAACTTCTGTTTCAAATATTTGGACATAAAGAAATAGAACATGTGGCATTTCATGAAAATCTCAAGTGCCTTTTACAATTTTTCTTTTATAAATATAACTCTCAAACTAAACATAAGTAGGAGATCCATATAGAAAATCTCAAGTCAACTAGTGTCTCATAAAAATAAAAAGGATTATCTGGCTTTTAAGGTTCTAATATTCATATCTGTGACAACACTTTTATCACATAAAGATGCTGGAAAACTTATCAATTTCTCTACTATACTTGACAAAAAGATTGTTAGAGCTATATTTGAAAAGTAAAAAAAAAAGGAAATATATATGGCAATTTCAAGTCTATAAGAATATCAAATGCAATACATATTTATAAATGTGTTAATAAATTATATACCTCTAATATCATCATTATGTTATATATTTATCATAAAATGATGGGTTTATACTATATTATTGTCATTTTTTTCCTACAGAAAACAGTTCAGAAATAAGAAATACAGTATTCAGTTGAGTATAACAGTTTATGCTATAGAGTTTAGTGACCAGGCTCTAAAGAATAATCCCCCCTACCCCTGAAGTAACAGAAAACAAGCTGCTTCAGATAAGCAAACAAAAATGGTTTCTTGCCTTCTTGCTCTTGAAATACATCCCTTGTGTTAAATATGACTAGCAATAGCTAGTAAAATTCAAATTAATCTTTGTCAGTGGAAATGGAAAATGAAGTTTTGAAGAAGGAATGTCTAAAATAAGCATAGATATCACAGGACTCCACTGCAATAGAGAGACACCAAAGATGCTAATTTGGAGTGAGGCAATTTCTCAAAAGTACTTGTAGAAAATAACCTGCCTTTATGTAAGCTTTTACTTTCTAACTAGCACAGTTCTGTTTTGTTTTGATCCTTTCACAGGTGCTGTGGGAGTTTTGAGTTGTCAAGGACCTGAGAATTACCTGTCCAGTGGAATGCAAAGGAACAGGTAGCAGTAACCTCTTGCTTATCAAGTCACCTTCATGGGGGGACAGGGGTGTTGGGAGGAAACATTTCTACCAAAGTCCTCATCAACTGCATGAAAATCTATTTAGAATTGGCATAGGGAAGGAAAAACAATATAGTGGACCTACATTCAAATCTGAATGTGATTTATTCTCTCAAGAACCTGAGCAAGGACTTAAGCCATCAGTGCCTCAGTTTCTCCTTTATGCAGTGGGACTTATGGTAGTAGTCATCTGTGCTATCCTGTCTCGGTATGACTGCTTCTGTCCTATGCCCTCAGCCTGTAATCCAGGGAAATTAAATGTGAAATAAGTCCTAGTTCCAACAATTACCCTAATCAACATTTTTCTTACCAATCAACTCCACTCGTCCTAGATGTAAACTCTTGTTTATATGAAGTTTAAAGAAGACATGCTTCTTCTGGGCCCAAGGTGTTATTCCCACACTACAAGGCTCCTTGTCCCTACCATCTGCTCTATGTCTACTGTTAGGTAAATGGAGTGGGGGTGGGGAGCTCAGTAACACATTTGATTTGTTTCTATGCTTATTAGATCAAAATATATGTAATATCTTTATCTGATTGATTATAGCCAATATCAGGGAGGAGAAAATACCTGCTCATGATCTCCATTATGGGAAAGTTTTGATTTGTTGCTGTTAGAGAAGAAACCATAGCTATGTGAAGAGGCTGATATTGCCATGCTGTGGCCAGAAAACTGAGAGCAGTAGCTTGTAACATTGTGAGCCATGGGAGGTTGACTGGAGTGCTGGATGTCAGAGCTTCTGTGGAAGTATTGATGTCCTGGATGGATGCTGGACTGATATTACTGGGGGATCATATCAGAATAATGATCACACTTAACATTGAACACCCCTTGACTGATCGATGTAGATCTTGCCAATTAAAACAGCTCAAAGAGATTCCCTCAGATATGATCAGATAGAGTCACATAAAATATCAAAATCTCAGGGCTTTACAAATTTCAAGTGCCTTTTTTAATGTCTACCTCAATGCTATAAATTTCCCTCTAAGCACTGCTTTCACTGCATTCCACATAGTTAGATAAGCTGTATTATTTTCATGTTCATTGAGTTTAAAATATTTTTAAATTACTTTTGAGACTTCTTTGTTCCATGTGTTATTTAAAAGTGTGTCAATTAATCTCTAAGTATTTAGAGGTTTTTCCAACTATCCTTCTGTCATTGATGTCTAGTTTAATTTTATTGTGGTCTAAGAACAAACTTGTATACTTTTTGTTCTTTTAAATTTATTAAGATGTGTTTTATGGCTCTGACTGTAATCTATCTTAGTCAATGTTCCATGTGAGCTTGAGAAGAAAGTGTATTCTGCTGGTATTGGGTGCAGTAGTCTATAAATGTCAATTATATCCCATTTGATTGATTGTGCTGTTCAGTTCAGCTATATCTTTTCTGATTTTCTGCCCGCTTGATCTCTCAATTACTGGTAGAGAGATGTTGAAGTCTCCAACCATGTTAGTGTATTCTTGTCATTCTCCTTGCAGTTCATCAGTTTGTCCACATTATTTTGCTTCTCTAAAAACTGGCCCTTTTATCATATGTAATACTCCTTTACCCATTTGATAATTTTCCTTGCTCTGAAGTCTGCTTTGTCTGTAATAAATATAGCTAGTTCCAATTTCTTTTAATTAAACTTGGAAGATAAATCTTTCCCATCCCTTTACACTGAATTTGTGTCTATTGTGACAACATGTAGTTGTCTTTTTTTTAATCTACTGTATCTCTGTCTTTTAATTGGTGATTGTGGAAATTTAAAGTGGTTATTGACAGAATATTGAATATTGATGGAATTAATGTCTACCATATTAGTTACTGCTTTCTATTATTGTTCTTGTTCTTTGTTTTGTTTTTTGTCTTCTACTCTTTTCCTGTTTTCTATAGTTTTAAATGAACATTTAATATGATTCTATTTTTCTCATTTTTTAGCACATAAAGTATGCTTTTTTTTTAATCAATTGCTCATGAGTTGCAGTATACATTTACAATGAATTCAAGTCCTGTCTCAGCACTACACCATTTCATAGCTAGTGAAAATATCTATTATAAGATTGGGTATTTCCAGTTCCTCATTCCTATCCATTAGAACATTGCTGTTACTCATATCCCATAAGGTAGAGTCACTATATTTCTATTATTATTTTGACCCAGCTCTTATCCATTGGATCAAGTAAAGAAAAACAAAAGGTTTTATTTACCTCATTGATTCCTTCTCTAACAGTCTTCTGTTCTTTATGTGGATCCAAATGTCTGACCTATATCACCTTCCATCTTTCTGAAGGCCTTACCAATTCTTACAAATCAGACAAGAGACTGCTGGAGACAAATTCTCTCACTGTTTGCTTGTCTGGGGGTGTTCATTTCTTCTTCACTTTTAAAGAGTTGTTTGTTTGTTTGTTTGTTTGTTTATTTATTTATTTATTTATTTATTTATTTATTTATTTATTTATTTTGCATACAGAAGTCCAAGTTGTTGACTTCTGCTTTCAACACTAAATATTTCACTCCACTGTTCTTATTTGCATGGTTTCTGAAGAGAAGTGCAACGTAACTCTTAACCTTGCTTCTCTATATGTAAGATGTCTTTTTTCCCCCCTGGCTTCTTTCAAGATGTTTTCTTTGCCTTTGATTTTCTGCCGTTTGAATATGAAACAACTAGGTGTAGACTTTTTAGTATTTATCTTACTTGGTTTCTGTGAGCTTCCTAGATCTGTGGTTTGCTATAGAAATGCTCATTTTGCTTCAAAAATTTCTTCTTTCCCATTCTGTCTTCTCCTCCTGGAATTCCCATTATGTCATAGCACATGTTTTGTAAGTTGCTTGGTTCTTGACCATCCTGTTCTGCCATTTTCATTCTACCCTCTTTCTTCACTTTAGTTCTAGGAGTTTATATTGACATTATTTCAAGCTCACTGATTCTTTCTTCAACTGTGTACAGACTATTGATCAGCTGACCAAAGCATTTTTGATTTCTGTTACAGTGTTTTGATTCCTAGAGTTTCCTTTTGGCTCCTTCTTAGAGTTTCAATCTCTCTGCTTACCCCTCTGTTTTGCAGTTTTTGCAGTTTTCCACACCTTTTCCTTTACAGTCCTTGCCACATTATCTATGTAGTATCTAAGTCTGGTTCTGATGCTTACCCCATCTCTTTAAATTATGTTTGTTTGTTTTTGTCTTTCAGTGTGTTTTTAATTTGTTGTTGTTGTTGTTGCAAGCCAGATATGATGGTCTGTATAAAAATAACTAAAGCAAATAGGCCTTTAGTGTAGGCTTTTATGCTTACCTGGCTAGAAGTTAGAGAATATGTACATTTTTGCTATACCAATAGGTATGAGGCTAAAATTTCCTTTGATGTCTTTGTTTGCATCTTCTCTGCTGTCTTTGGGGTTTCACAGAGACTTCTTCAACAAGGTCTAAAATATGTAATTCTTTCAGTTGTATCCCCTTGTTATCATATAGGCATCATACTGATGTGGTGGTAGGGTGTGGGAGGAAAAGAAGCATTCTTTTTTTTTTTTTAAAGATTTTATTTATTTGACAGAGAGACAGTGCGAGAGGGAACACAAGTAGGGGGAGTGGGAAGGAGAAGCAGGCTTCCCGCGGAGCAGGGAGCCCGATGTGGGGCTCGATCCCAGGACCCTGGGATCATGACCTGAGCTGAAGGCAGACACTTAACAACTGAGCCACCCAGGTGCCCCAAAAAGAAGCATTCTTTAGTCCTGTGATTAGGTCTTAGTCTTTAGTGAAACTTTGCCCTGAACTGTGATCTCACAAGTGCTTCTCAGTCCCCATCATCCTCTCCCAGGTGATACAGGAAGGCTAGAGAGGTCTAGAGTGGGTATTTACTTTCTGCCATGTAGAAGGCTGTTACAGACTGGAGTTGGTTATTTCCCTTATACTATATCAAAGGCTAGAGCAAACAAGCTGGACATTTCCATTCCCCCAGGTAGGTTAGGTTCTGGCAAAACCCTAGGATGTTAAACTTTGATAAAAATAGTTTCTAATGAGGACAACCTTGTTAAAAACAGAAAGCTCTAGACATATTTCAGAATGGCTACTTCGGGAGTGCTAGAAGCACATGAAAATATTTCTCTTGTCTTTACCAGGTAAGAACCTGGTAGTCCTCTTTGAGGTAAAACTCAGAAAAGTGTGAGGGCTTTACTAACCCTTGGCCCCACTAGTGTTTTAATTTCTTAAACTTGCCCATGCTAAGTCTATTCTGTGGTTCTGTTTCCACCCATGTTTCTCTAATCTGGGAGTAGCCATTTGCCCTGTGATTTCAATTCTCTCATGGATCTAAAAAGAGCTGTTGAGGGGCGCCTGGGTGGCTCAGTTGGTTAAGCAACTGCCTTTGGCTCAGGTCATGATCCTGGAGTCCCGGGATTGAGTCCCACATCGGGTTCCCTGCTCAGCGAGGAGCCTGCTTCTCCCTCTGACCCTCCCGCTCTCATGTACTCTCTCTCATTCTCGCTCTCTCAAATAAATAAATAAATCTTTTAATAAATAAATAAATAAATAAATAAATAAATAAATAAATAAAAAGAGCTGTTGATTTTCATTTTGTTCAGCTTTTATCTTGCTGTGTGGACAGGAGTAATGACTTCAATATTCCTTACGTGCCAGACCAGAAATCAGAAGCCCCCACTCATACATTCTTGCTTATTTCTTATTCTGTTCTATTAATAGTGCCCAGCATGGCCATGTGATAAACAGATGTCAACAAAAGCCCTACTTATCGAAGGAAGTAAACCCTGGCCCTAAGAATTGCTTTGTACCTCAAACTGAATAAATTTCAGGCATAAGATATGGCACCTTCACATTCAATATCCAACTTTATTTATCACTACATCATATATTTAGATAGGATTGCTTTTATATATTTTATTTATGAGGACTGTGTTAACTTATGTGTACATCCTAAAACTAGTATGCAAATAAGCACTAGAAAAACGAGCGTAAAATTCCCAAAGTACATCTGGACTCTTGCATTAATCATATTTTTGTTTTATGATGCTTTGACATCTTGGGGCTTGGGTACCCTGAGGGGAGGGATGCCTCTCCCAAAGCTAGTTAATTCCTAAATATAGGAAACAACTTGCCTGTGAGTACACCTTTTATGTGCAAACCAACCCATGCAGAGCCCATTACCTAAACAGTATCCCTTATCTATCTCTCACATCAAGCCAATATTCTCCCTACCCCAAACCATCCCAAGACCAGACTCCAGACAACTAGACACAGACCCTTTAGCTGAGAGCCCACTGAGGTTATTCAAACTATCCCAACTCAGGCTTGCTCAGTGGTTACCCTGCCTTGCCCATTCCTCCCCAGGTAAAGCACAGTTGAGGTTTTGTCTTGCTTCCCCTCACTCCTGCTTCCTCCTGACCATGTCTGGTGATTCTGTGGCATGGTGGGTCTCCTATCCTTGGGAACTAAAAGTCGTAAATTCTTCTGTCAATGGCACCAGCCCCTCTGTGTTTGTTGTCTTATTATAACTGATGAAAACAATTTCTCAGGTACATTTTATTTTATTTTATTAAGATTTATTCATTTATTTGAGAGAGAGAGAGCAGGGGGAGGGGCAAAGGAGAGAGAGAGAGAGAGAATCCCCAAACAGACTCTCTGCTAAGCAGAAGCCAGACACGGGGCTCCATCTCAGGACTGTCAGATCATGACCTGAGCCAAAATCAAGAGTTGGTCACATAACTCACTGAACCACCCAGGCACCCCTAAATTCCCAGGTATATTTTAAAACATACCTCTTAGTTGATACAAAACATCAATGACTAAAAAACTCAACTTTCTTTCATGCAGATGCAGAGAATAAATTCTAAAGTGGTCATTAAGAAAGTCTGGCTTTTTTTGGCAGGGGGGTTGGGATAGATCTTGTTTGCCTCATTTTTAATTGCTGACCTTAGACTTGCTAATAATTACTTTATAAAGTAACATTTATGGAGTTTGCCCTTCCATCTTTTATCCACTTAATAAATAATATATTACAGATAGCTGAATTAAAAAATTAAACATATATTTATTTATTGCTATTTGCTATGTATGAGGTACTTTCCAAGCCACTCTGCAATGAACATGGCAGATACCATCCTCTTTCATGCTTTCTTATTTTCATTATAATCTGGACAAATAGCATAGCTTTATTGAGATTTCTTTAATACACTACAATGTGTAAGGTCTATGAAAATATAAAATGCATTGTATATTTTTATATAATTAAAGAGGGTCTTGCAAATGAAGTATTTAATGAGAATTTTTTTCCTTAAAGTGTAGCTCAGAAATTATTTGAGGGTTGTATTCTGTCGGCAGGAAAATAAAATATATCAACTTCATTTAGAGAATGAATAAATTTAAGATTATATAAAACTCCCAAGTATAGCAGGGATAATTATAGTAATAATTGTGCTGTGCTAAAGATATTGACTTAAAAATGCAATGAAATTACTATTTTTGTCTTCTCATGATATTGAGTTCAATCATTCCTGAGGCCTTAGTCCCAGAGGGGAAAAGACTTTCTGCCCATTTTCTTTGTTTTTACCTATAGACACATAAACTTATTCTCATTACTGAAGGCACCTTATTTTTCCCCACCTACATTCCTTTTAATTCATATTAACTTCCTTCTCTTTATACTAAATATTTTTTCTTAGAAGTTTAGAGATCTTCAGAAAACATTTGTATTATATTTACAGATGTGGTGATCCTCAGTTTAATCCAGACTGATATCAACATTTTTGGATAATTAGAATGAGGACCTCTAGAAATTTAGAAACTGTATAATTTCATCCCTTCACTCAAAGACAAGCATGTGAAACTAATGTGACTAATGTGACTATCCAATGTTAAGTGTTTTGTGAAGAACAGTTTCACAAATGTACATTCACAGAGTTAGGGAATGGTGGTACTATATATGTGACAAATAATTTGCATCTTAAAGTAGGTTAACTACACAGGGGTTGAAATATAATTTAATCAATATGTGTATTAAATTATTTACTTAATAAATTATTGAATTTGTGCATCACAGTCTCAACTTCCATGTTTGTTATGAGCTTAAATATCATCACAAGCATGTGCAAGTATTTGGGTTGGAGCAAGGCATGGCGTATATCTGAGAGAGGCATTAAAAGACATTATGAAAAACAAACTGAGGGTTCTGGAGGGGAAGGGGGTGGGAGGATGGGTTAGCCTGGGGATGGGTATTAAGGAGGGCACGTTCTTCATGGAGCACTGGGTGTTATACGCAAACAATGAATCATGGAACACTACATCAAAAACTAATGATGTAATGTATGGGGATTAACATAAGAATAAAAAAAAATTTAAAAATAAAGTATCGCTGTGTAGGTGAAAAAAAAAAAAAATTAAAAAAAAAAGACATTATGTGTTACATTACTTTAGGGCCATGGTTCTTCATAGGACCTGACTGCAATGGATTCATATCTGGCAGGTAGGATACCAGAAGTCATGATATTGTGAAAGCCCCAAGGAAATCATGGAAATGTTGGCTTTACAGGTCATTCCTGAAACACTCCAGTGGTTGTGGATGGATTTGAGACCCCAGCTCAGAGAGACAGAAGCCCTAAAGGATGCAAAGACAAGTTTGGAAAGGATAACAGCCTTTGTCCCCATCACAAGATAATGTTTGTTGGTCTATCCTTGTTTCCTTGGCTCTTTCCTTTCAACACCAACATGCATTCTTAAATATTTCGGGTAAAATAAAATGACAGGAATCAGTTGTCGCATGTACTTACTACTTTTCTATTGCTAAAATATGCACTTGGGAAATAATATCATGCTGGTACTTTTACCACTCTGGATTTAAAGGGAAGGAGTGACAAGACATATTTTTTTAGAAATGTTATATTTTGGGGCACCTGGGTGGCTCAGTCATTAAACGTCTGCCTTTGGCTCAGGTCATGATCCCAGGGTCCTGGGATCGAGCCCCGCATTGGGCTCCCTACTCCGCGGGAAGCCTGCTTCTCCCTCTCCCATTCCCCCTGCTTGTATTCCCTCTCTCGCTGTGTCTCTCTCTGTCAAATAGATAAATAAAATCTTAAAAAAAAATACAAAGAAAAAAAAAAGAAATGTTATATTTTGAATAAATTTGATTTATCACTAAATCCACTAGTAGCTTTGGCTGTATATGCTGATCAGGCACTTTGCAGCTGATTGTCCCTTTGGGTCCATGATAATGCAACTTCTGCTATCAGTCTGCAGTTCTGCAGAACTTACATCTATGCATCTACAAGAGTATTTTCCATTTACCATGTTGTGATACCAAATCCCTAGCAATTTCACTTAGGTATAACACAAAACAACTAAAAAATGCGCACCTGGAGTTCTATCTCATTTATTTTTATTTAAATGTCCTGAATGTATGTAAATGCTTGTTTTTGCAGTAGATAGGCTGTGACTGTATTCAACATTACCTCATTACCATAATTGTCATTATCGGCATCACAATATTAGCAAACGGATACATGGCATAAATGCTGGGTGCCAGCTACCGATAGAAGGTCTTTCTGTGTATCAACACATTTCATCCTCAAAACAATCCTGTGAGGTACTGCTATTATCTTCATTATACATATTAAAAAGCTAATACACAGGAGTTTAAGTAACTTGTTGAAGGTCACATAACAAGGAGGTGACAGAGCTAGACTAAGTCCAGACCATCCAATTCCAGAGTCCAGACATCAAACACTCCCCAGCCTCCCATGAGGTAAAACAAGGACAGGCTCTATTGAAAGAGCAGTGCATGCACTCAACTTGAATATTATGGGGAAAAGAAAAGAGTCAATAGTAATGGACATATTTTTAAACAATGATTCTTGGACAAAATCTTTTTCCACTTGTGTTTTATTCTGTTTTCACAGAGCAGAATTTGACTTTCAGATTGTGGTCAAGCTGAACCAACAAGGTCTCTTTGGCTTAGCAGGAAGAATATAAGACAAAGAAGGTTCCTGCAACAATGCTTACAAACAGGCAAGGGGACTCGGTGAGGGCTGTGGATTGTCACAGGACCTGGGGAAACAGAAACTGGATGGCACTGGACCGACTGTCAATGGGACCACAGCTGACCATTCCAGAATAAGAATGGCTCTTTCCAACTGAGGGCTGCAGATATTTTAAATACCGAATGCAACAGAAAGTGGTAATGGGCTGTAGGCTAGCTTTTAAGATCATGAATGGGTAAGTCCATTATTAATGACCATGAACTGAAATGACAGGTGACACTGTTTTCCCTCCAGCTAAACCCTGAGAACTGCACTTGAGAGACATGTTTCTTGGTCCCAAAGAGGAGCAAAAAATAATCTGAGGTAATTTCAGACAAATAATAAACATAAGGGGAAAATGCAAATAAGTAAAAATGCTAATTAGGTGTTTCCAAGAGCAAAGGATACTCAAGTCTTTATCTTCTAAAAGAATGCTCTAGGGGGCGGAGCAAGATGGCGGAGGAGTAGGAGACCTGGATTTCGTCTCCTCTCAGGAATTCAGCTGGATAGGGATCAAACCATTCTGAACACCTACGAACTCAACAGGAGATCGAAGAAAAGAAGAGCAACAACTCTCTCATCAGAAAAGCGACCACTTTCTGGAAGGTAGGACGTGCGGAGAAGTGAATACGAGGCGATATTCGGGAGGATAGACGGCGGGGGAGGGGCCTCCATCGGCCGCTTCTGGCGAGTGATAGAGCCGCGGAGCACAAAATCGGAACTTTTAAAAGTCTGCTCCACTGAGGGACGTCACTCTGGTGGCTAAGCGGGGGGTGGAACCCTCCGGGACAGTGGGGTCTCAGGACCCCCGGGGTCACAGAAAGACCGGGGGTGCCTGAGTGTGGCAGAGCTCCCAGGTATCGGAGCAGGGAAGCCGGCTGCAGAGGCGGAGCCCAGGCGCGGGCCCTCAGCTCGGGGTGGCCATAAACCGTGATCCGCGGCCCAGTCGGGCCCCTGCTCCTCCCGCAGGGACCCAACAAGCGGCAGATCCGGGGAGACTCACCTTCCTTCCCCCAGAGGAGCTGTGCGGGAGTGCACCGCAGGGATCTGCTGGGTTTGGAGACTCCACCCGGGGTCGGGTGCCAGAGACAGAGGCGCGCGGTCGCAGGCCGGGCGAGCACGGAGTGCGGCCGGAGACTGGGAGACGGGAGTGACTGACGGCTTTTCTCTGGGGGCTCACTGAGGAGCGGGACCCCGAGTTCTCGGCTCCTCCGGGGCGGAGATTGGGAGGCCGCCATTTTCACTCTCTGCCTCCAAAGCTGTACAGAAAGCTCGCAGGGAACAAAAGCCCCGGAGACCAAACCCGAGCAGATGACTTAGCCGGGAGGGGGCAAGGGCGGGGCAATTCCACCTCCGGCAGAGACATTTGGAAACCACGGCAACAGGCCCCTCCCCAGAAGATCAGCGAGAACAGCCAGCCAAGGCCAAGTTTACTGATCAATGAGAACGGCACAACTCCAGCGCTAGGGGAATACTGCACATAGGATCCATGGCTTTTTTTTACCATGATTCTTTAGTCTTTCAAAGTTAATTTTTTTTTAACTGTCTTTTTGTCTTTTTTTCTTTTTTTTTTGAATTTTTCTTTTTCCCTTTTTCAACCAACATCTTATCAATCCCTTTAAAAAAAAATTATTTTTCATTTTTAGAGTCATATTCTATCCATTCATAGTAGTTACCCATATTTTTGGCTTATATATATAAGTTGTTCTCTCTTTAAAATTTTGAGATAGTTTCTTCTAACAGATTAAAATATATCCTAAATCTCTAGTATATGGTGTTTTCTATTCCCCTGCCTGATCACATTCTCTCCCTTTTTTTCTTTTTTCTTTTTTTAAATCATCTTCTTTCTTTTTTCAAACAACTTCTTATCAATTCCTTTTATAAAATTTTTTATAATTTCCATCTTTACAGTCATATTCCATCCCTTCATCATATCAACCCTTATTTTTGTACATATATAAAGTTTTTCTTTCTTTAAAATTTTGGGAGGCACTTTCTTCTAAAAGACCAAAATACACCCCAAATCTAGTGTGTGGCACTGATCTATATACCAGCCTGATCATATTTGATCAAATTCCAGTTTTTTGTTGTTGTTGTTTTGTTTTGTTTGTTTTTGTTTTTATCTTTATCTTTTTCTTTTTTTTTCTTTTTCATTTTTCTCTCTTTCCCTTTCTTTCCCCACTGCTTCAGGTCTTTTCTGATTTGTTTAGAGTATATTTTCTGGGGACGTTGTTACTCTGCTAGCATTTTGTTCTCTCATTAATCTATTCTCATCTGCACAAAATGACAAGACAGAAAAAATCACCTCAACAAAAAGAACAAGAGGTAGTACCGACTGCCAGGGACCTACTCAATACGGACATTAGTACGATGTCAGATCTAGAGTTCAGAATCATCACTTTAAAGATACTAGCTGGGCTTGAAAAAAATATGGAAGTTATTAGAGAAACCCTTTCTGGAGCAGTAAAAGAACTAAAATCCAACCAAGTAGAAATCAAAAAGGCTATTAATGAGGTGCAATAAAAAACGGGGGCGCTAACTGCTAGAATAAATGAGGCAGAAGAGAGAATATATAGCAATACAAGCCTTTCTCAAGAAACAAGAAAGGTCTCAAGTACACAACCTAACCCTACACCTAAAGGAGCTGGAGAAAGAACAGCAAATAAAGCCTAAACCCAGCAGGAGAAGAGAAATCATAAAGATCAGAGCAGAAATCAATGAAATAGAAACTAAAAGAACAGTAGAACAGATCAACGAAACTAGGAGCTGGTTCTTTGAAAGAATTAACAAGATTGATAAACCCCTGGCCAGACTTATCAAAAAGAGAAGAGAAATGACCCAAATCAACAAAATCATGCATGAAAGAGGAGAGATCACAAGCAACACCAAAGAAATACAAACAATTATAAGAACATATTATGAGCAACTCTACGCCAGCAAATTTGATAACCAGGAAGAAATGGATGCATTCCTAGAGATGTATCAACTACCAAAACTGAACCAGGAGGAAATAGAAAACCTGAACAGACCTATAACCACTAAGGAAATTGAAGCAGTCATCAAAAATCTCCCAAAAAACAAAAGCCCAGGGCCAGGGGAATTCTACCAAACATTTCAAGAAGAATTAATACCTATTCTTCTGAAACTATTCCAAAAAATAGAAATGGAAGGAAAACTTCCAAACTCATTTTATGAGGCCAGCATTACCTTGATCCCAAAACCAAAGACCCCATCAAAAAGGAGAATTACAGACCAATATCCCTGATGAACATGGATGCAAAAATTCTCCCCAAAATACTAGCCAATAGGATCCAACAGTACATGAAAAGGATTATTCACCACGACCAAGTGGGATTTATCCCTGGGCTGCAAGGTTGGTTCAACATCCGCAAATCAATCAGTGTGATACAATACATTAACAAAAGAAAGAACAAAAATCATATGATCCTCTCAATAGATGCAGAAAAAGCATTTCACAAAGTACAGCATCCTTTCTTGATCAAAAGTCTTCAGAGTATAGGCATAGAGGGTACATACCTCAATATCATAAAAGCCATCTATGAAAAACCTACAGCGAATATCATTCTCAATGGGGAAAAACTGAGAGCTTTCCCCCTAAGGTCAGGAACACAGCAGGGATGTCCACTATCACCACTGCTATTCAACATAGTATTGGAAGTCCTGGCCACAGCAATCAGACAACAAAAAGAAATCAAAGGCATCCAAATCGGCAAAGAAGAAGTCAAACTCTCACTCTTTGCAGATGATATGATACTTTATGTGGAAAACCCCAAAGACTCCACTCCAAAACTGCTAGAACTCATACAGGAATTCAGTAAAGTGGCAGGATATAAAATCAATGCACAGAAATCAGTGACATTCCTATACACCAACAAGACAGAAGAAAGAGAAATTAAGGAGTTGATCCCATTTACAATTGCACCCAAAACCATAAGATACCTAGGAATAAATCTAACCAAAGAGACAAAGGATCTGTACTCAGAAAACTATAAAATACTCATGAAAGAAATTGAGGAAGACACAAAGAAATGGAAAAACGTTCCATGCTCATGGATTGGAAGAACAAATATTGTGAAGATGTCAATGCTACCTAGAGCACTCTACACATTCAATGCAATCCCCATCAAATTACCATCCACTTTTTTCAAAGAAATGGAACAAATCATCCTAAAATTTGTATGGAACCAGAAAAGACCCCGCATAGCCAGAGGAATGTTGAAAAAGAAAAGCAAAGACGGCGGCATCACAATTCCGGACTTCCAGCTCTATTACAAAGCTGTCATCATCAAGACAGCATGGTACTGGCACAAAAACAGACACATAGATCAATGGAACAGAATAGAGAGCCCAGAAATGGACCCTCAACTTTATGGTCAACTCATCTTTGACAAAGCAGGAAAGAATGTCCAATGGAACAAAGACAGTCTCTTCAACAAATGGTGTTGGGAAAATTGGATAGCCACATGCAGAAGAATGAAACTGGACCATTTCCTTACACCACACACAAAAATAGACTCCAAATGGTTGAAAGACCTCAATGTGAGACAGGAGTCCATCAAAATCCTAAAGGAGAACACAGGCAGCAACCTCTTCGACCTCAGCTGCAGCAACTTTTTCCTAGAAACATTGCCAAAGGCAACAGAAGCAAGGGCAAAAATGAAATATTGGGACTTCATCAAGATAAAAAGCTTTTGCAAAGCAAAGGAAACAGTCAACAAAACCAAAAGACAACCGACAGAATGGGAGAAGATATTTGCAAATGACATATCCGATAAAGGGCTAGTATCCAAAATCTATAAAGAACTCATCAAACTCAACACCCAAAGAACAAAGAATCCAATCAAGAAATGGGCAGAAGACATGAACAGTCATTTTTCCAAAGAAGACATCCAAATGGCCAACAGACACATGAAAAAGTGTTCAACATTGCTTGGCATCAGGGAAATCCAAATCAAAACCTCAATGAGATACCACCTCACACCAGTCAGAATGGCTAAAATTAACAAATCAGGAAATGACAGATGTTGGCGGGGATGCGGAGAAAGGGGAACCCTCCTACACTGTTAGTGGGAATGCAAGCTGGTGCAGCCACTCTGGAAAACAGTATGGAGGTTCCTCAAAAAGTTGAAAATAGAGCTACCATATGATCCAGCAATTGCACTACTGGGTATTTACCCCAAAGATACAAAAGTAGGGATCCGAAGGGGTACGTACACCCCGATGTTTATAGCAGCAATGTCCACAATAGCCAAACTGTGGAAAGAGCCAAGATGTCCATCAACAGATGAATGGATAAAGAAGAAGTGGTATATATATACAATGGAATATTATGCAGCCATTAAAAGGAATGAGATCTTGCCATTTTCAATGACGTGGATGGAACTGGAGGGTATTATGTTGAGTGAAATAAGTCAAACAGAGAAAGACATGTATCATATGATCTCACTGATTGAGGAATTCTTAATTGCAGGAAACAAACTGAGGGTTGCTGGAGTGGGGGGTGGGGTGGGAGGGATGGGGTGACTGGATGATAGACACTGGGGAGGGTATGTGCTCTGGTAAGCGCTGTGTTTTGTGCAAGACTGTTGAATCTCACATCTATACCTCTGAAACAAATAATGCAATATATGTTAAGAAAAAGAAGAAGAAGAAGAAGAAGAAGAAGAAGAAGAAGAAGAAGAAGAAGAAG
>NW_023270498.1:6418916-6420261 GCF_011800145.1 Mirounga leonina
AGAAGAAGAAGAAGAAGAAGAAGAAGAAGAAGAAGAAGAAGAAGAAGGAGAAGAAGGTAGTGGGAGGGAAAGAATGAAGCGGGGGAAATCGGAGGGGTAGACGAACCATGAGAGATGATGGACTCTGAAAAACAAACTGAGGGTTCTAGATGGGAGGGGGGTGGGAGGATGGGTTAGCCTGGTGGTGGGTATTGAGGAAGGCACATTCTGCATGGAGCACTGGGTGTTATGCACAAACAATGAATCATGGAACACTTCATCTAAAACTAATGATGTAATGTATGGGGATTAATTTAAGAATAAAAAAAATATATAAAAAAATAAAATTAAAAAAAAAGAAAAGAAGCCAAAAGAAAAAAAAAAAAGAATGTTCTATTTTAGAAATAGAACTGAGGTCTCTATTCTGACTTGCCTGTTTGAAAGCGAAAGCAAAGAGCCCACAGGCCCCACCTATTTCCACAGAGCCTGCTGACAAAATTACCACTAAAAGGAGAAAAAAACCCTGAAAACAGGCCAGGGTCAACTGCAGAGGACACTTAAAACTGACATCTTTTAGGGGCGCCTGGGTGGCTCAGTCGTTAAGCGTCTGCCTTCAGCTCAGGTCATGATCCCAGGGTCCTGGGATCGAGCCCTGCATCAGGCTCCTTGCTCCGCGGGAAGCCTGCTTCTCCCTCTCCCACTCCCCTGCTTGTGTTCCCCTCTTTCACTGTGTCTCTCTCTGTCAAATAAATAGATAGAAATCTTTAATAAAAAAAAAAAAAAACTGACATCTTTTAATTCTGGGGTCTATACTAAAGGGTTGTATACCAAGTATTTTAAACTCAGAGGGCCATATGGTCTCTGTGGCAACTATTTAAATTTGCTGTTGTATCAAGAAAGCTACCATAGGTCACAGATAATATATGAATGAATTTTTATGACTGTATTAAAACAAACAAGCAAAGAAACAAACAACTTTATTCCTGGAACCATGTAGCAGGCTGGGATAGACCACAGGCCATAGTTTGCTGCCCCTGCATTTACTCATAAACAGTGATTGGAAATCCAAGGATTAACAGATATTTGAGGAAAACAGTGTTAAAGGCAAGAATCAAGATGTAATTGCAGCAAAGAATTAATGTAATTAATAAAGGAAACAAATAAGTCATGGGGAAAAAAAAGCAAAGTTGTTAAAATATTGAAAAAAAAACTAGTACAGAAAAATAGGCTACTAAGTAAAAATAATGATAATAATAATAACTAGAAAATAAGAAAAGAATGTTGTAAAATAAATGTAACATGACAACTATAAAAAAGCTATAGATAAACTGAATCCTAAAATATAAATGACAGAAATTCAACATAA
>NW_023270498.1:6425261-6619819 GCF_011800145.1 Mirounga leonina
ATAGATAAACTGAATCCTAAAATATAAATGACAGAAATTCAACATAAACAGAAATTTAAAAATATGTAATGGAGAGAAAATTTAAGAAGCATGAAAAATAAGTACAAGTGATATCTATCTAATTCCAGAAATACAGAATAGAGAAATGAAAAAGGAAAATAATGGATGAAATAAACAATCTTCCTAGGACTAACAAAAGACAGGTCTTTATAATGACATAATTCATCAAATGGCACACAGGATAATTCACACATATGCACACTGGGAGAAAAACACAAGGCTCCAACTTTAAAAATGAAAGTCCTTAAAGCTTCCAGAGAGAGAAAGAGAATAAGAAAAGAAGAAGTGGAGAGCAACATTTTTTTTTCTGCAAAAACTGTAAGAAATAGGATCAGAACAAAAAACCTGTACAAGCAACAATATATATTAGAAAATGCTGGAGAAATGGCCTTCATATTCTTGGGGAAACAGTTTTGAGGTTGATTTCTATACTCAGCCAAAATATTGATCAAGTCTGAGAACAAGATTGATATGCTTTCAGATATCTGAAGACTCAGTTTCTCAGCATTCCATCTAAAAGTTCTTGAAATGAGATTACATTTAGGTACCTTTTTAATGGCACAAATAGTGCAGATAAGTAAAGTGTGTACTCTTCTCAATTTCTGCTTATGATAATCTATCAGGTCTACCTATCAGGTTCATTCAGCCAAATATCAATAAATATATATAATTGTATTGAAAATCTTAGGCATAGATGTCTTGGGATGTCAAGGCTTGGGATGTCACTGATGGTCTGGGAAGCTAAATACAGTGTCATTATTGTTGTCTTTGCTTTTTCTGCATGCAATTAACAGGAGGGAAAATTACCACTGTACCTGTTATATTGTTAACCACATGGTGATTAGGGGAACATGCTACATACTGGGGTGTTTTTGTTTGTTTCTTTCTTTTTAATTACTTGATCACAAAATAATTTTTTAAGCAATAAATGTTCCCACTTCTTCCTTAATGATTTACAATCTAATTCCATGGACTTGACTTCTCAAATTTCATTACACTTTCTAGTTGACAAACCAGTAATATCTTACCTTACTTAGTAGATTTATTGCAATCACATGAGTTATGTCACACTTTTGTCTACTCTTTCAGTATTATAATCCTCCTATTGTTTGACTTCTGAAAAATCTGGAGTATCTTTCTCTTTCTAATCTCTTTACTTGATCCTTTTAGTCTTCTTGTCTGGTTTTTCTTCTTCAATCACCACTTAAGTTACTCAGTGCTCAGCTTTTTCCACTGTTCTCCTAGAAAAATAGCTTTTTCTGGTAGGACCCAACTGTTAACCACTCAGTTCATCTTCCATCTATATCTTTACATTCGACATTTCTCCAGAGCTCCAAAGATGAAAATCAGAACACCTGCAGAATACCTGCACACCCCAGTCCACAGTGCCACATTAGGCTGCTAATTCAACATCTCTAAAATAAGTCTTTTCTTTACTTAAACTCTCAATTTAGATCTGTTCCTGGATTCAGTGTTCTCAGATCAGTACTTCCCTCCTTCCTGCACATGCAGCCCTTAAATTTGCAACTGTTGACTCTTCCCTCATCTTCTTTTTTTGCATAACTTCACTTTCCTGATTTCCCACTTCCAAGCAGTTGCCACGAGTTAATTGTAAGTGGAAAGAAGAAAAGAATATTTCTGAATCATGTTGAGGGAAAAGAAAAAGATATTTGACTAACTATGGTTATTGTTTTGTTGAAAATCAAATGTAGGATGTAAGTGTAAGAACTACAGTGGTCATTATAATAGAGAGATTTGGGAAGATGTTGTATGTAGTGAAAGCAGAGCACCAGCCAGGCCAGTGGAGAAACACATTAGATTTAATAACAGACACACTGAATGCACAGTCTGATTTTCTGCTGTGTGTGGGGACACCTGCTTCCCAGAATTCTCCTGAAAACAATCTTATTATTAAACTGAGAAATGATAAGGGCTGACAGTGGCTTCCAGTGGGACCAGGTCACAGGCCTAGGCTGCCCCTGAAATATCAATTATCTGGTTACTTACATCTATATCAACAATGTCTCTGCATTCTTCCCCACTTTTCATTCCAACTGTCAGATTCCCTTACTTAGATCCTTTTCATTAGTTTTCATCAAGAGCTCCTGAAACATTACCTTTTTCTGTTCTTTTTAGTTTTCAAAAGCCATCTTAGTGAAACAGACCAGAACATGTTACTGAAAGATAAAGAATGAAATAAAAATTAAGTACAAAAGTTTAACATGTTTATCAAATTTCTCTACATGCTCCATTCTAACCACCCCCTTCTTTTCTAATATTCCTAGGAATCCCCAAAACAAATCCCATTTTCCAGATAACTGATTTTTTTTTTTTTTAACAAAGCTGAAATAAGTATCTCACTGATATCTTTTGGAAAGTACATTGTCAATTTCCTGCCTTGATAATCAAAGAAGGATATTTTCCTCTTCATGGGACTCTCCGTTGCACAATGAGAATTTATTACTTCGATATATCCTAATGTCTCCAGAAAACTAGGGCATAAATAGACTTCTTTTTTGCTTACCAAATTTTCAAACTCATGCTATGATTTTTTTGCTTTGAATACACATGGTATAATTTTTTTCTCCTTCACATAAAGGTCAGCCATTATACTTAGTTTCCCTATTTCCAAATGTCTTCTTAAATTTTTCCAAGGATTTGGAAATTAGATAACTCAGCTTAATATTAAAATTTTACAATGTTGAAACTTTAAAAACAAAAATCACTTTCACAATATCCATTAATAGGTTCTGAGTAAAGACAAGATAAATTGATTCTTAATGAACTTAATGTCACTTTGTTATTTATTTTCCTTTCTCAGAAAACTCAAATACTTCCTAATTTTCCATAGTGTTCCAGAGGGTTGTGAATGACAGAAACTGATGACTGCCTTTCTGTGATCTTTTACTGCTGACTATGGTTTAAGTAATGATCTTAGAACAAATGCTTATGTAATGTTTACTAAGTGCCAGGTACCCTTCTACATATTTACATTTACTGATTTAATCTTTATGTGACTCCTTGCTGCAGATACTATTACTATCCCCATTTTACAGTTAAGGAAACTGAGGCCTTGACAGGTTATATAACTTGACCTAGGTCACATGGCTAATAATAGACAGTATTTACATCCATGATTTTAACTACTTTGCTCTATCACCCCTCATGACTAGGATATAAACTGCCTAAGATAAGTAGATTTGACTTTATTCACTGTTTTGATTTCTTTATGTTTTCCTTGTTTCCCTCATCCTTTAATGTAGATAACCAAATGTTTACCTTACTATAGTTTCATGCATCTAATTGCATTTTGGGGTGTGGGAGCACTGGAATAAAACATCCCTTGATTATTTTATGCACTTTTATTCTGTCCCTGCTACTTTATACAGGTATGTATATGAAAATGTAGAAGTTAAGTATTTGATTCAAAGTTCATGGAAAACTTTCATGGCACAAACGGCTATAAATACATCTACAATGACCTTGTCTGCTTACAAAAACATCACCCATTGCTTCAGGACCTGTTTGAAAAGATTCCATGTCAAAAGCAGGGCATCCCTCCTCCTGTCACCCTGGCTCCTGCTTAGTAGAAAGCAAGGAGGCAGGGTGGGAGGTGAAAACCAGAAAGGTGGCAACGCCTGGATGCATCTCCCAACATCTCAAGTACTGAAGCAGAAACCAGGATGAACAAGACAAGAAGAGTATCATCTCCTCCTTTCCAGCCAGTCTCCTCATATCCTTTCTGGCCATACGTGGGATACAAGTAGAGTGATCCTCTAATGTCTCATCCAAACTGGAACACATATTTGAAAGTAAAATGGGGTGCTTTTAGTTACTTTTTTTTCTTTTTTAAAAATTTTTTATTCTTATGTTAATCCCCACACATTACATCATTAGTTTTAGATGAAGTGTTCCATGACTCATTGTTTGTGCATAACACCCAGTGCTCCATGCAGAATGTGCCCTCCTCAATACCCACCACCAGGCTAACCCATCCTCCCACCCCCCTCCCCTCTAGAACCCTGTTTGTTTTTCAGAGTCCATCGTCTCTCATGGTTCTTCTACCCCTCCGATTTCCCCCGCTTCATTCTTCCCCTCCCACTACCTTCTTCTTCTTTTTTTTTTCTTAACATATATTGCATTATTTGTTTCAGAGGTACAGATCTGTGAGTCAACAGTCTTGCACAATTCACAGCACTCACCATAGCACATACCCTCCCCAGTGTCTATCACCCAGTCACCCCATCCCTCCCACCCCACCCCCCACTCCAGCAACCCTCAGTTTGTTTCCTGCAATTAAGAATTCCTCGTATCAGTGAGGTCATATGATACATGTCTTTCTCTGTTTGACTTATTTCGCTCAACATAATACTCTCCAGTTCCATCCACGTCGTTGCAAATGGCAAGATCTCATTCCTTTTGAGGCAGCCATCAAATGGGGTGCTTTTAAAAATTGCAATGGGACAATAAATGTGAACTGGCCATTTCCCAGTTTGCATATAAACTCACACTAGAAATAGGAAGCCAGCAAGTACGTAAGTACGATTACCACTAACTCTGTCTCAGGTCTGACCAGTTGATATGCTTCAGTTCACAGATTAATCAGTGGCCTACACATGTGGCCAAACAAGCTTAAAAACCTCCCACTTTAAACCTGCTCACACATAGACAACAATTTTATTTGCTCTATCCCCAATTTACATAATACAGACCTACTTTCTAATAGCTAATTTGCCATTTATTATCAGGAATGTTAATCTTCACACCTTTTATGACTATTCTTAATTTGAAGTTGTTCCATTATTTATCTTTAATTCCTTTTTCTGCTTAATATATCTGCTAGATTTCAAATTATATTTCAGTGAATAGTTTTTTTCTCATTTCCAACTTCCACTTAATGTTTGCACTCAAATGGAACAACTTTGTAAGCAAAATGCCTTTAGCATTTCTGTCAAGATTTAGTAACTTAATCTGGATTCCTGCTAAGCCACCACTCACAGCTAAACACTTAGGTAGACTCTGACTGAGGTCTCATTGCTAGGAGCTAAATATATACTGATTAGGAGAGAAACAGCCTTGGGGCATGTTAGTGAACAAATGCATCATCGTTTTTTACAGACACTTGTACTAGAAAAAAAGATCACAATTTAATGAGTAGAAGACTCAAGAAGAAGATAAATGATAGAATTTATTAGAGAGCAAAGACTGTGCTGGATCTCAAGTTCATGGAGGTAAAGGTTTAAGAAGTTTCAAATATGTTTTTCTCACTCAAGGCAAATATCACATGGTTTGAGTTTGATACACTAGATAAAACATAATATTAAAACTGAATAAATATCACTTACTTCTCCATATTGAACTTCATCTCATCTGTGTTAATAGTAAACACGGTGTTAGTCAACAGCAAGATGGGGTCATATAAGTACCATATTTTACTGCATTACCAATGAAGCGAGATGAGGCGGATGATAATTACATTCTATCCTGGCTGAGTCAAACAATCCCACCCATTACATCTGGGCTTTGTTACTTAGAAGGGATAGAGAAACTTGAAGATATAACCAGAATCGGTTGTGAAAATGGAAAAGGCTTTGAGCCGTAGAAGAAATGTTGAAGGACTGGTGAGGACAGAAAACAGGAGTTGAAAGTTGATAAGGGAAGTCCTTTGGGGGACAGTGGGAAGAAGCAACGTTCGACTTTTTCTCTGTGGCTTTGAAGTCTTGAGCAGAGCACACCGAGGAAGGGATAAATGGATTTTGGCTCAATAGACACTTTTATCAGGTAGAGCTCTCTGCGGAGGGAATATTGAGTTCTGGGCTGTCACAAGCATTCAGATGAGTCTGATGACCCCCAGATGAGCGTGTCATGGTGAGCACTGAAACTTCAGATGGTTGGTTAGGATTCACAGCCACTAGGATTTTTATTATAATGAGATTCTCGAATCACTTCCCACTTTCATAGCTAAAGGAGATATGGAACACAGTGGGGATATTCTAGTGGATTTCAAAGAAATTATTACATGATGAGAAAAATATGATTTTAGGGAAGTAAATAAATATTTTAATTAATGCCCCCTATGCTCATAAATTTAAGATTAAGTAACAGTATTCAGGTGTTATGCAGGCTTAGTTTCTGAGGCAAGCAGTCAGCTGTTAATTCATCTCCACAGAGGGCTAAATGAAAGGAAACAGAACCTCAAATGAGAGAGGAATAATTTAAAACATGTGTAAGAGCTTCTCAGTATCAGTGGTACATAATATTGAATTGGCCTGTTCTAAAAATACAGGATAATAATCACATGTCCATTTGGTTAAAGATAGCTCTATTACAGGTTTGTTATAAGACTTAATTAAATACTCCATATCCTTCTGATGCAATTACGTCTAGTTACATGTTGACATAAAATGCACCTAAAATACAAAAAAGGTCAACATAAATGAAAAGGCCAAACCAAGCACAGCTTTGGAGAATCATTAGTGTGTCCACCAAAGATAATGTGTCACAGGTGCACTGATTCCAAGACATGTACTTGGGACAATATCCAAGTCAGGGAATGGCCATCAGCTTGGGTAAGCAATGACCCTTGGCCCCTGGAAAATATACTCAATATAGTGTTCACTCCACAAACCCTGGGGTATGCACAGGATTTGGAAGACATGAATTTACATTTCTCCTATGGGTTTTGAAAATGTCTTAGTTTTTTCAGAATATTCATTTTTTAGAAGATTAAATGCGGGTGATGACTTTTATCAGATTCCCCCACTGTGTGGTTGGATCATGCATTTATATCTGAACAGTTAGAATCTGGTATATTTTGTGCTACCAGAGGCCCTACCCATCTGGGGACTTCATGGAGCACTTGATGAGGATGTAGCCGGACATCTTGGAGCAGGGAGAAAAGAGGCAGGGTCATTCTGTTCAGGGAACCCTGCAGACTCACAAAGTGCGGCCTTGAAGCAAGTAGGGATGAGTGCACAGGGAGAACAGGGACAGGGAGCTTCTAAAGCCTGTTCTTCAGAACATTTTTATATGAAATGCTCAAAAAATATTTTTTAAAGTAAAATAGGTCTTGAAACTCATATTAAGCAAAGATAAAGTTTGATTAGAGCTTTATACGCTAAGATGTACCTTTTAGAGTTTCTTATAATAGTATGGTGAAACTCTGATGGAGAGTAGTATAATTTCCCAATTGCTACTTATTTGGGGGCCAAAATCTGTTTTGATTATCATCCTTCCTTAGGCCATATTGATCCTATGAAAGTTAAATAGCAGTATCTACCACTTTTGAAATGTAATCACAACCAGGATGCCAGGTAAGCCTTAATATCATTCCTTCAAAAACCAAATGTTCCATGAAGCCTGGAATATTAGTTTGATTTTTACTAACTTTCAAGATGGGAAAAATAAATAAATAAAAGAATTATTAGGTTTAATGAATATTTTTAAAGAATATATTAATTTTTATTATATATATATTTGAAATCGTTGTTACTTATCTTTTATTACAAAATAAAATGCAGAAACAGAAAATCACATAAGCCAATCTATACCTTATTGAGTTCATATAGTGTGAAGACAAAGATCAAGATATAAATAGGTTAGATATCCCCCCACCCAACTGTTACATTCATTTTCTCTTTGAACCAAGAACTAAAGCACTGCTTCTGCTTCAAGCTCACCTTTATAATATTTATCATCGTATATGCTGCTTTGCATCCAGGAACCACTCTCTTGTCCTCTGGCTCCTGGTCAAATCCTCATCTCCATTCAGGGCTTGGAATGGAACCCAAGCTGCTAACAATGGTTGCAGGGAAAGCACCAACCATGCTGCCTGGTCCCTCTTGAAATTCAAGATATCTAACCTCAACTGGGCTCTGAGTACTGCCCACCCAGCTTAAGGCTCCTGCTCCTTCTTCCGATCACTCCTCTAGACTATTCTATATTTACTCCTCTTCTACCAACCTCATTCTTCTTCCTTCACAAGCTTAAAGCAACCAACACAAGCTGTCACCACTGTATCTACTGGCCAAACAAAATTTCTGCTCATGTATTCTACCTTCTCCCCTGTTACCTCTTATCACCAGATGCAATGTCATGTCCATTTTCCATTACATGTGAATTACAGCAGCATTTTAAAAATTTTTATTGTTATGTTAATCACCATACATTACATCATTAGTTTCTGATGTAGTGTTCCATGATTCATTGTTTGTGTATAATACCCAGTGCTCCATGAAAAACATGCCCTCTTTAATACCCATCTCCAGGCTAACCCATCCTCCCACCCCCTCCCCTCTAGAACCCTCAGTTTGTTTTTCAGAGTCCATCATCTCTCATGGTTCGTCTCCCCCTCTGATTTCCCTCCTTCATTCTTTCCCTCCTGCTATCTTCTTCTTCTTCTTTTTTTTTTTTTTTTTTTAACATATATTGTACTGTTTCAGAGGTACAGGTCTGTGACTCAACAGTCTTACACAATTCACAGTGTTCACCAAAGCACATACCCTCCCCAATGTCTATCACCCAGCCACCCCATCCCCCCCACCCCCCACCACTCCAGCAACCCTCAGTTTGTTTCCTGAGATTAATAATTCCTCATATCAGTGAGGTCATATGATACATGTCTTTCTCTGATTGACTTATTTCGCTCAGCATAACACCCTCCAGTTCCATCCACGTCATTGCAAATGGCAAGATCTCATTTCTTTTGATGGCTGCATAATATTCCATTGTATATATATATACCACATCTTCTTTATCCATTCATCTGTCGATGGACATCTTGGCTCTTTCCACAGTTTGGCTATTGTGGACATTGTTAACAGCAGTATTTGACAGTATTGTCATGTCTTTCTCTGAAAATACTCTCTTCATTTCCTTGTGTGATACCAAATCCTCCATTTTTCCCTTTCCCCCCCTACATTTCTTTTCCTCCCCCTTGCTATCGAAGAATAATTGACATACGATATTGTATTAGTTTCAAGTATACAACATAGTGATTTGATATCTATATACATTACAAAATGGTCACCATAGTAAGTTTAGTTGCCATCTGTCACCATTCTATGTTGTTACAGCATTATTGACTATATTCCCTGTCTTCTACATTTCTGATTGATCCTTTGTTGATTCCTCCTCCTATCCAGGGCTTCTAAATGCTGGAGAACCCCAGAACTCTGTCTTTGGACCTCTCTTTTCTATTTACACTCATCACTAGGTAATCTCATTCACCCTGAGATTTAAATACCACATAAAGCTGATCGATCATTCTGAAATTTATATTCTTATGTTGGACCTCAGCGTTTAACTACACAATTGTAGCTTCAATGGTCTTTATGATGTTTACTTGGATGTCTAATAAGCCTTGCCAAATCAATATGTCAAAAGCTGGCTACTGTTATCCATCCCCACCATATTCACCAGAATGACCTCTCTGGTGGTCTTCCAACATCAATCAGAGGCAACAATGTCTTCCCATTGGTTATTGTTGAATTCTCTCTGTCATAACCCACCTTGGGTTAATCAGCAAATTCTAATCACCTACTTTCAGATATAACTAGCATCAGGCACACCTCACCTCACTCAGAACCAATAATCTGGACAAAGACACCATCATAAATTCCTGAAATAAGTCTCTAAGTGACTCCTCCTTTTTCCACCCTTACACCTTTAAGATTTACTTTCAACATAGAGGCCATAGCAATCTTTTAAAAATATAATACCTTGTGACTCCAGTCTGCTTAGACCACTTCAGGGGTAGACCATCTCAGTCAGAGAAAATCATCAGAATTCATCCTATGACCTTCCAGGTACAACATGGTCTGTTCCCATCTCAATTTTCTGACTTTGTCTCCTAATACGATTCCATAATCCTGCCACACCACCTTTCTCTCTGTCCCTTAAACACATAATGCATATGCCCACTTAAGGACTTTTGCATTTGCTGGCCCACCTGCCTTGAATGATCTGAAAATCTTCAGGGCTACCTCCTTCTCTTGTCAGTCTGTAAAAATACTTTCTCTGTGGGATGCCTGGGTGGCTCAGTCGGTTAAGCGTCTGCTTTCGGCTCAGGTCATGACCCCAGGATCCTGGAATCGAGTCCCGCATTGGGCTCCTTGCCCAGCGAGGAGTCTGCTTCTCCCTCTGCTTGCCACTCCTGCTGCTTGTGCTTTCTCTCTCTCTCTCTAATAAATGAATAAAATCTTAAAAAAAAAACAAAAAAACTTTCTCTGTAAGCCTTCTCTGACTCCTAACTAAAATGCTCCCCATAATACTTCATGTTTTCCTTCTTGTTGCTTAGTATTTAGACTCTGTATTTGTATATTTATTTTGCTATTGCCTTTACTCCATTAGACAAGTCGATAAGAACAGATATTTTTGTGTTTTTGGTTCAGTGCTATTTCCCCATTGCCTGGCCCACAGTGTGTTCATGTTAGAGAAAACTTTTGAAATTCTTCTTTCAAAATTAATATCTAGTTTGCTTACACTACAGGGCTGTTATAAGGAATAAATAAGAGTGCTTTAAAAGTTTTATGATTAGACCAATAAAAAGCACTGATTGCTCATGAATTTCTTACCACAGTAATCAAGGCTTTCACAGAAATAAATAAAATTGAGCAAGAAAAATCTATCTCTGGACCTGATTCAGAACCACATGTACAAATAACTATCTTGAGAAATGAAGTTGGTTATATAAAATCATGGACTCTAGAATAATCATGGAAGCAAGCAGAGTTGTTCTGAAAAAGAAAAATCCCAACATATGCATTTTGAATGGTTGTGATAATTTTGGGAAAATCATAGAATTTCTTGATAACATTTTTAGTTGAAAAAAGTAAATTGTATACATATACACAAGGAAAGACTTGTTATTTATAAATTAGTCAGGTACTGGTTTTAAACTAAAGGCTAGCATTCAACATATAGAGTTCAGATATAAAAATAAGGGGGTCTGAGACTGGTATATCTGGGCAAGTTGTTTTCACATATGAAAAATAGACAAGTATTTTTATAGATGGGAAAACATATCACATTTATGTACCTAAAAGGAAAGAGGAGGAAGAAGGGGGAGGCAAATGCAGAGGTGGAGACAAAAAAAAAAAAGAAAAGGAGAAGAATTCAGCTTTTTAAAAGATGAAAGAAAATGAAAAGCAAAAATATAAAAGTTCAAGAAAGAAAACTGATGGTGTTCTCAAAATGTTAGACTACCCTCTGGGGTTTTCAACACCCATAAGAAGTTTTAAAAGAGATCTGAAGACATTCATCATTTTAGTAAGTTTCACCTGACTGAACTACCATACTAAAATTTCATCAGAGTGATGTTTTATTTTACAATTTGTAGTAAATAATCATTCTTCATTATGGGTGTGAATCATGTACTAGAACACTAAAGAAATTCTTTGGGAAAAAAATTTCTTTTCAGGTGGGATTTGATAACTTTCCAAAAGTCTGTAATGCCTGGAAAATTATAATTATGGGGATAAAATAGCTCAAGGAAAAAATACTAGAACAAAATGTCACAACAGGCTCAAGGGCTCTACTTCAGTAATGACATGTTTATTTTGAATTTTAATCCAGTTTATTTAGTTTTTACAGTCTCAGAGAGGAAGAGCGGGGGAAGGGGCAGAGGTAGAGGAAGAAAGAGAATCTTAAATAGGTTCTTTGCTCAGCCTGGAGCCTGATGCGGGGCTCCATGCCATGACCCTGAGGTCATGACCTGAGACGAAAGCAAGAGTTGTCTGCTTAACTGACTGAGCCACCTAAGAGCCCCAGTTTTTACATTCAAAATCTTTTTAGTGACCAAATATTTCTGCCCCCTTCAGACACTCCCCCCCTTTTCTTTTTTAATGAGAAAGATGAGTTTTTATACATATATTAGGGGTAGTCAGAATTCAAACAACTGTTTTTGTTAATAGAGTGCCACAGTATTTATCAGTTATGAAAAAGGAACAGAATAACCCAAAGTGAGCAAAACTAAAGAGAAAATAAAGTTGTAATTTTAAGATAAAGAAGGTTGAGAAAATATTTAAATGTAAAGAATGGGTAAGACCATAGGTTAGTTTCCTAGGTAAATAGAGAAGCGGTCTTAGCTCGAGCTGCTATAATAGAAAACAGACTGAGTGGCTTTAACAACAAATACTTATTTCTCACAGTCTGCAGACTGGAAATTCAAGACCAAGGAGCCAGCAGGTCCTGTGTTTGGTGGAAGCCCTCTTCCTGGTTTGCACATGGCCATTCTCCCCCTGTGTCCTCACATGGCTGAGAGCAGAGAGGAACAAATTCTCTTGTGTCTCTTTTTATAAGGATACTAATCCCATTAGAGGGCCCCACCCTCATGACCTGGTCACCTCCCCAATGTCCCACGTCCAATACCATTCCATTGGGGTTAGGATTTCAAAGTATGAGTTCTGTAGGGACACTGAGCATCCCTCCTATGGCCTCCCACAATTCATGTCCTTCTCACATGCAAAATACATTCCCTCCCAACAGCATCTACTCTAAAGTCTAAATCAAGTGTGAGGGAGATTTGAGGTACCATTCCTCTCCAGCTGTGAACCTAGGCAACCAAACAATTTATATGCTTCCAAAATACAATGGTGGGACAGGCAAAGGATAGACATTCTCATTTTGAATGGGAGAAATAGGAGAAAAGGAAGGGGTGATGTGTCCCAAGCACAAACATTCAGTTCATTGACGAAGTAGAATTCCATCTATGTCACTTTCTAGGAGAGTTGACCTTGGTCAAGTTCTGTTTATGTATCACTCAAACATTTTCATATTTATTACTTGAGATAAAAATGTTAAATGCCTCTCTTATCTGGATGATACCCAAGGCACTGATTATATTAATTTATTACAATGATGATTTTCAACCCTGACTGGACATTT
Organism: Mirounga leonina; assembly: GCF_011800145.1. Taxonomy (NCBI): domain Eukaryota; kingdom Metazoa; phylum Chordata; class Mammalia; order Carnivora; family Phocidae; genus Mirounga; species Mirounga leonina. The sequence goes on from NW_023270498.1 coordinate 6,438,207, forward strand.
GTGGTGCTTTTAGAAAATGTAATTTTAAAAGCATACATCTAAATATATGAATTATATTTTCTTAGGATGAAGCATATTTATATACTTGTTTTTCAAAGTCCCGTGAGAAATTATGATGCACCAAAAATGTTAACCAAAATAGCAAAACAGTAGAATAAAGGTTTCTCATCAAATATATATGAACTGGCAAATTTGTTTTTGTTTTCAGGTTTACCTAGGCATAATAGATACATAAAAGAAATTGTAAGATATTTAAAATGTACATGATGATTTGATATACATATACATTATAAACGGATTCCTTTCTTTGAATGAACTTATGTGTTCATCACTTTACTTGGGCTTCCATGAGTGGTACTGGGGAATGGTCTTCCCAACGCTGTACTTCCCACACCCCACCACAGGGCAGGGATTTGGTGCTGGGCTCTTCCCTGTTCACTCCTTTTTATGAGGGAGTCCTTGTTAGTTCCTTTTCTTCCACTGACTAACGTGCCTAAAATCAGCATGTCACCACATGTGATTTTTTTTTTTTTGAGAACACTTGAATTTTACTCTTTTAGCAAATTTCAATATTATAATACAGTATTCTCAACTACAGTCATTATGTTATATACTAGACCCTCAGACCTTGATTATCTTATAACTAAAAGTTTGACTAATTTACCAATCCTGCCCCAAGCCACTGACTACCATAGTTCTACTCTGTTTCTCTGTTTGACCTTTTTTTTTTTTTTTTTTCCTTTTTTCTTTTTGTATCCACATATAGGTAATATCATACAGTATTTGTCTTCCTCTGTTTGGCTTATTTCACTTAGCCTAATGCTCTCCAGGTACATCTTTGTTGTTGTAAATATCAGGATTTTCTTCTTTTTTAGGGGGGTGGATAATATCCCATTGTGTGTGCAGCCACACCTCATCTCATTTTATTGTACTTTATTTTATTGCCCTTCACAGATATTACTTTTTTTTTTTTTTAACAAAATGAAGGTTTGTGGCAATTCTGTGTTGAGCAAGTCTATTGGTGCTATTTTTCCAACAGCATTTGTTCCCTTAGGTGTCTCTGTGTCATCTTTTGGTAATTCTCATAATATTTCAAGCTTTTTCACTATTATTGTATTTGTTATGGTGATCTGTGATTAATGATCTTTTATGGGGGGCCACAAACCATGCCCATATAAGACAGAAAATTTAACTATAAATAAATGTTGTGTGTCCCAAATGCTCCACCAATTGGCCATCTCTCTCTTTTACTTTGGGCCTCCCTATTTCCTGAGACACAATGATATTGAAATAAGGCCAGTTAATAATTCTACAATGACTTCTAGGTGTTCAAGTGAAAGAAGAGTCACATATCTCTCACTTTAAATCAAAAGCTAGAAATGATTGAGCTTAATGAGGAAGACATGTCAAAAGCTAAGATAGGCCAAAAGCTAGACCTTTGCACCAAACAGTTAGCCAAGTTGTGAATACAAAGAAGTTCTTGAAGGAAATTAAAAGTGCTACACATGAATGATGAGAAAGCAAAACAGTCTCATGATATGGAGAAAGTTTTAGTAGTCTGGATAGAAGATCAAAACAGCTCCAACATTCCCTTACACCAAAGCCTAATAATCCAGAGCAAGGTTGAGAGGTAGGGAAGCTGCAAGTTTGAGGCTAGCAGAGGTTGGTTCTTAAGGTTTAAGGAAAGAAGCCATCTTCATAACATAAAGTGCAAGGTGAAGCAGCAAGTCCTGATGTAGAAGTTGCAGCAAGTCATCCAGAAGATCTAGCTGAGATGATTTATGAAGGTGGCTACACTAAACAAATTTTCAATGTAGATGAAACAGCCTTCTATTGGAAGCAGATGCCATCTAGGACTTTCAGAGCTAGAGAGGAGAAGTCAATCCCTGGTTTCAAAGCTTCAAAGGACAGTCTGACTCTTGTTAGAGGATAATACCGTTGGTGACTTGAAGTTGAAGCCAACGCTCATTTACCATTCTGAAAATCCTAGAGCCCTTAAGAATTATGTTAAATCTGCTCTTCCTGTGCTCTATAACTGAAACAACAAAGCCTGGGCAATGGCACATCTGTTTATGGCATGGTTTACTAAATATTTTAAGCCCACTAAATAGTTTAAATATTTTACTAAATATTCTGAGACTTACTGCTCAGAAAAAAAAGATTCTTTTCAAAAGATTAATGCTCATTGACAGTACATATGGTCACCCAAGAGCTCTGATGAAGATGTACAATGAGATTAATGCTGTTTTCATGCCTGCAAACACAACATCCATTCTGCAGCCCATGGATCAAGGAGTCATTTTGACTTTCAAGTCTTATTATTTAGGAAATATGTTTTGAAAGACTAGAGCTGCCATAGATAGTGATTCCTCTGATGTTTCTGGGCAAAGCTAATTGAAAACCTTCTTGAAAGGATTCACTATTCTGGATGCCTTTAGGAACATTTGTGATTCATGAGACGAGATCAAGATATCAAAATGAAGATAAATTTAGAAGTTGAGGGGTACCTAGGTGGCTCAGTTGGTTAAGTGTTTGCCTTCGGCTCTGGTCATGATCCCAGCATCCTGGGATCAAGCCCTGCATCCGGGTCCCTGCTCAGCAGGGAGTCCGCTTCTCCCTCTGCCTCTCCCCCTGCTTGTGTTCTCTCTGTCTCTCTCTCTCATTGTCTGTCAAATAAATAAATAAAACCTTTAAAAAAAAAAGAAGAAGAAGTTGATTTCAGCCCTCATGGATGACTTTGAGGGGTTAAAAACTTTAGTGAAGGAAATAACTGCAGATTTTGTGGGAAAAGAAAGAAAGTGGAGCCCAAAAATGTGACAGAATTGCTGCAATCTCATGATAAAACTTTAAAGGATGAGTAGTTGCTTTTTATGGATGAGCAAATAATAATCCTTTTGTGAAATGAAGAGTCAATGTGGCAACCTTCATTGTCTTATTTAAGAATTTCCAGGGGCACCTGGGTGGCTCAGTTGGTTAAGCAACTGCCTTCGGCTCAGGTCATGATCCCAGAGTCCCGGGATCGAGTCCTACATTGGGCTCCCTGCTCAGCAGGGAGTCTGCTTCTCCCTCTGACCCTTCCCCCTCTTGGGCTCTCTCTCTCTCACTCTCTCTTTCTCTCTAATAAATAAATAAAATCTTTTAAAAAAAGAAAAAAAGAATTTCCATGGCCTCCTCAACCTTTAGTAACCACCACCCTGATCAGTCAGCAGTCATCAACATCCCCCACCAGAATGTTACATGGATACTAAAGAAGAATGTGTATTCTGCTGCTGCTGTATGGAATGTTCCGTAATATGTCTGCTAGGTCCATCTGGTCTAACTTGTAGTATTAGTCTAATATTTCCTCTTAGATTTTTTTTTTTTCCCTAGATGATCTATCCATTGCTGAAAGTGAAGTACTAAAGTCCCTTGCTATTATTTTATTTCTTGATTCAGATCTATTGATATTTGCTCTATATATTTTGGTCCTCCTATGCTGGCTGCATAAATACTGTTATATCTTCTTGAAGAATCAATCACTTTATATAGTAATTTTCTTTGTCTTTTGTTATAGTCTTAGATTTAAATTCTATTTTATCTGATATAAGTACAGTTACTCTGCTTTCTTTTAGCTTTTATTTACATGTAATACCTTTCCCCATACATTTCCTTTGAGTCCATGTGTGTCCCTAAAGCTGAAGTGAGTGGCTTGTAAGCAGCATATAGTCAGGGTTTTGTTTTTTTATCTTTTAAGCCACTCTATGTCTTTTGATTAGATGATTTAGTCCATTTACATTTAAAATAATTATTGATAGGTATGGACTGACTGTCGCTATTTTGTTAATTGTATTCTGGGTGTTTGTAATTTCTTTGTTCCTTTCTTCCTTTCATGTTCTTTTCCATTGTAATTTGATGATTTTCTGTAGTACTATGCTTTCTTTCCTTTATCTTTTTGTATCTACTCAAGGCTTTTGCTTGTGGTTACCATGAGGCTTACATAAAACGTCTTCAAACAGTCTACTTTTAGCTGATAACAGCTTAACTTCAAACACATAGGAAAGCTCTACATTTTTAAACTCCCCTTTCTCACATTTTATTTTTAATGTCACAGTTTACATTTTTAACATTGTGTATCCATTAAAATTATTGTAATTATAGTCATTTTTAATACTTTTATCTTTTAACTTTTATTCTAGTACTGTAAGTGATTTACCCCCCCATCACAACATTGGAGTATTCTGAAACTGACTATATTTTTATCTTTATACTTTCATATGTTTTCCTGTTACTAATTACTGTCCTTTCATGTCAACTTGAAGAACTTTCTTTTTTTTAGACATTTACTTATCTATCTATTTATTTATTTATTTATTTATTTATTTATTTATTTATTGCCTGCAAGTGGGGGGAGGGGCAGAGGGAGAAGGAGAGAGAGAATTCCAAGCAGACTCCATGCTGAGCACAGAGCACGATGCAGGGCTCAATCCCACAACCCTGAGATCATGATGTGAGCCAAAATCAAAAGTCGGACACTCAACCCACTGAGCCACCCAGGTGCACCAAAGAACTTTCTTTAACATTTCTTGTAAGGCAAGTCTAGTAGTAATGAACTCCTACGTTTGTTTGTCTGGAAAACTCTACCTTTCCTTCAATTATGAAGGACAACTTTGTAGGCAGAGTATTCTTCATTGGCAATATTTTTCTTTCAGCATTTTAAATATATCATCTTACTTCACTTTGGCCTGCAAAATTCCTGATGAGAAATTTGCTCATAGTTTCATGGAGATTCCGTTGTATGCAACAAGTTGTTTTATTCTTGCTGCTTTTAAGATTCCCTCCTCTTTTTTAACTTTGGGTAAATTTAATTATAACATCTCTCAGTGTGGTTATTTTTGGGTTCATATTACTTGAAACTCTGGGCTTCCTGGATCTGGATGTCTATTTCTTTCCCCAGGTTGAGATTTTTTTCAGCTTATCTTTGAATCAGCTTTAAGCCCCTTTATCTTTCTTTTCTCCTTCTGGACACTTACAATGTGAATTTTGGTCCTCTTGATGGTGCTCCATAAGTCCCTTAAACTATCTTACTCTCTTATTTTTTTTTTTCTTTTTGCTCCTCTGATTGGATGATTTCCATTGACCTGTCGTTCAATTAGTTGATTTTCTCTTCCAGTTGATCTAGTCTGCTACTGAAACACTCTATTAAATATTTCAGCTCAGCTATTGTATTCTTCAACTTTATGATTTGTTTGCTGCTTTTTAATGTTATGTGTCTTTGTTGAAATTCTCTGTGTGTTCATACCTTGCTCTTCTGATTTTGGTGAGCAACTTTCCAACTATCTACCAGTTAAATTTACTTTGAATTCTATACCAGTTAAATCACTTATCTCTGTTTTATTAACATCTGTTTCTATAGGTTTACATTGTTTGTTTGAAATGTGTATCTCTGTTTCTTCATTTATTCTCTATGGTTGTTTCTGCACATTAGGTAAAATAGCCTCTCCTAGTCTTGGCAGAGTGGTCTCTTGTAGGTGAGCCTCGGCAATTAGCCCAATTCAAGAAGCTGGTTGCCCTTCAAATTTTTGATTGTCCAAGATGCCTTCTTTCTTCTTAGTGTCTCCCAGTAGTTGAAAGTGTGCCAAGACCTGCCTCAAAGAGAGTCAGAGAGAGCACCTAGATGCAGGCTGATTATGAGCAAGCCCTTCAGACATTTGGAAATATTTTTAGTCAAATCCTTTCCAGGGAGAAACTGGGAAATGGTCATTTTTGTCTGCTTTCTCTTCTCTGGGCCTGAGTGTAAGGCCTGGAGTTGGGTGGGGGAAGGGTGTTCTTGCACCTATTAAGAACTGCTCCTTTGGGCACCTAGGTGGCTCATTCATTAAGTGTCTGCTTTCAGCTCAGGTCATGATCCTAGGATCCTGAGATCAAGCCCCGCATCAGGCTCCCTGCTTGGTAGGAAGCCTGCTTCTCCCTCTCCCACTCCCCCTGCTTGTGTTCCCTATCTTGCTGTGTCTCTCTCTGTCAAATAAATAAAAGCTTAAAAAAAAAAAAAAAAGAACTGCTTCTTTGTTTGCTATAGTCCTGTGGGACTCATGAATGCAATTTATCTTGGCTATCAGAGACATGCAATCCAAGGGCCTGTCTCTTGAGTGACAGCTACACAAGCTGGGGCACCAGATATGTATCCAAACTTCTTCCAGGGAGGTAACGGTGACCTGGTTTTATTATTGGAGCTGGCTGAAGACAGAAGGTGGAGGAGGCATCCACCACCTTCCCTGATCTCTGGGGAAGATAACAGGCAGCCCGAAGATATGTGCTAAAGTTAAAAGTCTGATCCTCAGGGCACCTAGGTGGCTCAGTCGTTAAGCATCTGCCTTCGGCTCAGGTCATGATCCCAGGGTCCTGGGATCGAGCCCCGCATCGGGCTCCCTGCTCCTTGGGAAGCCTGCTTCTCCCTCTCCCACTCCCCCTGCTTGTGTTCCCTCTCTCGCTGTCTCTCTCTCTGTCAAAAAATAAATAAAATCTTAAAAAAAAAAAAAGTCTAATCTTCAGGCAACAGCTTGTAAAGTATATAAATAAATCCCTTTCAGTTAACGACTTGGGAGATACCTGGTTTTGCCTGCTCCCTCTGCATTGAGCCCTGAGGGGAGCCTCTGTGAGAGCTGGTGTGCCCATTTGTGGGTCTTGTGGACACGAACTAGCTTAGCTTTCAGAGCTATGTGTTTGGAGGTCTCTCCCTGCATCGAGGTTCCTAAAAATTGGATCATGAGATGTGCAGCCCAAACACTTTACTCCTCAGGGAGAAGCTGGGAGTTGGGGGTTTCCTCCCAGTTCCATGGCATTGTGCTAAGAGTGAGGTTTATAGTGAAAGTGCATTTCAGCCTTTCCTATCCAATTTGATGTAGGTGTTTTCTCATTTTTTTTTTATATGTAGGAGTTATTCAGCTAGTTTCTGAGTCTATTTCAGAGAGAATTGCTCCATGTATCACTCTACATTTGGTCTGTCTGGGAGAAGGGGAGCTTAGAAGCCACCTATGTTACCATCTTGGTCAACTATGGTTAATTTTTAGTTTTATAAAGCATTTGTTCCAACTTCCCAAGATCTTAATTGTGTAAATCATATGGATTAATAATGGAAAGTAGACATAGAATTTTAGAGTTTGTGGAATGGAAAATATGTATGTTCTTCCTACAAAAACCAAGGTACTTACAAGCTATTTTTAATATATTCACAATAATTTAGGAAATGTTTATTGCACATCCCATATGTTTGCATTTTAGAAGTAAAAGTGACTTTGTGTTAAATCATAATTTATGGATGTGTCTGTGCTTGCTCCTAGAAGCAGGAGGCAAATGAATAAACTGAATTACCGTATAGCAAGCCAACTAGGTTTTCTTTTTATGTGCCATCTCCTGTAGAAAGAGGTCAGGCTGGGGGCGCCTGGGTGGCTCAGTCGTTAAGCGTCTGCCTTCGGCTCAGGTCATGATCCCAGGGTCCTGGGATCGAGCCCCGCATCGGGCTCCCTGCTCAGTGGGGAGCCTGCTTCTCCCTCTCCCACTCCCCCTGCTTGTGTTCCCTCTCTCGCTGTGTCTCTGTCAAATAAAAAAAAAAAAAGTTTAAAAAAAAAAAAAAAGAAAGAGGTCAGGCTGATAAGTGCCCTCTATTGTCACTTAACCTTTACACAATTCTTTATTTTTTCATGCCAGACACTTATTCTCACTTTTTAAACTTATGTGTTTCTTTTATTTATTTATTTATTTGTTTGTTTGTTTGTTTGTTTGTTTATTATTTGTATATCTATGTCCAGTGTAAGAACACAAAACAAACCTTATTCAATTTAGAATCCTATTTGGAATTGTGAGAAATGTCCATATTGATGAACATGCAGATTTACTTAGAATTCAGTATATGAGACTTTTCCTTCATATTGAACAAGGAAATAAAATGTTTAACTAATACATCTTCAAAAATTTATAATAGAAAGATGAGGAAGTGTGTTTGGACCAAGTAATAGAAATTGACTTTGTAATCTTCAAGTTTGAATGGCATAATTCATTTTTCTTAGACAAAATGTGACCTTTTACCACACTGATGTGGTATTAACTGATAGAAAGACCGAGTATTAGTTTACAATTACAAATACATACAACTTATTAAAACAAAAGAATGGCAAAATAAATACTTTTTCCCCACAAAGTTTCCTTGAGCAATTACCATCTGCTTGATATGGTTCCAGGCTTCAGGAATGTATAAATGAGAAGAAAACAGACATGGTTAACCCATATCCTGGTGGAGCTTACATGGCATTGGAAGAGACAAAGAGGAAGACAATAAGCAAGAAAATGTGACATTTACAAGCTAGTGATTCATGCAGAGAATAAAATAAATAGGGTTCTAGGATACAAATAATAAAGGGGCTATCTAGGGAGGTTCTATTTTAGATTAAATGGACAGAAAACTCCTCCCTGAGGATATAGATGCTGAAATGGGATGATAGGAAGATGCCAGCATCATAATAAGTTGATTTAGGTACAACTGTGTGAGTCGGGAAGGGCTAGGATTGTTCAATGAATGGGAAAAAAAAAAAGGCCAGTATGTTTGAAGGCAGGGGGGTTAGGTCCTTAGTAAGGTTTTTAAAAGTGGGTAGGATTGGAAGGTATAGAATGTTGGTTTTATTTTAAGAGCAAAGGAAAGGCATTGGATGACTTTGTGTAAACATAAAAATCAAGAGAGTATGATGACTAGAGTTTCTTCATCCCTCCAGCTGCTGTGTGGAGAATGGGCTGCAGGGCATAAAAGTGGCAATGCGGGAGTGGTCAGGAGCCTCCTGTGACATCTTGGTGAAAAACGACAAGGGCTCAGCCCAAGGTGAATGACAGTATAGATGGAAATAGTGTACACATTTAAGATATATTTTGGAGGAAAACTCCCAGGCCCAACTGATAGAATAAATAAGAAGGTTTGGGATAAGGGAGGATTCAAAGATAACTATCTTTCTGGTTGAGGCAACCAGAGAGGGAATTGGTATTAACTGATAGAAAGACCAAGCACATGCTTACTCAGAGATGTGTTGAAAAGTTCCAGTGTAGCAATGTTAACCGTTGAGAAACCTAAACAATTTCCAAGTGCAGATATTTAATAGGGAATAAAAAATCTGGATATGGAGATCAGATGAGTGATCTGGATTGGGAACATAAATTTGGGTTTATTAGCATGTAGACGGTATTGTAAGGCATTGGAATGGATGTGGTACCTCTAGGAGAGAATATAGATAGGAAAGGAAAGGGGAGCCAGATACTACCATGTCAGGGTTAGTTTGAGGGAGAGAAGTCAGCAAAAGAAAGTAGCACAGAGCAACCAGAGAAGGAAAGGACAGGAAGCATGTCAGGTTGCACTACAATAACTAACAGACTCAGAATGTTACTGCCTGATAAAATCAAAGCATTATTTCTCATATGACCTTTTCAAGTTGGGCCAGGGATTACACTAAAACCAAGGCTGACAGAACAGCTACCATTTAAAATTTTGCCTATTACTATGGCGCAAGGGAAGAGAGCGATAGATGGCTGTGGATAGACAATTAAATGTTTGGGTCCAACAGGGATAGTTGTCACTTCCACTCAGATCTCACCATCCAAAGCTAGTTACTTACCCCCAAATAGTTCACAGAGGTCAGGAAGAACTAACTTCCATGTGCTGAACTATTTGGTGAACGATATTAACACTTACAAGGGTCTCCTTGTCTGATAACTCATACTTTCTACAACAGAAAATACACCCAAAGTCTCAACCAATCACAGCATGAAAAGTCAAAGTGCAAGTATGTGAGGGTCTCATGGTAGTTGTTAGACTATATTAGGTGCAGATGTAGATCTTTCTCATCTAGAGCTCTGTGAACCAAATGTGCTCCTGTGCTGTGGTGGAGCGCAAAGTAGATAATCTCACCAAAAATTCTCATTTGGAAGGACCACCATAACAATTCCTTTGCAGATTTTGTGATGCCTCCCTTTCCCCTGAGAAGGAAATCTTCCTGATTAGGGTCTGCTCCTGCTCCTTGGGAGGGACTTCCCAGTCCACAGTCTCCAAGGCTCTTGTCTTCCATTTATGGGAGCCCTTCCTTCATCATCCTCTTTGGACACGTGTGAATTGAGTGTTGGGTAATACGTTCTCCTTGGGGAAGGCTCCTTTGTCTGCTTCTCATTCATAGTAATGTGTGAACTCAAGGGCATTGCATTTTAAGTCTAAACTCATGGTCTTTTTGGTACTACAATCGCCTCACAAACCTAATTCATTTCTTATCTGTTTTATTTCCTTGAGATGCATGGGCCAGTGTACGTTAGACAGGCCCCACTCTCCTCATTTCACTCCAGGTATTTTGAACCTATACTGGCTCCTTGGGGAGAGTCATACCTTTAGTTTATTTTTCCTGGGTACTTTTGTTCAAAAATTATTTGCAAGGGCCATCTTAACCCTCATTACACCAGGAAAAACAGGCATTACCACCTGCCATCTGTGTATAGCAGATATTTTAAATATCTTAAAATTGTTTACAAATAATTTAGAGAACTAAGAGTAAAGGTATAGGAAAGACAACTTCATTGAAAATTTTAATAAGAATTTAAACATAGCAAACCCTTGTTTTTATTCTGTAATTTTCTGGTGGTAAAGCAAAGGTATATACCTGAAATAGGCAATACCTTTCGAATGCAACTCACATGAATGAACTTTAAGCACACAATCTTGTAAATACAGAGTCCTGATACTCAAATAGATTCCACTTATCATTACTTCTGGTTCTTCTTCATGGTCTTGAGTCATCAAAATGCAAGGCTTTTGATAATTTAAAAGCTCATAATTTTGTTGTAGACATGTTGACCATCATTTTTGGTCAATAACTGCAAAATATTTTCACTTTTAGGTTTATAAATACCAAGTGAAATTATCAATAGGTGTATTTTTAAATTTCTATATAATCAGTTTTTTTCTTTTTCTTATAACCATTTTTTTCAATTAACATTTTATATATATCTTCTGTGTTAGGGTTTGATTCTATATATATAATATATAAATAATGTAAAATAAAATTTTATATGCATATATAAATTATAGATATAATTTTATATCTATATATTTATATAGATAGAATTATATATCAAATATGCATGCATACATGCATAAGGGAGAGATAGAGATTTATTTTAAGAAATCTGTTTATGCAACTATAAGACCTGGGTTGGTGAGTCCAAAATTTGTAGGGCTGGCTGTCAGGAAAGGCAGTCTGGAAACGCTAGTCCAGCAGAAGCTGAGACTGTGGTAATTTCTTCTTCCTGTAGGAACTTCAGTTTTGCTCTTAAACCCATTCAACTAATTCAAAGAGGCCACCTGGATTACTGAGGATAATCTCTTTTATTTAAAGTCAGGTAATGGTGGATGTTAATTGCATCTACAAAACACCTTTACAACAATATGTAGATTAATGTTTGATTGAATAACTGCATGGCAAAATTGACACATAAAATGAGTCATCACACATTTTCTTCAGCATTTGTCCCCTGACAAATCTTATTAGGCAAATTTTGATGCATGAGCAACATAAAAATCAAAGAATATATTGACACATTATAATACAGATTCATGTCACAAAATACTCTGTGATAAAATCCTTACTGTTGAGTAACTAACTGGGTGAGAATGTCATATATCTCTTCCATTTTTAGAAATATATTGTTCACTCAGTGCTTTTTGATTTTGAGGAAATACATCTGGGATATTTTCATCCGATGATATATAGTCTGGCATTTCTCTTATATAATTAATTTTACCATTATAATTAGTATCTAAAGTGCTGCTATCTGTCTCTATGCATTCACATTTTGATTTATATAATAATTGAGGCTGTCATTCTCTTTGCCATTTTGGCAGAATTTTTTTTTTAAGATTTTATTTATTTATTTAACAGAGAGAGACACAGCGAGAGAGGGAACACAAGCAGGGAGTGGGAGAGCGAGAAGCAGGCTCCCGCCAAGCAGGGAGCCCGATGTGAGGCTCAACCCCAGGACCCTGGGATCATGACCCGAGCCAAAGGCAGATGCCTAACGACTGAGCCACCCAGGCGCCCCTTGGCAGAATTTTTTTTTAAAAATCTGAATTTTCAATGTGTTCAATGAACACTTTATTTAAAAAGACTACAAAGATCATGTTTCCAGACTTATTTTATAACTTTTTAAAAGATGCTGAAATATTTTGGACAACCCAATTAAAAAACTGAAGGATGATGTAATATTATGATTTATCTTATCATTGCATCATTCTAGGTGATTCAGTCTTATTCTTATTTTAGTCTCCTTTTAGCAAAGTTGGGGATAATTCATGAGTAATGAGAAAACAATTTCTAAGATGATGAAAAGCAAAATATGCCAAGATAACAGTAAAATAAGGTCACTAAAATCCTATAATTTTTCTTTCATATATAAAAGTGTCCAATAGAGCCATATTGAGGATAATTTCCTCCACTTAAAGTCAACTAATTATAGATGTCAATTATATCTACAAAACACTTTTATGCTTTTTTAACAAGAAATGTTACATTTTATGTTAAATATAAAGTAATTTTTACCTTTTGTCTTGATAATATCACTAAAATCAAATTAAATTCATAAAATATCAACACTTACAAAGAATTAAACTACTTAAGAAATTCAAAATCTAAATTTATGTTAAAAGCATGGTATAACAAAGGTTGTTCCATTCAGACATGATGTCAGTTGGTACTGTATTTAAATGTTTGACTTGACAGAACTGAGTTTTTCTCTAATTTTTCTTTCCTTTTTTTTTTTTTAGTAAGACAACAAAGTGAACCAATCCATTTGTACAATTAGATCATTAGATGATGAACACACTGATACACTCACCACCCAGTTAACAAATTAAACTTTACCAGCACCCCAGAAGCTCCTCTCTTGTCCCTTCCTGTTACTACTTCTCAACTATTCTCTTGAGTTGCATCAACATAGGTGAGTTTTGCTTATTTATGAAATTATTATAAATGAAATAATACAGCATGAATTCTTTTTTTGTCTGCTTTTTTTTTTTTAAGATTTTATTTATTTGAGACAGAGAGAATGAGAGAGAGAGAGCACATGAGAGGGGGGAGGGTCAGAGGCAGAAGCAGGCTCCCTGCCGAGCAGGGAGCCCGATGCGGGACTCGATCCCGGGACTCCAGGATCATGACCTGAGCCGAAGGCAGTCGCTTAACCAACTGAGCCACCCAGGCGCCCTGCTTTTTTTTTGCAACGTTATTTTGAGGGGAGCATTGATCTTGATGTAGTTTGTACGTTCTATTTATCTATAGTTCTCTTCAATGAATATCACACAATGCATTTATCCATTCTTATGATGATATGGATAGTGTTCAGTATTTTTCTGCAATAATAGCATGGCTATAAGCATTTTTCGTGTCTTTTGATGAAATATGCAGCTATTTTTGTTGGTTTTATAATTAAGTGTGATCTAATTTTAGTTGGCACTGCAAGTTTTCAAAAGCAGATTATCAAATTGCTATCAGCAGCATATGAGTTTCCTGTTAACATAAATCCTTTCCAACACTTGGTATTGACAACATTTTTTCAACCATTCTGGGATGTGTATTTCTTATTGTATGCATGTGGTGCATCCCTCTAAAGAATAAGTAGATTTAACACATTTTTATGTATTTATTATTTCTTTGGATACCCCACTTCGTGAAAGACATGCTCAAGTTCTTGCTTATTCTCTGTGGAATTTGTCTATCATTTCTATTGAATTTTAGAAATTCACATATATATGAATTTCACATATATAGATATAGTAGACAAGCCCTTTATCAGGTATGTGTATTGAAAATATTTTCTATCACACAGAGGTTTGCTTTTCATTTTCTAGAAGTTGTCTTCTGTATATTGAAAATTTCAAGCCGAAATATAATCCAATTTATCAATTTTTTTACTTTGTAATTAACTTTTTTTGTTGTCTATTAATGAAAATTGTGCCTACTTCTCTGACACGAAGTATCTCTCATAAGGCATTTGAGTTGCTGCTTAAGTGCCAACTCAGTTTTACATTTTACTAGCTGGAAGTGTAAAGATGGTAGATCATTGCATTCACTCTACATTATTACAGGTGACAGTTTTACCGAGAGTATTACATGCTGAATTCCAGCCTCAATGGCACATCATTGTTGCCCTCCTGGGGTCTCTAGGATGACGCCTCAGTGTCTATTGTGGTTGTAGCAGGTACTCATGAATGGGAATATCTGTATGGGTCTGAAGTGGTAAGGTTACGATATGGCAACAACAAAAATCACTCCATCTTAGTGAGTATGTACACAGAAGGCTATTTCTCACTCTCAGCATGTCTATCTGGGTCTGCGGGGCTCTGTTCCATATTTCAAAATGCCAGAATGCAGGCTGCAAAGACAACCGATGTTTGAAAAGTTGCTTGTTATTAAGGTGGAGAGAGACAGAAGGCTCCTACGTGGGCAACGAGAAGACCAGAGCAGGACTGGCGCATGCACTTCTGCTCATATGTCTTTGGGTAGAATTAATCACATTCCCAACAGAACATAAAAGGGGTTAGAAAGTGAAATCCTGGCATATTGTAAGATGGTAAAGGTTAAGGGACATTGCCTATGGCTACCATAGGAAGAAAATATAGTATCACAGACCCTGGGCAGGAAAACAAGCAAACACATGATATAGAGTAAGTACTTCATGCAGTAGCTGACACATAACAAGTTTTCAATTAATGTAAGAGGTATCATCATTACTAAGCTTAAGTATTAAAACGTAAATGGACATATTCATAATTTTCCTAATCAATTTGAGGCATCAGAGAAAATGAAATTCTCACAAATAGCAATGCAATTTTTTCTAGCTATTTCTTGAAGTATAAACATGCTGGAAATATTCTTAGAACTGAGGTCCAAGTCACTAAAACTTTAAAAGGGAAATATGCAGTCTCATATTTCTTTAATCTGAATTAATCACCTCACTTGAAAAGTAGGCTCTTTTGTATCTGCTAGATCTCAGTGGAGATAACTAGTTTGATGCAGAAAAATTATTAACATAAATATATACATAGCATTTTGAAGTTTATGTTTTTATTAAAAAAAATCTGCATTCAATCCATACAACTGTAAATAGGGAAAATATTATTCTATGTAAATAGATATGAAAATTGTAACTCAAGTTACACTGAGCCTGTTTTTCCAATAGCCTGTTTATACAGTAATGGCAAATCGCAGTGTGACCTCAAACCCAACATCTCCTAAACAAGACCATAACCCCCCTTTCCTTGGCCCACTGCATTAGTTTGGTCTTCAGAGAACCAGGCACCAACACAAGTGTAGACATGTAAGAGATTTATTGGGAGACACTCTTGTGAAGGATAAATGGGAAAGAGGCAAATGGGAGGGGAAACTTTCAGAACGTGCTGCAGGTCTGGCACAGAAAAAGGAAGGAAATGAAGCAGAGAGGTTGAAGGAAGACTTCCGGACTGAACACAATTCTAAGAATCATTCTAAGCCACCGTTCAGAGTTAGTGGAGTCCCACCTCTCTCAGGATCGGCTTGCACTAGCACACGATCTCACGCTCAATCCTTGGCCAGGAGCAGCTTGAGCAAGTGTGTCATTCCTGTGCACATGGTAGTGGATTGAGATACTGAGCTACCATTCATGCACACACCTCAGAGAAGTGCATTTCTGTATTACAAAAACCACCCCAAACCTCTTCTGTCATGATGAATTTAGTCACAGACTTCACAGTTCACCCAGCAGCCAGGTGATAAGCCTTCGATTTGTGTCTAGATCTGCCCATCTAGTGCCCTTCACAGATGACCTTCTCTCTATCCCTCTATTTGCGTTTCAAGTAATTTCATGGATTGTCTGGACTATTGCAAAAGCCTGTTAACTTCCTCTGTATTTATTAACGCAAGAAAATATGCAGTTATACCTTGTGTCAAACAAGTGAGAAATATTGTAAGGTCTTTTGGGAGGAGCTTTTAGTATTTAGTACTATTCTTCATATTATGTGTCAGTTAGTGCTGCTATTTTTTAATTTACAGGTTTTAGATTTCCAGTTTTAACATAAACCCTCCCCTGGAATGACATTCTTGCTGCCCTCAATGTCTCCAGGTCCCTCCTGCAAATACATGCTTGGCACTGACCCCAGAGTTACTCATCTGAAATATGGATCAAGTTACCCTCATATCCTATCCTCAGTCACCCCCGTTTCTTCCAGGTGAGTCAGTAAGACATTACAGCCCCTTGGTCTATCATTCAATTTCCTTCACATTTATATTTGACTAGCTCTTTTCAGTTTTATCTCACAGTATTCATTAAATCTACCCTATATTCTACCTGAGATCAGACTCCCATCCCTTCAACAGCAGGAGGTACCATATAAGTGAACAGGGCTGGTGACATACAATAGTGTATGACTGTGTGAACGTGTATTTCCATTTGTAGGATTCAAGTTCAATTTTGAAGAGCCTTTTGCTTGTCAAACTGAACACGTCTGTGAGTCAAGTGTAACACAGAGCTCTGGTCCCCACCCAATGGCAAGCTGCTGGGTGCTGTGATCCCCAGAATGAACAATGAAGGAACCAGAGGAACTGATAGGGAAAATGAATTCCAGGAACAGGTGAAAGTGCTTGAGAACTGAGTAATTAAAGGCGTCCTTCATCTTGGAGATGAAGGAGGTGAGGTGAAAGAGCGGAGAGCTGAGCTGTGCAGAGCTGAGAGATCAGACGGGAGAAAAATTGAATGTAATTGGCTCTTGTCTTTCCCTGTGTTGCAATGAGAAAACATTTGTCTGATTCTTCTTTGAGAAATCCATAGCTAGAGCTAAACACTAGGATGTTTGTGTCCTCTGAGGAACAACAGGGCTTCTGAAAGCCTGAGGTCGGACGAAGTGTTGGTAAAAATAAGTATGATTTGACCTACTGCATTTGGACGTTCACTTTTTACCCTTATTCCCCCAAGCCACAAAACAGGTGGTTTACAATATAAAGAGGCTGATTCCAATCCATAGTCTTTCACCTTAAAAATATAAGCACAAATTAACCAAGGAAATTGCCTGCCATATTAGTAACAAAGGGAACAATTAACATATCTTTCCTTAAACTGACTGATTTGAAACAGGTTAGACCCTGGTCTTGGCCCTTGTTTTAAACACGCTCTAAGATAGTGTAGTAATAACTCCAGGGAAATATCAGCTAGCAGGCCAAAATGGCTAGACAATTGACAAACAAACTACTTTAAAAGATTGACTAATAACTGGACAATATAGAGTATCTGAATGAAAATGTGTGAAAGGATAAAGAATTTTTAATGTAATATATGCAAGAAGGTAAAATTTTAGCAAAACAAAAACAAGATCATCAAAAAAACTATTTTAGATGCAAAAAATAAAATAGTTGAAAAGACAATATAGATGAAATAAATAGATGGATGTGACTGAAAAAAAAAATGAGTTAGAAATTAGGGATAGCAGTCTGTGAATCTCCATGGAAGGAAACACAAAAATGATGAAAGATAAAAAATATAAAAGAGGTATTTCTAGGCATGAAGGATATAGATAAATACTTATAGTACCTAGATATTTAAAATGCATAACTATTCATATAATGAAGTTCCAGAGAAAGGAAAAATAATCAAAAGGAAAGGAGAAAATATTTAAAAAATTAATGAAGAGTTATGAGTTATTGCTCAGAAGTTTAGAAAGACCAAAGTCCACAGATGAATTGCTGCTGGATGTGTGCAGAATGGTTCCTGCATGCTCTCATCCAGCAGCTAAGCTACCCTGTGGTCCATCACTAGGTGACTGGCCAGGGGAAAGGTGGTGGGTGCATATGATGTGACTGTCAGAGAAACAGACTGGGTGTACATAGAGCAACCTCACTCCAGCTTAAAAAGATCGTGCTGATTGGAAAGAAAGGAAGAAACAGAATTATACATGTAAACTAATATGATTTACATACACTTACATATATGATTTATAAAGTCATTTTCTAGGAATATTTATGATAACAAAGACACATTAAATATATTACAAAGGTTGTATGAGAGACAGGGGTATGGAGTGTGGCTAAAAGAAAATAATTTTTAGCTAACTAAAGACTGATTCATCCACAGCTTATTTTCTTGGCCATATCAGACCTGTCGCTGTTCCTGAAACAGGTTATGAGTGTTCCCAGGCCTCCTTGTTCATTCTGTACCTGCATCCCCTTCGCTGTTTCCGTCCATTGTCTTTACTGGGAAAATCTCTATTGTTGTGTCTGTATGAATCCTTCCTCCTCTTTGAAGTAATCTCTCCTTCTGTATTGTATAACAGTACCATACCTTAATGGTAATAATTGGCACCTTGAGTGTGTTTCTGTTTGTCTCCTCATCTAGAACTCGAAGAAAATGAGAGCAAAGATGGCACCTTACTCATCTTTGTTTCTCTAATGTCTAGTACAGTGTCTGCATTGTGCTCAGTGGAAAATGAAATGCTAAAAAAAAAAAAAAAAAAAAGGAGTTGCTAATACTAGGAAGAACCCTTAATCTCTGAGCTGAGTTTTATTTTTTCTTAAACCACCTGTTTTGTTCTTCAAGGTGTGATCAGAGAATGGGTCAAGAGGAAAGCAGGCTAGACAGAGCATCTTATCAGTTACAACATAGAGGAGGAGAGGAAAATTGTGTGCAACTTTGTCTCTGATTCTCCATTCAACTGGCTTTGTTAAAAGGTTTTACTTCAGAAAATTTAACTCAAAATAAATTGTAAATCTAAATATAAACTATGCAATTATAAAACTTCTAGAATAAAACGGGAAAGACTTCATGATTTAAAGTTTAACCAAAAGCTCTTAGACATGACATCAAAACCATGATCCATGAATAAAATAAACTACAGACCTTGTTTAGATTTCACCAATTGTCACCAGCATTCCTGTGTATGTATGCGTACATGTTTGTGTGTAGTGCTGTGAAATTTGACCATATACGTAGTAACTATCACCAAAATCAAAGTACAAAACTATTCATTACCATAAAGAAAAAAGAATTGATCTGTTTCACATCACTATAAATTTGTCAATTGGGGAAACATTATATAAATGGAATCATACAGCATGAGACATTTTGATATTAGCTTTATTTAATCAGTGTAATACCTTTGAAACCCATCTAAGTTGTTGCATATATAGATAATGCGTTCCTTTTTATGTCTCAGTAGTATTCTATTGTGTGGATGTACCACAGCTTATAGCTTTGCCCCTTGCAGGATGCTTGAGTTCTCTCTATATATATTTTTGTAATGCAAATAAAATTGTTAAGAACAGGTATATGTATGGTTTTTGTGTGGATACATGTTTTCAAATACCAGGCATGTAGATCAAAATGACATTTAAATAACGTTTTAACTCAACATCTTCATCTTAAGGAATTGTGTGTATATATAATGAAAATAATGTAATTAACATAAGGTATAAAGAAATATTTTTTGTAATAATTTTATGAAGGTTACTTTAAAAGAGAGATTGAGCAGTAATTTTTGTGTGAGTTTTTTTTTAATTTAAATTCTCTACTAGTGGGCGCCTGGGTGGCTCAGATGGTTAAGCCTCTGTCTTCGGCTCAGGTCATGATCCCAGGGTCCTGGGATCGAGTCCCACATCCTGCTCCCTGCTCAGCGGAGAGCCTGCTTCTCCCTCTGCCTCTGCACCTCCCCCTGCTCATGCTCTCTCTTTCTCTGTATCTCTGTCTCAAATGAATAAATAAAAAAAAAAATTCTCTATTAGTACCATCCTGATTATTCAGTATAACGTTTCTCTTTGTAAATAATTTTTGAAATAGTCATAATTTTGCTGAAACTTGAATGAAAAGCTTATATAGTAGTTTTTCTGGATATCCTGTGGTATATTTTCAAATGCCCTTTCGTTTCTTGATGTCTCCTTTATTAGAAATTAAAGGAATAAAAAAATTAAAGAAATCAAATTAAAATTTCCATTTTTTTCATGTTCTGCTAACTATAAATCTTTCCACAATTTCTGTTTCCTCAAAGTCTTCTCGATATCTCTGTCATTATCTGGATGTCTTCTTTATTTCACAGCTGTATTCTTCACAGAAAGACTTGGAGCATTTTCATATTTTCAATACTTGTGGGTTCTCTGAGGTATAAATTGTATCCAAGAAGCTTCCATGTGTTAGAATCATTATAAATGGTGGCTTCCCATGCCATCTAATTTGTCCACAGGCAATCCAGCTGCCTTCACAAATATCTGTGGCCACAAAATGGTTTTAATGATAATTAACATGTCAGATCATCAAACTATTTAGGCTAGTTCAGAAGAAGCTGGCCTGGAGCCCCATGGTAACAATGCCATGGGAAGTCAGGAATGGGTCCACAGACATCAGAATTAGTTCAGAGAAATTTTACAATATACATGGGCTCAAGTCAGAAGGTTTCATGTTTTTGTTTTTTTGTGAAAAGAGCATCTGTGAACCAAGAACCTTAACAATAAAATCTTTTAAAGACAACAACATAGTTACTTGCTACCTTTCTTCAGTGGCTCAGTCATTAAGCATCTGCCTTCGGCTCAGGTCATGATCCCAGAGTCCTGGGATCGAGCCCCACGTTGGGCTCCCTGCTCGGCGGGAAGCCTGCTTCTCCTCCCACTCCCCCTGCTTGTGTTCCCTCTCTCATTGTCTCTCTCTCTCCTCTCTCTGTCAAATAAATCAATAAAATCTTAAAAAAAAAAGCATTATTTTTCTAAAGCTGAGTGATACTGATAACTCTGGTTACCGATTCTTTCATGTGGGTGTAGAGTCAATTTTCTGTTGTTCTGGATTTCTCTTTTTTTCTCCTCTCCCTTCCCCACCTTTTCCCTTCCCTTCCCCTCCTCTCCTCTTCTCTCCCTTACCAAAACTGAAATATACTGTGGAATCATGTTGTAGTGTTTGGAATAACATGTATGCAGCTATGCCTAAGGAATTAGGACTTGCGTCTAAGTTTGGATGCGACCCCTTCAAATATACAGACCACACCTTCAATAAATGAATCAGAGGCAATACGTGACATGTTTGAGAAAGTTATATAAGCTCAGAATTTAATGCCGACTGATTATTTTACTCATTATTATACTGGCTTCTTTACTTTGCTTGGTTGTTTGTGAATCTTTCATGTAAGTGTAAAAAAAAACTTTGAAATTGACAGTGGCAATATTTATACAAAGGAAAGCTAGTTTTAGGAACCAAAGTTTCATTTGTTACCATAACAGATTTTTATAGCCCTTCATGAATCTTTACCTTAGTATCTCAATGATGACTTTCAACATAACATCCGTGAATTTGACAGTCATTGTCTTTTGGATTGCACCGTAGCATGGTAATCAATTTGAAATGTGGAAGTCAAGCTGAAGTCTTCTTTAATACTTAGGTAGAGAAGGGAGAGAAGGCCAAGAAGGCTGTGAATGTCATATTTCTCTAAGCAATTCCTGGGGACAAACACCTCACCAGATAATCAGCCCATCATTTTTAACACATTGCATGAGAAATTTTTTCAACAAACAGGAAACATCAACACTGCTATTGTAGACACACATTACTTAAGGAGAACAATATCATCTAATTCGTATTTTGAGTATCTCCCCACATCACTCCTGGTCACTGGGGTGCATCTCTCTCTTCCAGACTATTGGAAGCCTCTGTCACTAGCCTATTTAAGCCTTGTGAAGCCTGGCTAGCACCCCTTTGACTGGAGATCCTGATTTGCGCTCTGTCCCACTTTACTTCCCCTGGCTATGGCTTGTTCTCAACCACCAAGATACTGGTATTTTAACAGGTTTATTTTACAGCCTTACAAAGTATATTGACTATTATGGCAGGGAAAGATGTGCTAGCCACTGTTCTCAAAGAATCTTTCCCTGAGGCACCCTGCCCTACTCTCTGAACATACTCCCTCTGAGAGGAATAAAAGGGTCCTGTCCTTGTCTCAGGCGGTCCTTTGCATCACATCACACAGGTCACCCAGAGTAAATAACATAAAAGGAAGCTTTCTATTCTGAAGCCTAAATCTTAGCGGAGAAGGAAAGGCAAGAGCACTGCAGGAAAATCATTCTGGAGCTGTACATTATTTCCTCCACTTCCAGTAATACAGGGACCAGAGACACTGATATCAGAAAAATCCTGAACAGCACTTCTAGGAAGGTGATAGAATGAGGAGGAATAACTAAAATATTCTGAATAGTGAAATCTCAGACATTCAGATAATAAAATGAAATAATGAAAAACAATACAATAAAAGAAAATAGGAAATAAAATGCTATTTTTGGATGAAAAGATTTAGTCACTTATTTTAAGGGCATGACTCACTGGATTTTAGTGACTTCTATAGCATTGTGCTGTCTTCAGAATAAAGCAGTTTTAGATATTTCCAATCATTAACCATTTTTCCTCTCATCCCCAGGCAACCACCAATCTCATGTCTGATACCATAGATTTCCTTCTCTTGGACATTTCATATAAATGGTATCAGGAAATATGTAGTCTCTTCTGTCTGATTCTCTCACCTAGAATACTGTTTTTGTTTTTTTGTTTTTGTTTTTTTTCCGGAATCATCTGGGTGTTTCATTTCATTATATTGCTAAATAATATTCAATTGTATTGTTTTACCACATTTTGTTTATCCATTCAAAGTTGGTGACAGAGGTGCCTGGGTGGCTCAGTCGGTTAAGCGTCTGTCTGCCTTTGGCTCAGGTCATGGTCCTGGGGTCCTGGGATCGAGCCCCGCATCCGGCTCCCTGCTCAGCTGGGAGTCTGCTGCTCCTTCTCTCTCTGCCCCCCTCACCTCCGCTCATGCTCTCTCGTGCACGTGCTCTCTCTCACACATACACTCTATCTCTCTCAAATAAATAAAATCTTAAAAAAAAAAGTTGGTGACATTTGCTTTGAAATTATTGGGCATTTGATGCAATGATGCTATGAAGGACTGGTACAAGTCCTGGGTGGACATATGTTTTTATTTTTCCTGTGTACCTAGGAGTAGGATGGTTGGATTGTATGTTTTATGAAGTTGCTCTACCTTTCACATTTGCACCAGCAAAGTAGGAGTGTACTGATTTTTCCACATCCTCACCAACACTTGTTTTGGTTTGTCTTCATTATTATACCCATTCTAGGGTGTGTGAAATGGTAATTCAATGCAGTTTTAATTACCATTTCTGTAATGAATAATGATGTTGAACACGTTTTTATCTATTAGCTATTTTTTTGTTATTGTTGTTTATTAGCCATTTTATATCTTATTTGGTGAGAAGTCTATTCAAAATTTTTGCCCTTTTAAAATTGAGGTTTCTTATTGTTATTGATTTGAAAAGATTCTTTATGTATTTTAATTATAAGTCCTTTTATAGATTTTTTTTTTGCTTTCTGTAACTTATCTTTTTGTTTTCTTAATGGTATCTTTTGAAGTGCAAAGCTTTTTAAATTTGGGATGTCTAATTTACCAATTTTTTTTTTCTTTTGTGAATTAGGCTTTAGGTTTCATTTCTAAGAACTCCTTGCTTAGATAGACTTGTTTAGGATAGTAAAGATTTTCTTTTATGTTTCCTTCTAAAATTTTTCTAGTTTTTATTATAGTCTTTAGGCCTCTGCTGTTTTAGTTAATTTGTGTTGATGGTATCATAGGTCTAGCTTAATGCTTTTAAAAAATTTCTTTTGTGAGGCACCTGGGTGGCTCAGTCATTAAGCATCTGCCTTTGGCCCAGGTCATGATCCCAGGGTCCTGGGATCGAGCCCCCCATCGGGCTCCCTGCTCTGCGGGGAGCCTGCTTCTCCCTTGCCTACTCCGCCTGCTTGTGTTCCCTCTCTCGCTGTATCTCTCTCTGTCAAATAAATAAAATCTTTAAAAAAAAAAAATTGTGATATAGCCTTTGACCCATCATATATGAGAAATGCGTTGTTTAATTCCCAAATAGTTGGGGGTTCTCTACATTTACTTTGTTTATTTCTAGTTTAATCCTCTTATAATGAAGACATACTTTGAGTGACATCAATCTTTTTCAATTTATTTAGATTTGTGCAAGATCTGTATGTGGAAACCATATGCATTGATGAAAAAAAAATCAAAGAAAATCTACATTAATGGCAAAGTATTCCATATTTACGGATTGGAACACTTAACAAAAAAGATGTAATTTCTCCACAAAGTAATCTATAGATTTGTTAAATAACAATCAAAACCTCAGCAGGATTGTTTATAGGTATAGTCAAGTTAATTCTAAAATTTATACTAAAGGGCAAAGTGACTAGAACAGCTAAAATGTTTTTGAAAATTAGAAATAAAGTCAGAAAAATCATACTAGTTATTTTAAAACTTATGTTAAAATGGTGGTTCATAAAGACAAGATGACATAAACAAAAACATAGATGCACAAACAATAAAACAGATAGTTTTTGTCCAGAAATAGACCCATACAAATGTGGCCAAATGCTTTTTAACAAAGGTGTGAGGCAATTCAATGAAGAAAAGAAAGAATCTTCACCAAATGGTGTTGGAACTATTTGGTATTCATATGCAGAAAATGGACCATGAATCACTTATATTTTATACAAAACTTAACTGAGAATAATTCACAAACTTAGATGTAAAACAAAGTGATACAACATTTGGAAGAAGGCAGGTGAAAATTTATATGACCTGAAGTTAGGAAAAGATTTTCTAGACATGAACCAAAAAGACAAAGGATTGACAAAAGACTTCTAGGCAGAACACATAACAATCTCTTAAAACTCAAGAGTAAGAAAAGAACTAATTAAAAGTTGGATCAAATATTGGAACAAACACTTCACCAAGAGGATGTATGAATGAGAAGTAAACAAATGAAAAAAAAAAAAAGTTCCACATCATTACCCTTAGGTAAAAGCACAATATAACCATGATAGGATCCCTCTGCACAGCTATTAGAATAGCCAAAATAAAATAAGGTCATAATACCAGTGCTGACAAACAACTCGTACTCTCCTACTTTGTTGGTAAAACTATAGATCCTATAACTAGTATGGAAAATAGTTGGGAATTTTATATAAGTTTAAGTTTATCCTTACCATATGACCCAGCATATTTATTTACTCTAGAATAATGAAAACATATGTTCTCATAAAACCTGTACATGGATGTTTATATCAGCTCTTTTCTTAAGTCCATACAAATGGAAACAATCCAAATATCCTTCAAAGGGTAAAGGTTAACAAAGTGTGGTATATCCATGTGACAGTACTACATGACAATAAAAAGAAATAACCCATTGATATACAACAGTGCTGATCAATTTGAAAGTCATTATGCTGAATGAGAGAAGCTTCTTTGCAAGATTATATAATCTAAGATTTCATTAAATAACATTCTTGAAGACAAAATTATAGTGATGGAAAACAGATAATTGGCTCTCAGAGTTTGGGGGAGTGGAGGATGTGACTACAAAGAGATAACACAAGGGAATATTTTGTATGAAAAACCTGTTATGTATAATGTTTGTGATGGTTAGAGGAATCATACATGTTATTCTAGTCATAGAACTGTACACACTGAAAACTGATGGTCTTCATGTTTTTTAAATAAATAAATAAATCAATCTCCATGTGGTCAGAAAGGGAATGATTACCTTGCTTCAGCTGGTTTAATCTTCCTCATTCTTGTGTTTATGCTAAGAAGGTCTCAGCCATGATCTCTCTAAGTATTGCTTCTTTGTCATTCTCTTTTCTCTGCCTAGATTCCAGTGCTATATATATCTTACTCCGGCTTTTCTATCTAGTTCATCTTTACACAGATGATTTTTTTTTTTTTTTTTTGAGATATCACAAGTAGACTCTTATGTTGGGAATCCCTAAAAACATCCCCAGATTTGATGAATTACTAGGATGATTCACAGAACCAAGCATATAGTCAAACTCACAACTACGATTTATTATAACAAAAGGATACAGAACAAAATCAAGAAAGGGACAGGGCAGAAGTCCAGAGGAAACCCAGACACAAATGTCCAAGAGTCCTCTCCCAGTGGAGTCACACAGGACATGATTACTTCATCCAGCAATGAATTGTGGTAACATCTATGAAATGTATTTGACCAGAGAAGCTCATTAGAGACTCAGTGCCCAAGATTTTTATTGGGAGCCAATCATGTTGGATCCCAGGAAGAAAGTGGGTATTCACCAGAAGCCACACTGTTGTACAAACAGTTTAGGCACAGTGAATACCCTCACCAGTTCTGGAAATGAAGGGAACCCTCCAAAAATTTAAGTTCCCAAACACTAGTCAAGGACAACTTTCCAAGAAGGTCTTTAAGGAGAGCAGTCTCACATTGCTATCTCAGTTCTTTTCTGTAGAATGCCCATCTCTAGCAGCACCTACTTTGTGTTTTCTATCTCTTCCTTTCTGCAAGATTATGAAACCCAAATTTCAATGTTACCTTGGTTTGAAAAAAAAAAAAATCTCTGTGGAAAGCCTGCTTCCTAGCTCCATTGTTTTTCCTTAATTCTTGTTTTAACTTTGCATGTGGGAGGATTATGTATTTTCTAACCAGATAAATAATTTATAATATATTATAATATATATAATATATTATAATATAATATATTATAATATTTCATATTTTATTCAACATTTTAATTTATTGTCTTTTAATTTGATTGGCCAGATAGCACGATCTGTTGAGCTTAAGAACATAAAAATCTATATTATATATGACTTATTTAAAGACATGGGCTTATCATTCACAATCTTATTTGCATGTTGGAAAATTATTAGAAAACATGCTAAGGATCAACATTAGGCAAAGGGAGAAGTGGAACAGAAATGAAGTTAACAGAAATGATCAAGTGACCTCACAGAGAGTTCTGGATGAGAATGGCCCCTCTGACTTGTCCCCTTTGTAACTGTTCTACCCTTCACATCCCCTTATCATACAGCACTGGATGGAAAATAACTTTAGGTAATAAGAAGTGTCATATTCTTGAGGTGTGGATAAGTCTGAGAGAGGGACCAAGCTGAAAGCTGTCAGATGCTTCCACTCCTGGTATTGAAGGAATCATCACTCCCAGGGCCCAGGAAAGTGGCAAATAGGATCTGGGCAGAATACCAATGCATCCACTATAGTCTTAAAGGAAACCAATAAATTGAAATAAGAGACTTATTTTGAAATTACCTTTTAAATAATTTTGCTGATATTAATATATTAAAGACATAGTTAAATAGAAGAGAGGTAAATTTGTTTTCCATTTTGCTTTCAACTTTTTAAATTGTTATTATGATTAGCCATGGTTTGAGTTTTGGGGTGGAGTCTGTTGGGTTTTCCACATAAAGTATCATATCATCTGCAAAGAGTGAGAGTTTGACTTCTTCTTTGCCAATTTGGATGCCTTTTATTTCTTTTCATTGTCTGATTGCTGTGACTAGGACTTCTAATACTATGTTGAATAGCAGTGGTGATAGTGGACATCCCTGCCACGTTCCTGACCTTAAGGGGAAAGCTCTCAGTTTTTTCCCATTTAGAATGATATTTGCTGTGAGTTTTTCATAGATAGCTTTTATGATATTGAGGTATGTACCCTCTATGTCTATACTCTGAAGAGTTTTGATCAAGAAAGGATGCTGTACTTTGTCAAATGCTTTTTCTGCATCTATTGAAAGGATCATATGGATCTTGTTCTTTCCTTTATTAATGGATTCTATAACATTGATTGATTTGCGGATGTTGAACCAACCCTGCAGCCCAGAGATAAATCCCACTTGGTCGTGGTGAATAATCCTTTTCATGTACTGTTGGATCCTATTGGCTAGTATTTTGGTGAGAATTTTTGCATCTATGTTCATCAGGGATATTGGTCTGTAATTCTCCTTTTTGATGGGGTCTTTGTCTGGTTTTGGGATCAAGGTAATGGTGGCCTCATAAAACGAGTTTGAAAGTTTTCCTTCCATTTCTATTTTTTGGAACAGTTTCAGAAGA
Source organism: Mirounga leonina (assembly GCF_011800145.1). NCBI lineage: Eukaryota > Metazoa > Chordata > Mammalia > Carnivora > Phocidae > Mirounga > Mirounga leonina. The sequence continues at coordinate 6,466,202 of NW_023270498.1, forward strand.
ATAGGTATTAATTCTTCTTTAAATGATTTGTAGAATTCGCCTGGGAAGCCATCTGGCCGTGGGATTTTGTTTGTTGGGAGATTTTTGATGACTGCTTCAATTTCCTTAGTGGTTATAGGTCTGTTCAGGTTTTCTATTTCCTCCTGGTTCAGTTTTGGTAGTTGATACATCTCTAGGAATGCATCCATTTCTTCCAGATTATCTAATTTGCTGGCATATTGTTGCTCATAATATGTTCTTATGATTGTTTGTATTTCTTTGGTGTTGGTTGTGATCTTTCATTCATGATTTTGTTAATTTGGGTCATTTCTCTTTTCTTTTTGATAATTCTGGCCAAGGGTTTATCAATTTTATTAATTCTTTCAAAGAACCAACTCTTAGTTTCATTGATTTGTTCTACTGTTCTTTAGTTTCTATTTCATTGATTTCTGCTCTGATCTTTATTATTTCTCTTCTCCTGCTGTGTTTAGGCTTTATTTCCTGTTCTTTCTTGAGCTCCTTTAGGTGGAGGGTTTGGTTGTGTATTTGAGTCCTTTCTTGTTTCTTGAGAAAGGCTTGCATTACTATATACTTGCCTCTTAGGACTGCCTTTGCTGCATCCAAAAGATTTTGGACAGTTGTGTTTTCATTTTCATTGGTTTCCATGTATTTTTTTTAATTCTTCTTTAATTTCCTGGTTGACCCATTCATTCTTTAGTAAGATGCTCTTTAGCCTCCATGTATTTGAGTTCTTTCCAACTTTCCTCTTGTGATTGAGTTCTAGTTTCAAAGCATTGTGGTCTGAAAATATGCAGGGAATGATCCCAATCTTTTGGTACTGGTTGAGACCTGATTTATGACCTAGGATGTGATCGATTCTGGAGAATGTTCCACGGGCACTAGAGAAGAATGTGTATTCTGTTGCTTTGGGATGGAATGTTCTGAATATGTCTGTGAAGTCCATTGGGTCCAGTGTGTCATTTAAAGTCTTTATTTCCTTGTTGATCTTTTGCTTAGACGATCTGTCCATTTCAGTGAGGGGAATGTTAAAGTCCCCCACTATTATTGTATTGTTGTCGATGTGTTTCTTTGCTTTTGTTATTAATTGCCTTATATAATTGGCTGCTCCCATGTTAGGGGCATAGATATTTACAATTGTTAGATCTTCTTGTTGGATAGACCCTTTAAGTAGGATATAGTGTCCTTCCTCATCTCTTATTACAGTCTTTGGTTTAAAATCTAATTTGTCTGATATAAGGATTGCCACCCCAGCTTTCTTTTGGTGTCCATTAGCATGGTAAATGGTTTTCCACCCCCTCACTTTCAATCTGGGGCTGTCTATGGGTCTAAAATGAGTCTTTTGCAGACAGCATATCGATGGGTCTTGGTTTTTAATCCAATCTGATAGCCTGTGTCTTTTGATTGGGGCATTTAGCCCATTTACATTCAGGGTAACTATTGAAAGATAGGAATTTAGTGTCATTGTATTGCCTGTAAGGTGACTGCTACTGTATATTGTCTGTGTTCCTTTTTGGTCTATGTTGCTTTTAGGCTCTCTCTTTGCTTAGAGGACCCCTTTCAATATCTCTTGTAGGGCTGGTTTTGTGTTTGCAAATTCCTTTAGTTTTTGTGTATCTTGGAAGCTTTTTATCTCTCCTTCTATTTTCAATGACAACTTAGTTGGATATAGTATTCTTGGCTGCATATTTTTCTCATTTAGTGCTCTGAATATATCATGACAGTCCTTTCTGGCCTGCCAGGTCTCTGTGGATAGTTCTGTTGCCAATCTAATGTTTCTACCCTTGTAGGTTACAGATCTTTTCTCCCAAGCTGCTTTCAGGATAAGATGGTTGAAAAGGGGGAAAAGAAAAAGAAAAAGAAAAGAAAAATTCAAAAAAAAAAAGAATGAAAAAGGAAAAATAGAAAATGAAAAAAATTAAGTTTGAAAGACTAAAGAATCATGGGAAAAAAGCCATGAATTCTATGTGCTGGGTATTCCCTTAGTGCTGGAGTTCTGCCGTTCTCATTGATGGGTAAACTTGGTCTTGACTGGCTGTTCTTGCTGATCGTCTGGGGGAGGGACCTGTTGCCATGGTTCCCAAATGTCTTTGCCAGAGGTGGAATTGCCCTGCCCTTGCCTATCTGGGCTAAGTAATCTGCTCGGGTTTGCTCTCGGGAGCTTTTGTTCCCTGCAAGCTTTCCATACAGCCTTGGAGGACAAGAGTGAAAATGGCGGCCTCCCAATCTCCACCCAGAAGAGCTGAGAACTCAGGGCCCCACTCCTCAGTGCGCCCCCAGCAAAAAGCCGTCAGTCACTACTGTATCCCCAGGCTCTGGCCACACTCCGTGCTCACCTGGCCTGTGACCCAGCATTTCTATCTCAGGCACCCGAACCGGTGTGGAGTCTCCAAACCCAGCAGATCCCTGCAGTGCGCTCCCATGCTGCTCCTCTCAGGGGAGGAAGGGGAGTCTCCCCGGATCTGCCGCTTGTTGGGTCCCTGCTGGAGGAGCAGGGGCCCGACTGTGCCGCAGATCACGGTTTATGGCAACCCCGAGCTGAGAGCCCGTGCCTTGGCTCCATCTCTGCAGCCGGCTTCCCCACTCCGATACCTGGGAGCTCTGCTGCACTCAGGCACCTCTGGTCTTTCTGTGACCCCGAGGGTCCTGAGACCACACTGTCCCACGAGGGTTCCACCCCTGGCTCAGCCACCAGAGCGATGTCCCTCAGTGGAGCAGACTTCTAAAAGTTCCAATTTTGTGCTCTGTGGCTCTATCACTTGCCAGTAGCGGCTGACAGAGGCCCCTCCCCCGCCGTCTATCCTCCGGAATATCACCTCGGATTCACTTCTCCGCATGTCCTATCTTCCAGAAAGTGGTCGCTTTTCTGTTCAGAGAGTTGTTGCTATTCTTTTCTTTGATCTCCTGTTGAGTTTGTAGGTGTTCAGAATGGTTTGATCCCTATCCAGCTGAATTCCTGAGAGGAGACGAAATCCATGTCTCCTACTCCTCTGCCATCTTGCTCCGCCCCCTCTTTTTTTTTAATTCCTTTATTTTTGGTTAAAGTTTTTTTTTTTAATTTTCATGTTTACAGTTACATTCTATCTTACAATGTATTTAATTTTATTCTTGAATATATATGTTTTTTCTTTCTTTACAATTTTAGGATGTAGTTTCTTCTAACAAACAGACCAAAATACATTCAAGATATAGTGTATTTTCTGTTCTGCTCACCTGCCTGTTTATATTCCTTTTTTTTTTTTGTCTTATAATGTTCATTTTTACATTCTACATTCTATCCTTGCAATAAAAAACAATGGAGGCTCTAACTGTTAGGATAAATAAGGCAGAAGTGAGAATTAGTGACAAAGAAGACCAAATGATGGAGAATAAAGAAGCTGAGAAAAAGGGAGATAAACAACTATTGGATCATGAGAGGAGAAATTGAGAGATAAGAGATACCATAAAGTGAAACAATATTAGAATAATTGGGATCCCAGAAGAAGAGGAAAGATAGAGAAGAGCAGAAAATATATTGGAGAAAATTATAGTGGAGAACTTCCCCAGTCTGAGCAGGAAACAGAGATTCAAGTCCAGGAGGCACAGAGAACTCCCCTCAAAATCAATAAAAATAGGTCAATACCTTGACATATAATAGTGAAACTTGCAAATCTCAGAGACAAAGAAAAAATCTCAAAAGCAGTTCAGACAAGAGGTCCATTACCTACAATGGTAGAAATATTAGACTGACAGTAGACCTATCCACAGAGACCTGGCATGCCAGAAGGACTGGCATAATATATATTCAGGGTGCTAAATGAGAAAAATATACAGCCAAGAATACTTTATCCAGCGAGATTTCATTCAAAATAGGAGAGATAAAAAGCTTCCAGGACAAACAGAAACTAAAAGAATTTGTGATCACTAAACCAGTCCTGCAAGAAATATTAAAGGGGATCCTTTAAGCAAAAAAGAGAACCCAAAAGTAACATAGACCAGAAAGAAGTGGAGACAATACACAGAAACAGTGATGTTACAGGTAATACAATGGCACTAAATTCATATCTTTCAATATCTACCCTGAATGTAAAGGGGATAAATGGACAATGAAAACAAACAGGATATCAAATTGGATAAAAAAGCAAGACCTATCAATATACTCTCTGCAAGAGACTCATTTTAGACCCAAAGACACCTCCAGATTAAATGTGAGGGGGTGGAAAACCATTTATCATGCTAATAGACATCAAAATAAAGCTGGGGTGGCAATCCTTAGACAAATTAGTTTTAAAACCAAAGACTGTAATAAGAGATGAGGAAGGACACTATATCATAATGAAAGGGTCTATCTAACAAAAACCTCTAACAATTGTAAATATTTATGCCCCAAACATGGGAGCAGCCAATTATACAAACCAGTTAATAATAAAATTAAAGAAACACATTGATAATAATACAATAATAGTAGGGGACATTAACATCCCCCTCACTGCAATGGACAGATCATCTAAGCAGAAGATCAACAAGGAAACAAGGGTTTTGAATGACATACTGGACCAAATAGATGTCACAGAAATATTCAGGGCATTCCATCCTAAAACAACAAAATACACATTCTTCTTGAGTGCACATGGAATATTCTCCAGAATAGATCACATATTGGGTCACAAATCAGGTCTCAACTGGTACCAAAATATTGGGATCATTTTCTGCATATTTTTGGATCACAGTGCTTTGAAACTTGAACTCAATCACAAGAGGAAATTTGGAAAGAATTCAAATACATGTAGGCTTTCTAAAGAGCATCCTACTAAAGAATGAATGGGTCAACCAGGAAATTAAAGAAGAATTTTAAAAATTCATGGAAACAAGTGAAAATGAAAACACAACTGTTCAAAACCTTTGGGATGCAGCAAAGGCAGTCCTAAGAGGAAAGTATGTAGCAATACAAGCTTTTTTAAAGAAACAAGAAAGGTCTCAAATACACAACTTAACCTTACACCTAAAGGAGCTGGAGAGAGAACAGTAAATAAAACCTAAACCCAGCAGGAGAAGAGAATTAATAAAGATTAGAGCAGAAATCAATGAAATAAAAATTAAAATAACAGTAGAACAGATCAACAAAACTATGAGCTGGTTCTTTGAAAAAAATTAATAAGATTAATAAGCCCCTGGCCAGACTTATCAGAAAGAAAAGAGAAAATTCCTAAGTAAAGAAAATTATGAATGAAAGAGGAGAGATTACAACCAACCCCGAAGAAATACAATTCTAAGAACATATTATGATCAAGTATATGCCAACAAATTAGGCAATCTGAGAGAAATGGATGCATTCCTAGAGATGTATAAACTACCAAAACTGAACCAGGAAGAAATAGGAAACCTGAACAGACCCATAACCAGCAAGGAAATTGGTGCAGTAATCAAAAATCTCCCAACAAACAAGAGTCCAGGGCCAGATGGCTTCCCAGGGGAATTCTACCAAATATTTAAAGAAGAATTAATTCCTATTCTTCTGAAGTTGTTTCAAAAAAAAAAAATAGAAATGGAAGGAAAACTTCCAAACTCTTTGTATGATGTCAACATTACCTTGATCTCCAAACCAGACAAAGAGTGTACCAAAAAGGAGAATTACAGACCAATATCTGTGATGAATATGGATGGAAAAATTTTCACCAATATACTAGCCAATAGGATCCAGCAGTACATTAAAAGGATTATTCACCATGACCAAGTGGGATTTATTCCTGGGATGCAAGGGTTGTTCAATATCTGCAAATCAATTGATGTGATACACTACATTAATAAAAGACAATCATATGATCCTCTCAATAGATGCAGAAAAATCATGTGACAAAGTGCAGCATCCTTTCTTAATCAAAACTCTTCACTGCGTAGGGATAAAGGGATTATACCCCATATCATAAAAGCCATATATGAAAAGCCCACAGCAAATATCAATCTCAATGGGGAAAACCTGAGAGCTTTTCCCCTAAGGTCAGGAACACGGCAGTGATGTCCACTGTCACCACTGTTGTTCAACATCGTACTAGAAGTCCTAGACTCAGCAATCAAACAACAAAAAGAAACAAAAGGCAGCTGAATCAACAAAGAAGTCAAACTCTCACCCTTTCCAGATGACATGATACTTTATGTGGAAAACCCAAAAGACTCCACCCAAAAATTGCTAGAACTCATACAGGAATTCAGCAACATGGGAGGATATAAAATCAATGCACAGAAATCAGTTGCATTTCTATACACTAACCATGAGACAGAAGAAAGATAATTTGAGGGGTTGATCCCATTTACAATTGCACCAAAAACCATGAGATACATAGGAATAAACCTAACCAAAGAGGCAAAGGATTTGTACTGAGAAAACTATGGAACACTCATGAAAGAAATTGAGGAAGACACAAAGAAATGGAAAAATGTTCCATGCTCATGGATTGGAAGAACAAATATTGTTACAATGTTTTTGCCACCTAGAGCAATGTATACATTCAATGCAATCCTTATCAAAATACCATTCAACTTTTTTCACATAGCTGGAACAAATAATCCTAAAGATTCTGAATAGCAAAAGGAATGCTGAAAAAGAAAACCAAAAGTGGTGGCATCACAATTCCGGGCTTCAAGCTTTATTACAAAGCTGTAATATGGTATGTTACTGGCACAAAAACAGACACATAGATCAGTGGAACAGAATAGAGAACCCAGAAATAGCCCCTTAATTCTATGGTCAACTAATCTTCAACAAAGCAGGAAAGAATTTCCAATGGAAAAAAGTCTCTTTAACAAATGGTCTTGGGAAAACTGGACAGCCATTTGCACAGGAATGAAACTGGACCATTTCCTTACTCCATATACAAAAATAGACTCAAAATGAATGAAAGACCTAATGAGACAGGAATCCATCAAAATCCTAGAGGAGAACACAGGCAGCAACCTCTGTGACTTCAGCCACAGCAACTTCTTGCTAGACATGAACTATTGGGACTTCATCAAGATAAAAAGCGTTTGCACAGCAAAGAAAACAGTTGACAAAACCAAAAGACAACTGTCAGAATGGGAGAAGATATTTGCAAATGTCTTATCAGATAAAGGACTAGTATCCAATATCTATAATGCACTTATCAAACTCAACACCCAAAGAACAAATAATCCAATCAGGAAGTGGGCAGAAGACATGAACAGACATTTCTGCAAAGAAGACATGCAAATGGCCAACAGGCACATGAAAAATGTTCCATATCACTTGGCATCAGGGGAATACAAATCAAAACCACAATTAGATACCACCTCACACCAATCAAAATGGATAGGGGTGCCTGGATGGTTCAGTCAGTTAAGCAGGTCATGGCTCAGGTCATGACCCCAGGTTGCTAGGATTGAGCCCCACCTCAGGCTCTCTGCTCAGCAGGGAGCCTGCTTTTCCTTTTCCCTCTGCCCCTTCCCCCTCAAATAAATAAATTAAATGTTAAAAATAAAAGAAGAATGGCTAAAATTAACCACTCAGGGAATACAGATGTTGGTGAGGAGGCAGAGCAAGGGGAACCCTCTTACACTCTTAGTGGGAATGCAAGCTGGTGCAGCCACTCTGGAAAACAGTATGGAGGATCCTCAAAAAGTTGAAAATAGAGCTACCCTACCACCCAGCAATTGCAAATCTTTGGATTTACCCCAAAGATACAAATGTAGTGATCTGAAAATGCACCTGCACCCCAATGTTTATAGCAACAATGTCTACAATAGTCAAACTATGGAAAGAGCCCAGATGTCCATCAACAGATGAATGTATACAGAAGATGTGGTATATATATACACAATGAAATACTATTTAGCCATCAAAAAAAAAAAAAAAAGAAATCTTGCCATTTTCAATGATGTGGATGGAACTAGAGGGTATTATGTTAAGTGAAATAAGTCAACCAGAGAAATACAATTATCGTATTATTTCACTCATATGTGGAATTTAAGAAACAAAACAGAGTGTCATAGGAGAAGAGAGGAATAAATAAAACAAGACAAAATCTGATAGGGAGAGAAGACATAAGATACTCTTAATCATAGGAGATAAACTGAGGGTTGCTGGAGGGGAGGAGGGTGGGAGGATGGGGTAACTGGGTGATGGACCAAAGAAGGGCACATGATGCAATGAGCACTGGGTATTACATAAGACTGATGAATCACTGACCTCTACCTCTGAAATTAATGCTACATTATATGTTAATTAATTGAATTTAAATTTTAAAAATAATAAAAAAGAATATTTTTTTTAAGATTTTATTTATTTGACAGAGACACAGCGGGAGAGGGGACACAAACGGGGGAGTGGGAGAGAGAGAAGCAGGCTCCCCACTGAGCAGAGAGCCCGATGCGGGGCTCGATCCCAGGACCTTGAGATCATGACCTGAGCCAAAGGCAGATGCTTAATGACTGAGCCACCTAGGCGCCACCAAAAAAGAATTTTTGATGGTGCTATTCTCATTAAAGACTATCAATAAATTGCCAAATATGTATATATCATCAGAAACTGGTATGTTGATATTTAAATCTATTACTAATTTAGCAAAACATATTACCATCTCCTTAACTAATGCCTATTAGCTTTTTCAAGAATGGCCAATCTATCCTAGGATAGTCAGGGGTCAGGGGAAGTGCTTGAGGAAATCCTGAATTAAAATGGTAATAATATTTAGAATTGAACATTGATATTACTAAATACTCAAGAGTCTTTGTTATTAAATCATCACTATAATCTTGTGAGCTAGGTAGGTATTTCTACCTTATAGATAAAAATTCTAAGATTCACACATTTAATTATCTTGTATAGGAGAAGGGATGGGATTCCATTTCAGGTCTGCTTAAATCTCAGTAGATTGTTAAGTAAATCATACAGACTGTCTCACACAAATACAAGGTAGCAAAGGAGATAGAGAATGAAGAATATGTTGACTTTATTAAGATATGATTAAAAGCTGCTTGACCTTAAGCATCTGCCTTCGGCTCAGGTCATGATCCCAGGGTGCTGGGATCAAGCCCTGCATCGGGCTCCCTGCTCAGCAGGAAGCCTGCTTCTCCCTCTCCCTCTCCCCCTGCTTGTGCTCTCTCTCTCGTTGTGTCTCTCTCTGTCAAATAAATGGATAAAATCTTAAAAAAAAAAAAAATTGGGGTGCCTGGGTGGCTCAGTCATTAAGTGTTTGCCTTCAGCTCGGGTCATGATCCCAGGGTCCTGGGATCAAGCCCTGCATCGGGCTCCCTGCTTGGTGGGAAGCCTGCTTCTCCCTCTCCCACTCCCCTTGCTTGTGCTCCCTCTCTCGCTGTGTCTCTCTCTGTCAAATAAATAAAATCTAAAAAAAAAAAGGGGGGGGTGCCTGGGTGGCTCAGCCGTTAAGCGTCTGCCTTAGGCTCAGGTCATGATCCCAGGGTCCTGGGATCGAGTCCCACATCAGGCTCCCTCCCTCCCCCTTCCACTCCCACTGCTTGTGTTCCTGCTCTTGTTATCTCTGTCTCTGTCAAATAAATAAATAAAATCTTAAAAAAAAAAAAAAGCTGCTTGACCTTGGATACCTAGATAGCTTAGTCAGTTAAGTGACTCTTGGTTTCAGCTAAGGTCATGAACTCATGGTCATGGGATTGAGCCCCATGTTGGGCTCCATGCTTAGCAGGGAGTCTGCTTAAGATTCTCTCTCTCCTCTTCCTCTCCTTGCCCCTCCCCCCTCACTCTCTCTCTCTAAAATAAATTAATAATAAATAAAAAAAGAAAAAGCTGTTTGACGTCTCTCATTTTACCATGTCCAGGCTGAGTGGACAACCTTCCTTGGACACCCAGAGAAACACTTGGCGTGACCAGTCTCCATTTACCCACAGCATTGTTGTGAATTTGAGCCACATTCAGTCTATGTAAGGGTCAAATATTTGACTTCAGTACATCCCTCTTTTTCCTTTCTAATCAAATTGTCCTTCTGAGCTAAACCTCCATTGTAAATATTGTTAATAGCATTATTTCTTATGAGAATTTCAGTGATAGAACTTTCTTCAAAATAAAGTCATTTGGGAAAAAGATACTTAGCAATTCTCAAAGGAGTCACAAGTTGGGAGCCAAATTTTTTCAAATCGAACTAAATTGAGCACATCGTCATGCTTAAATTTTCTTCAGCCATTAAAAAAAATCAAATACAGTGAGGAGGGAAAATTTACTTTGGCTTAGCTTTAATTGGTAGGTGCCCTAATCTCACTTGCACATACCAATTACATGTCAAGCATTCTGTGCTCACCAGCGAGATTTTGATTTAGATGTTTTATAACTTTATATAACACATATATCAGTAGGACTTAAGTTGTTCTTATTAGGGTTGAAAGGTGATTGACTCCCTTGCTAAATTATATGACTAGACCATTAAAAATGTGTGTGTGTTAAATGCATATCCTCTGTTCTGAGAGAGGAGTATTATAGCTTATTTATTTGACTTCTCAGAAATAGAGGTGCCTGGTAGCAGTGAAATGTTTCTCCTATACTTTTGATTCCTGACTCCTAGATGATAAACTGAAAAATCTGGAGAGTTATGTGTATGGGTGGTATTAGTAGTTTTAGACTCTCCACATTTTAAACAGTTTGCATTTAGCATCATGTCCAATTGTCATATTATAAGGTAAAAATTAATGTTCATGGATTGTGTTATAAGCCCTATTAGATTTTTCCCCACATATATGTTTTATATCTAATTACATACATTTTTATAAAGTTGCCTATTCCTACATCCTTCCTTCCCTTCTCTTCCTTCCTCCCCTCCTCTCTGCTCTCTGCTTCTTGCTCCCTTCTTCCCTTCCTCCCTGCCTTCCTTCCTTCAGTTATACATCCTTCCTTTCTTCTTCAGGGGATAAGTTTATTTGTATGCCATGTAAAGTGTGGTTAATTGTTTTGATTTGAATCCTGGCTCCACATTCATTAAATTTTCCCTCCTCACTGCAGCTGGAAATACACCTGGCATAAGATGGCAAAATTACTCATATTGCATGACAGGTATTACAGGTCCCATGAGATAGTATTTATAATTACTTTTTTTTCTAATTGTTGAACAGGAGGATGACAACTTCACAAAACAACTGATACATATGTGAACAATACCTGCAACAGAAAATGTTCAGCAACTAAATGTGGAGTATTTAATGTTTTTATTTCTTTGCCAATGCACTGCGTTTGCCTGTAATTGTGCAGTTCCATTTGAAAATGACAGAAGTCCCAGGACACAACAATAGAGGAGGCTCACTGAGAAGCTGACTCCCCACTCAGACATGTCATGGGAGAGTAACTCAACCTCTTTGTGACTTAGCTACCTCATTTTATAGAGAAAGAAAAATAATGTATCTTCAGGTATTATTAAAAGAATCAAAAATTATACATGGAATGCACAGAGCTTGGGACTTCAGAAAAACTCAATAAAGGTGGGTTTTAATAATTATTAAAATTATTAATATTCTTGTATTAACTCTTAAAAGACAAAATTTTATATACACCCCATATGAATCAGTAGGGCATTACCCAAAATTCTTAATGTGGTACCAACATTTAGAAAAACATACTTTCACTATAACTAAAGAGCTTATCTTTCAAACCACCTTTCAAAAAATATAAATATTGTTTATAGAACCAAATGTATAAGTAAAAAATTATAAGTATTTTGCTACACATGTTTATTTTTTTTCCAATTATAAGCAGTGGTATATACTGTTGAAATCTAGATTTTGGGTTGACTTGAAGCCTGCCTTCCTTCCTTCAGTTATACATCCTTCCTTTCTTCTTCAGGGGATAAGTTTATTTGTATGCCATGTAAAGTGTGGTTAATTGTTTTGATTTGAATCCTGGCTCCACATTCATTAGTTGAGTAAATATTGGCATATTATTTAATCATGCCATGTCCACAATTATCCGTGAAGATAATAAAAGATTTGCCATCAAAGTGAAGATTACCGGAAAATAATGATACATGTTAAACAATGAGAATGGTACCTGATGCATAGTAAATATCCCATTATTAACTTATTTTTAAAGACTCTATTTATTTATTTGTCAGAGAGAGAGAGAGAGCACACAAGGTCTTATACAGATAAGATAAAGAATAACATTTAGTGATATTTTTAATGCTAATCTTTGGAAATTAGACATGATAAACTATAAAGAAATATAGTTTAAAAGAAACTAGTTTTTCCAGGGGGAGCAGCAGAGGGAGAAGCAGGTTCATTGCTGAGCAGGGAGCCTGATGTGGGACTATCCCAGGACCTTTGTATCATGACCTGAGCTGAAGGCAGATGCTTAACTGACTGAGCCACCCAGGCATCCCAATATCCCATTATTAATTAAACAAGTGTGTATGCACTAAGTGCCAAATACATGCTCTAATAATGAAACATTGTCAAGGTTTGTAAATGTACAGTGGAATCAATTTAGAGTTTCATAGATTATAGAAATGGCCACAATCTCCACAGTGCCCTGCATCCAACATTCTAGTCTTGGGTACTTGGATGGGTTCCTCCCACACTGACTCTGGGACTGGCCACATGACTTATTTTGGTCAGTGGGACAAAAGCTGATATGATGCAAGTAGAGATTATAAAATTGCCTGCACATAGGAGCTTGACTTGTCTTTTGCTACTTCCAGTAATGCTACTACCACCATGATCTGAACCAGTTGGACTGGACTCTTGGACACTTGGCAACACATGTTCAGCTTCTTCCAGCACCTCTACTAACATCCAGTCAACCTAAAGGTATGAAACATTATCATCAGCCCTCTGACTGTCAAACTGTGTGATCCCAGCCAATAACACATGGAGATGAACCATCCTAGCTAAGCTAAGTCCAACTACTGATCTGCAGTGTTGAGAGACACCAAACTTGGATGTGATTTGTTATGCAACAGATGACAACTGATGCAAATGAGTTACTTATTTAGTTTTGTTTTATTTTTTGTGAATTTATACTTGCATGGGGTAGGTCTATCCAGGCCAAGAACTCCAAATACTTGCCATAACACCATGTTGCATTCTCAATAAGAAAACACTTGGCCTAACTCAGTATCTTCTCATCCGTAATTTCTGCAGGGAACATCCCTCACAAAGATGGCATGAGGATTTCATACTATTCTAGGTGCCCTTGGAAGGCAACTATTGAACAGCACTCTCTTTTTTTGTATTGTCATGTAAATTAGGACCTCTGGGAGTGGGGAGATTGCAGCATATATGTAAAAATAAACATTGTGCTTGGCATTTTCCCTGTTTTATTACCAAAATAGAAAATTAATTTGAGAGGCACCTAGGTGGCTCAGTCATTAAGCGGCTGCCTTTGGCTCAGGTCATGATCCCAGGGTCCTGGGATCGAGCCCCTCATCGGGCTCCCTGCTCAGAAGGAAGCCTGCTTCTCCCTCTCTCACTCCCCCTGCTTGGGTTCCCTCTCTTGCTGTCTCTCTCTCTGTGTCAAATAAATAAATAAAATCTTTAAAAGAAAAAAAAGAAAATTAATTTGAATATGGAAAATCTAGTTTCTTTTAAACTATATTTCTTTATAATTTATCATGTCTAATTTCCAAAGATTAGAATTAAAAATATCACTAAAGGTTATTCTTTATCTTATCTGTATTGTAATCTTCATTTTTTTTTTAAGATTTTATTTATTTATTTGTGAGAGAGAGAGAGAGCCCAAGCAGGGGGGGAGCAGCAAGCAGAGGGAGAAGCAGACTCTCTGCTGAGAAAGGAACCCAATGCAGAACTGGATCCCAGGACTCTGGGATCATGATCTGAGCTGAAGGCAGATGCTTAACCAACTGAGCCACTCAGGAATCACTGTTTCTTGAATTTTTTATTTTAGACATTCTGAGAGGTGTGAGGTAATATCTCATTGTGGTTTTGATTTGCAACTTCCTGATAATGAGCAATGTTGAGCCTCTTTTCTGTGTCTGTTAGCCATCTGTGTATCTTCTTTGAAGAAATGTCTGTTCCTATCTTCTACCCATTTTTAATTGGATTATTTGTCTTTTGGGTGTTGAGTTGTATTAGTTTTTTTTCCTATATTTTGTATACTCACCCTTTATCACATTATGTCATTTGCAAATATTTTCTCCCATTCAGCATTTTGCTTTTTAGTTTTGTTGATTCTTTCCTTTGCTGTGCAGAGTTTTTTATTTTGATTAAGTCCCAAAAGTTTACATTTGCTTTTGTTTCCCTTGCCTCCTGAGACATATCTAGAAAGATGTTGCTATGGCTGATGTCAGAGATATTACTGCCTGTGCTCTTTTCTAGGATTTTTATGGTTTCAGATCTTGCATTTAGGTCATTAATCCATCTTGATTTTATTTTTCTGTATGATGAAAGAAAGTGGTCTAGTTTCATCCTATTACATGTTGCTTCCAGTTTTCCCAACACCATTTCTTGAACAGATTGTATTTTTCCCCACTGGATATCCTTTCCTGCTTTGTCGAAGATTAATGGAACGTATGATTTTAGGTTTATTTCTCGGTTTTCAATCTGTTCCTTTGAATTATGTGTCTATTTTTGTGCCAGTACCCTACTGTTTTGAAGACGACAGGTTTGTAATATACCTTGAAGTCTGGAATTGTGATGCCTCCAGTCTTATTTTTCTTTTTCAAGGTTGCTTTGGATATTCGAGTGTCATTTTTGGTTCCAGACAAATTTTAGGATTGGTTGTTCTAGCTCTGTGAAAAATGCTGTTGATATTTTGATAGGGATAACATTAAATGTGTAGATTGCTTTGGACATTTTAATAATATTAGTTCTTTCAATCCATGAGCATGGAATGTCTTTCCATTTCTCTGTGTCAGCTTCAATTTCTTCCATCAGTGGTTTATAGTTTTCAGAGTACAAGTCTTTCATCTTTTTGGTTATGTTTATTCTTAGTTATTTTATTATTTTGGGTGCAACAATAAATGGGTTTGTTTCCTTAATTTCTCTTTCTGTTGCTTCATAATTAGTATATAGATATGCAACAGATTTCTGTACACTAATTTTTTACCCTGAGATTTTATTGAATTTATTTGTCAGTTCTAGTAGTTTTTTGATGGAGTATTTTAGGTTTTCTATATATATAGTATCATGTCATCTGCAAAAAGTGCAAGGTTGACTTCTTCCAATGTGGATGCCTTTTATTTCTTTTCCTTGTCTGATGCTTCCAGTACTATGTTCTATGTTGAATAAAAGTAGTGAGAGTGAGGGGAGACCAGGTGACTTAGTTGGTTAAGCATCAAACCCTTGGTTTTCATTCAGGTCATGATCTCACAATCGTGGGATGGAGCCCTGTGTAGGTCTCCATACTCAGCATGGAGTCTGATTCATATTCTCCCTCCCTCCCTCTGCTCCTCCCTCTACTTGTGCACTCTCTCTCTCTTAAATAAAATAAATAAATGAATAAATAAATAAATAAATAAATAAATAAATAAATAAATAAATAATAAAATCTTAAAAAAAAAGTGGTGAGAATAGACATCTTTTTCTCATTCCTGACCTTAGTATAATGTTGGTTGTGGGTTTTTCATAAAAGGCCTTTATTATGTTGAGGTATGCTCCCTCTAAACCTACTTTGTTGAGGGTTTTTATCATAAATGAATGTTGTACTTTGTCAAATTTTTTTGGTCTCTATTGAAACGATCATATGGTTTTTATCCTTTCTCTTACTGATGTTATGTATCACATGGGTTGATTTGAGAATATTGAATCACCATTATAACCTGTGAAAAAATCCCACTTGATTGTAGTGAATTATTTTTTAAATATATTGTTGGATTTGGTTTGCTAATATTTTATTGAGGATTTTTGCATCTATGTTCATCAAAGATTTTGGACAACTGTGTTTTAATTTTCACTTGTTTACATGTAATTTTTTTCTTTGATTTCTTGGTTGACCCATTCATTGTTTAGTAGCATGTTATTTAATCTCCATATATTTGTGCTTTTTCCAGATTTTTTTTTTTTGTAGTTGATTTCTAGTTTCATAGCATTATGGTCAGAAAAGATGCATGTTATGACTTCAATCTTGTTTAATTTGTTGATATTTGTTTGTGGCCTAATGTATAATCAGTTCTGGAGAATGTTCCATGTGTATTTGAAAAGAATGTGTATTCTACTGTTTTAGGATGGAATGTTCTGAATATATCTGTTAAAGCCATCTGTTCCAGTCTGTCATTCAAAGCCATCACTCCCTTGTTGATTTTCTGTTTGGATGATCTGTCCATTGATGTAAGTGGGGTGTTAAAAGTCCTCTATTATTGTATTACTATCAATTGCTCCTTTTATATTTGCTACTAACTGTATTATCTATTTGGGTGTTTACCTGTTGGAGGCATAAATGTTTATAATTGTTATGTCATCTTGTTGGCTTCTCCCCTTTATTATTATATAGTGTCCTTCTTTGTCTCTTGGCACAATCTTTGTTTTAAAGTTTATTTTATCTGATATAAGTATTGCTATCCTGGCTTTCTTTTGACATCCATTTGCATGATAGATTTTTCTGCTTCCTCATTTTCATTCTGCAGGTGTTTTTAGGTCTGAAATGAGTCTCTTCTAAGCAGCATATAGGTGGATCTTTTTTTTTTTTTTTAAATCTACTCTGTCACTCTATGTCTTTTGTTTGGAGCATTTAGTCCATTTACATTCAAAGTAATATTAATATGTATATTTCATTGCTATTTTGTTACTTGTTTTGTGGTTGTTTTCGTAATTCTCCTCTGTTCCTTTCCTCTCTTGTTCTTTTCTTTCACAGTTTGCTGGCTTTCTTTAGTGACATACTTACATTCCTTTCTCTTTATTTTTTGCATATCTATTACTGGTTTTGATTTGTGGTTACCATTCAGTTTGTATATAACATCTTCTGTATATAGCAGTTTATATGAAGTTGATGGTTGCTTAAGTTTGAACTTATTTTTTTACTCTTTTCCTTCCCTCCCCCCTCACATTTTAGGGATGTGGTGTCCTATTTTACATCCTTTTATTTTGTGAGCTCCTTGACTGATATTTACAGATATACTTATTTTTACTGCTCTTGTGCTACCTGCTTTCCTTATTCTTACTTATGTTCTTCTCTTTCCACCCAAAGAATCCCTTTTTAATATTTCTTATAGGACTGGGTTAGTGGTCATGAACTTCTTCAACTTTTGTTTGTCACAGACACTCTTTCTCTCACCTTCTATTCTAAATCATAGCTTTGCTGGATAGAGTATTCTTCGGTGCAGATTTTTTTTTTTTTTCTCGTTTCAATGCTTTGAATATATCATGCTTGCAAAGTTTCTGCTGAAAAATCTGTTGTTAGCCTTTTGGGATTCCCCTTGTAACTGTCTTCTTTTCTCTTATTGCTTTTAATATTTTCTCTTTATCATAAATTTCACATTTTAATTACTATGTGTTTTGGTGTGCACCATCTTGTGTTGATATTTTGGGGGATCTTTGTACCTTCTAGATCTTAATATATGTTTCCTTTCCCAGATTTGGGATGTTTTCAGATGTTATTTCTTCAAATAAATTTTCTGCCCTTTTTCTTTTCTTCTCCTGGGATCCCTATAACATGTATGTTATTACACTTGATGAGGTCATTGAGTTCCTTAAGTCTATT
Source organism: Mirounga leonina (assembly GCF_011800145.1). Lineage (NCBI taxonomy): Eukaryota > Metazoa > Chordata > Mammalia > Carnivora > Phocidae > Mirounga > Mirounga leonina. The sequence goes on from NW_023270498.1 coordinate 6,483,798, forward strand.
CTCATTTTACATATTTTTTTCTCTCATCTGCTCAGGTTGATTACTTTCTATAACTTTGCTTCCTCTAGTCTTCTATTTATTCTATCTAGTGCATTTTTAATTTCATTTATTGTATTCTTTATTTCTCTTTGGTTCATTTTATTTCTTTGCTAAAGGTCTTGCTGATGTCCTCCACTCTTTTCTCAAGTCCATTGAGTATCTTTATGATCATTACTTTAAATATCTCTCAGGCATATTACTTATATCCATTTCCCTTAGGTCTCTCCTGCTGTTCTTTCATTTGGGACATATTCTTCTGTCTCCTCATTTTGTCTAACTCTCTGTGTCTGTTTCTGTGTGTAAGGGAAGCTATGTCAACTGCTCTTGAAAGTAATGGCCTTATGAAGAAGAGGTTCTGTAGTGTCCTGGAGTGCAGTGTTCCCTGTACCTCAGGACCTGGGTCTTCAGGGCGTGTCTCCAGTGAGTGTTCTGTGTGCCCTACTACTGTCTTGTTACTCTGTCCTTCAGTCCAGTTGTCTGCAGTGGCTCTCTGCCTTTTGTGGGCAGCGTTCGGTCCCTGTGGTGTTAGTGGACCCATCTGGGGCTGCTCTGGTCTTGAGCTGAGTCAGATCAGGCATTTGCCAGAGATGCAGTAGCACTGAACTGCAGGGTGCTTTCCCTATGTTGTCCCCTGAGAAGCTTTCATTGCTGGACAGGGCCTGCAACCAAACCAATTTTCTGTCCCCAGTCCTTTTCAGGGCTGCTGTCTGACTGATGTGTGTGGTTGTCTTCCTCTTTCTCTGGGGCAGAGCCACTTGGAGTGGTACTGGTTCTGGTTGGAGCTGCTTGCACACTGCCTGGCTTGTGGCAATAGTTTGAATGGGCTCTGTCTGGCCAAGAGTATATTGCAGGGTGTGGGGCACACAGTGCCCACAATTTTTGTGCATTGATGAGAGGGTATGTGCTCCTGCCACAAGGAATGGGCAGGCTGGTGTGGGGTGAGCAGTATTATCAAGGTGCTTGTCTATGGTCTGCTGTGAAATGAGACCTGCTATCACCACTGGGACTGGGGCAGCCAGGGTGGATCCCCAAAGTGCACATGGTTAGAGCACAGAGTTTTAACAAAATGTGACTTGGTCTTCCACAGAGCCCACCGCTGGTGTCAACACTAGGACCAAGGCCCCACAAAATGCATGGTTGGAAAACATGGTGATGGCAAGGCTTGTGTGGGTCTTCTCTGGAAGGGGACTTGCAACATTGGGACTGAGGCAAGCCTGACTGGAAAGGACAGATCCACAGCTGTGCAGGTGGGCAGGGCTTGGTATAAGCAAGTTAGGTAGTGAATGGTGGTGCTGTGCTGATTCCCACAGGTGGCCATGTGTTTATGCTGGGCTACTGGGGAGAAAAATGGCACCAACCAGCTCCTTTGTTCCTGGAGGAGTCTCCCAGAGATCTCTGTACCTCTCTGGACATGCTCTGAAATTAGTAAATAACTCCCTCCTGCATGCCCCAGATGTTTTTCAAACTGCTGCTTCTCTGCAGTATCTCTAAGGGCTATTTATTGTGCTATCTCTCTAAGGGTGGAGACTCAGCTTCCTATCACCCTCTGGGCTGCCCCAGAGCCAAACCTGCTGATTTCTGAAAATCCAGGCTTTAAGTCCTGATGGTTGTAAGGACTCATGAAATTTGGCCCCTGTAGTTTTCAAAGCCAAATGTTATGGGGATTTGTCTTCTCTTTGCAGGCTACCTGGTGTGGGGGTCTGTTTCACTCCCCTCTCCATACCTACGGCTACCTCCTGACCAAGGATGGCTGGGGCCCTTTTAGCTCCCCACAACATCTCTGCCCTTCCTTTTCTTTCTACCCTCTCTGATATGGCCTCTTCTCTACCCTTAGTTGTGGAGTTTGTTCTGCCAGTCTTTGGGGAATTTTCTGGGTTATTTACACTGATGTGAGTGTTTTCTAGTTTTATCCATAGACGAGTTGAACTTAGGGCCCTCTTACTCCACATTCATCTCAGCCTCTAATAATGTAGGTGTTTTAATATTATTTTCAATAAAAAAAAAACACAATTAAGTTGTATAGACACTTTATAATTGATCATGCCCTATGACAGAAAGTGATAGGAGCAAGATTTTAATGTCCTTGACTCCTCTTTGTCACAGAAGACTCATTTAGAACTCAAGGAAGTTCAACTTAATAGATACACATCATGTGCTATGGACTGAATTGTGTCCCACCCCCCACCCCAAATTCATATGTTGAAGCTCTTACCCTCTATGGAACTGTAGTTGGAGATTAGATAGCATCTTTAGTAGATAATTAACTTGGTCTCCTCTCTCTGCCTCCCTGTCTCTCTCTGCTGTGTGAGGACACAGCAAAAAGATGACTATCTGCAAACCATGAAGGAAGCTCTCATCAGACCTGAACACTATGGACCCTGATCTTAGAGAGAAAATAAGTTTCCATTATTTAAGTCACCCAGCTTATAATATTTTGTTATGACAGCTTGAGCTGACTAATACATGTCATACTAAATAGATGGGTCTGCTTCTACTTCACACAAATCTCGGAGGCAAGGGCAAGGATTTCTCCTCCATTTATTTTTCTGCCCACTATATTTCAAATAACATGTCATTGTGAAATTTTTTCAGGGCATGTGTTACAAATATTGTGCCCCTCTAATGACAGGTATTTAAACAAAAGGAGTATAATTTTTTTCCTGGCAAAATCTACCATAATTTAGCAGTTTCATATTTAAGAATTTATCCTAAGGAATTATCAAGTATATATACAAACATGTACAGATATTAATTTTCACTGAAACATAATGTATACCACTCAAAATTTGTACAAATTAATATTAAATGATGAGGGAATAGCAAAGCAATTGAAGACACTCCATAAAATGGAATACTATACAATCATTAAATAGTATTGAGTGAGGACATGCACTGACAGCAATCGATGTCCAGAATGTATTATCACACTAGAAATAGTACATCCATATCATGCAATAACAAATATGTGTGCATGCATGTAAATCTATTTATGTATATGTATATTGTACTTATTATAGTATTGTATTCATTATAGTATCACTCTATATTTATTATATTTCTATCTTTTGGGGATGAGATTACTAGCAGATTTTGTTTGTATTTATTTATTTTTAAGGTGTCTTGCTATAAAATAACATTTTTGATAACTAGAAAGAAACACTTTATGAAGTAAAAATAAAAAGTTATCTCTCAATAGCACTAAATAACATTAATGTTCCAACATAAATCTATTCTATTAGCAAAAATAAAGAAAATAGATGTAATCTAATGTTGATAGGCTTAAGATGAAGTATTTAAACACTGCTGTTAAAAATAAATGAATAAACACTTTGTTGTCAGTGTAAACTGTGTTACGTTTTCTGGAGAGCAAGTTTTCAATAAGCAACAAGATCAATCCAAATTTATGTACCTATTATTTCTTGTAATAGCAAATGATATGTTTAAAAGGAAAAAAAAAAAAAAAGTTTGACCAAAGGGGAAAAAAAAATTGTTCAAGATTTTTATGACAAGTGGTTTTGAAAACAGTGAATAATTATTGTTCAATTCCCCTACACTGGAGCAAAGTAAAAATAAAATAAATGCTATGCTTTAAATTTTTTCCTGGTGGACAATGTTAACATTGGGTTGCTAAGTAATAATAGGGTTATGTGAAATGTTTATATGCATTGAAAAGAAGCTTAGAGAGAATGGGAAAAAATGCAAATAATTGGAACTTTTAGTTAATTTTTAGTTTTTTTTTATGGAAATTTCTTAAATGTACATAAAAACTAACTGCTAATACATAATAAAATGATAACTATATTTAAACATTCAAAATTAAAGAGTAAGGGCTATATATTCTTTCTTCTAATTTGTCATCTTGGAATAAAACAATTAATGTTTCTGCAGCCTTTCTTTGCTTGTATTTATAAAACAGGAGGCAGTGACATGACCAAGAAGCAAAGAATAATGAAAACAGGAGTGGCAGTGTCCATGCTCTTCTGAATTGTGGCACCAGGTACACACAAATCAAATCCTGAAATACTCAAGACGTTGGATGTTAGCTTTTGTTTATGAACTATATAGGGTGCTTATTTTCTGCTTTCATGATGGCAACAACCAATCTTTTCCCAGTATTTATGGTGCTTTTCTTTTTTTTTTTTTTTAAAGATTATTTTATGCTTGGCAGTATCTAAATGTTGTGCCTGGAATTTAAATTAGAGAAACTAACTTTTGCTTTAGCTAACTGAAAGAGGCCAAGCTCACTGCTGAACTGGAGTGATTATCTTTCCAGGAATGAGCTGGAAACGTGCACTGATTGGATACTGCTTTGACTTTCCATGTCACGACATCCTCAGACAACCTGGTGAGGTGGGAATTATGATGCCCAGTTTCCAGCTGAGAAAACTGTAAAGAATGGAGCAGTTCTTAAACCCCGTGGTGGGTAAACTCATCACACTGAATAAAATGTATGTAAGATGATATCATTGGTATGTTCTTAGATGAAGTAGATTTTGACCAAGTTGAATGAAGATCTCAGTTCAAGAGATTAAAAGGTATTGGATAACAATGCATCATATTTGCCAATACCATTGTGTCTGGGTTCTAAGAATCTATGTTATGCTTGTATTATTTAACTAAAATTTAGGTAATTTTAGCTTGCTTAGTGCTTTGTTGACTCAAAGCTCTAACAGATGACTCATCAAGGCCTTCAAGCACAGACCTCCCCACATCTTGAGATTCAAAATCCAGACATCGTTTTGTCCTTGGTTTCACTGCGTCCATGACATTTTCTCTTGAATATTGCCGAAACTTGAAATGTAAAGATTTTGTCCACACAGACAGAAACACATATACTCCTGCTGCAGGTTATTATGCTCACTGAAATGCTTCCTCTCAGCAGTGAAAGGACCACATTAGGTAATGATCAGATTCTTTAACTGGAATCTAAAATATTAGTAAACTTCAAATGTTTCACTGCATGATAAAGAAAACAATAGCTTTTTAAACCAGTATTTATCTGGGAGTAATAAACACAGTGGCAATGAAATATTTTTATATTTCCTTTTATTCCCAGAAAGAAGGCTATATAACTTGGGTACTCTTACAGGATCTTCCAAAACCTCATATTTTATTTAAAAAGAAACTGATTAATAAAAAATGTTTGTATATACTGAAGATTTTATAGACACTAAACATTTGTTAAGCTTGTATTTTCTTATTATTTGTTTTAAAACCCTACTAAGACTTCCACTTCCTGCAAAGATTGAGAACAAGGAACTGTATTTGACCTACCACCTGAAAAAAAAAAAAAAAAACAACAACAACAAGAAATTGAAAAAAAAAAAAAAACAATCTCCAAATGTATTTAAAAGGATTCAAATTAAAAAAAAAAAAATGATTCAAGTCACACAGTGTATGTTCTATGATAATAGTGGAATTACACTGGAAGTTGCTAATAGAAATATCTAAGAAAATTATTTCAATATTTGGATGCAATATAAAACATTTATAAATAATCCACAAGGTAAAGAATAAAAGGGAAATTAGGAGATATTTTAAGTGAATAAAAATGAAAGCATGACATATTGAAAATGACAGCATGTACCCTAGATGGCCAAAGCAATCTTGAGAAAGAACAGAGTTGGAGGTTTATTCCAAGATTATAATGTTGGTTTAACATTGTGGAATAAATTAATGTAATTCACCATACTAAAAAAACTTAAGAAGAGCATTATATGATTTCTAAATTTAATATAATGTTACAGTTATCAAGGAAGTGTGATATTAGCATAAAAATATTGAGATCAATGGAGCAGAAAAGAAAGTCCTAAAATTGATGCATACACGTATATATATTAAACTGATTTTCATCAATGGTACAAAAGTAACTAAGTGGAAAAATGATACTCTTTTCAACAAATGTTATGGAGGAGGAGGGCCTGAATGGTTCAGTTAGTTATAAATCTGACTCTTAATTTCAGCTCAGGTCTTGACCACAAGGTCATGAGATCCAGCCCCACTTTGGGCTCTGTGCTGAGCATGGAGCCTGCTTACAATTCTCTCTCTCCCTCTCCCTCTGCCCCCAGACCCCTCAAAAAAATAAAATAAACATACTTGGTATGGAAGAAGTAGAGTTATTTCCAAAGGACATGAGAAAATGTTTTGGAATAATGCATATGTTCATTCTTTTCATTGTGGTCATGGTTTCATGGATGTATATGTACATCAAAATTGATAAAACTTGGGGCACCTGGGTGGCTCTGCTGGTTAAGCATCTGCCTTCAGCTGAGGTCATGATCCCCACATGGGGTTCCCTGCTCAGTGGGAAGCCTACTTCTCCCTTTGCCTCTGCCCCTCAAACTGTTTGTGCTATCTCTCTAATAAATAAATGAAATCCTTTAAAAACCTTAATAAACATAGCAGAGCAAGATGGCAGAGGAGTAGGAGACCTGGATTTTGTCTGGTCTCAGGAATTCATCTGGATAGGGATCAAACCATTCCGAACACCTACTAACTCAACAGGAGATCGAAGAAAAGAAGAGCAATAATTCTCTGAACAGAAAAAAGACCACTTCCTGGAAGGTAGGACATGCGGAGAAGTGAATCCAAGGCAATATTAGGGAGGATAGACGGCGGGAGAGGGGCCTCCGTCGGCCACTTCTGGCAAGTGATAGAGCAGTGGAGCACAAAATCGGAACTTTTAGAGGTCTGCTCCGCCGAGGGACGTCACTCTGGTGGCTAAGCAGGGGGTGGAACCCTCGTGGGACAGTGTGGTCTCAGGACCCTCGGGGTCACAGAAAGACCGGGGGTGCCGGAGTGTGGCAGAGCTCCCAGGGATCAGAGCAGGGAAGCCGGATGCAGAGGCGGAGCCGAGGCGTGGGCTCTCAGCTCGGGGTGGCCATAAACCGTGATCCGCGGCCCAGTTGGGCCACTGCTCCTCCAGCAGGGACCCAACAAGTGGCAGATCCAGGGAGTCTCACCTTCCTCCCCCGGGAGGAGCCGCGCGGGAGTGCACCGCAGGGATCTGCTGGGTTTGGAGACTCCACCCGGGGTCGGGTGCCAGAGATAGAAACGCGCGGTCGCAGGCTGGGTGAGCACGGAGTGTGGCCGGAGACCGGGGAGACAGGAGTGACTGACGGCTTTTCTCTGGGGGCTCACTGAGGAGCACGGCCCCAAGTTCTTGGCTCCTCCAGGGCGGGGATTGGGAGGCTGCCATTTTCACTCTCCACCTCCAAAGCTGTACGGAAAGCTTGCAGGGAACAAAAGCTCCCGAGAGCAAACCCGAGCAGATTACTTAGCCCAGACTGGGCAAGGGTGGGGCAATTCCGCCTCCGGCAAAGACATTTGGAAACCACAGCAACAGGCCCCTCCCCCAGAAGATCAGTGAGAACAGCCAGACAAAACCAAGTTTACCCATCAATGAGAATGGCAGAACTCCAGCACTAGGGGAATAATGCACATAGAATCCATGGCTTTTTTGCTATGATTCTATAGTCTTTCAAAGTTAATTTTTTTTAACTGTCTTTTTTTTTTTTAATATCGCTTTTTCCCTTTTTCAACCAACATCTTATCAATCCCTATTTTATAAAACATTTTTACTTATCATTTTTAGAGTCATATTCTATCCCTTCATAGTAGTTGCCCATATTTTTGGCATATACATATAAGTTGTTCTCTCTTTAAAATTTTGAGATAGTTTCTTCTAACAGATCAAAATATACCCTAAATCTCTAGTGTATGTTTTTTTCTACTCCCCTGCCTAATCACATTCTCTCCCTCTTTTTTTCTTTTTTTCTTAAATCCTCTTCTTTCTTTTTTCAAACAACTTCTTATTAACTCCTTTTACAAAATTTTTTATAATTTAATCTTTAGAGTCATATTCCATCCCTTCATCATATCAACCATTATTTTTGTACATACATAAGTTTTTCTTTCTTTAAAATTTTGGGAGGCACTTTCTTATAACAGACCAAAATACACCCCAAATCTAGTGTGTGGCACTGATTTATATACCAGCCTGATCATATCTGATCATATTCTGTTTTTTTTTTTTTTTTTGGTTTTGTTCTGTTTTTATTTGATTTTATCTTTATCTTTATCGTTTTCTTTTTCTTTTTTCTCTCTTTCCCTTTCTTTTCCCACTGCTTCAGGTCTTTTCTGATTTGATTAGAGTATATTTTCTGAGAACGTTGTTACCCTGTTATCATTTTGTTCTCTCATTAATCTATTCTCCTCTGGGCAAAATGACAAGACGGAAAAAATCACCTCAACAAAAAGAACAAGAGGTAATACCAACTGCCAGGGACCTACTCAATACGGACATTAGTACGATGTTGGACCTAGAGTTCAGAATCATCATTTTAAAGATACTAGCTGGGCTTGAAAAAAGCATGGAAGTTATTAGAGAAACGCTTTCTGGAGAAATAAAAGAACTAAAATCTAACCAAGTAGAAATCAAAAAGGCTATTCATGAGGTGCAATCAAAAATGGGGGTGCTAACTGCTAGGATAAATGAGGCAGAAGAGAGAATCAGTGATATAGAAGACCATATGATGGAAAATGAAGAAGGTGAGAAAAAGAGACATAAACAACTACTGGATCACGAGGGCAGAATTCGAGAGATAAGCAATACCATAAGACGAAACAACAATAGGATAATTGGGATCCCAGAAGAAGAAGAAAGAGAGAGAGGGACAGAAGGTATAATGGAGCAAATTATAGCAGAGAACTTCCCTAATTTGGGGAAGGAAACAGGCATGACAATCCAGGAAGCACAGAGAACCCCTCTCAAAATCAATACAAATAGGTCAACACCCCGACATCTAATAGTAAAACTTATGAGTCTCATAGACAAAGACAAAATCCTGAAAGCAGCTCGGGAGAAGAGATATGTAACCTACAAGGGTAGAAACATTAGATTGGCAACAGACCTATCCACAGAGACCTGGCAGGCCAGAAAGGATTGGCAGAATATATTCAGAGCACTGAATGAGAAAAATATGCAGCCAAGAATACTCTATCCAGCTAGGCTGTCATTGAAAATTGAAGGAGAGATAAAAAGCTTCCAGGACAAACAAAAACTAAAGGAATTTGCAAACATGAAACCAGCCCTACAAGAAATCTTGAAAGGGGTCCTCTACGCAAAGAGAGACCATAAAAGCAACAAAGACCCAAAAGGAACACAGACAATATACAGTAACAGTCACCTTACAGGCAATACAATAGCACTAAACTCATATCTTTCAATAGTTAACCTGAATGTAAATGGGCTAAATGCCCCAATCAAGACACAGGCTATCAGACTGGATTAAAAAATAAGACCCATCGATATGCTGTCTGCAGGAGACTCATTTTAGACCCAAAGACGCCCCCAGATTGAAAGTGAGGGGGTGGAAAACCATTTACCATGTTAATGGACACCAAAAGAAAGCTGGGGCGGCAATCCTTATATCAGACAAATTAGATTTTAAACCAAAGACTATAATAAGAGATGAGGAAGGACACTATATCCTACTTAAAGGGTCTATCCAACAAGAAGATCTAACAATTGTAAATATCTATGTCCCTAACATGGGAGCAGCCGATTATATAAGGCAATTAATAACAAAAACAAAGAAACACATCGACAACAATACAATAATAGTGGGGGACTTTAACATTCCCCTCACTGAAATGGACAGATCGTCTAAGCAAAAGATCAACAAGGAAATAAAGACTTTAAATGACACACTGGACCAAATGGACTTCACAGACATATTCAGAACATTCCATCCCAAAGCAATGGAATACACATTCTTCTCTAGTGCCCATGGAACATTCTCCAGAATCGATCACATTCTAGGTCATAAATCAGGTCTCAACCAGTACCAAAAGATTGGGATCATCCCCTGCCTATTTTCAGACCACAATGCTTTGAAACTAGAACTCAATCACAAGAGGAAAGTCGGAAAGACCTCAAATACATGGAGGCTAAAGAGCATCCTACTGAAGAATGAATGGGTCAACCAGGAAATTAAAGAAGAATTAAAAAAATACATGGAAACCAATGAAAATGAAAACACAACTATTCAAGATCTTTGGGATGCAGCAAAGGCAGTCCTAAGAGGAAAGTATAGAGCCATACAAGCCTTTCTCAAGAAACAAGAAAGGTCTCAAGTACACAACCTAACCCTACACCTAAAGGAGCTGGAGAAAGAACAGCAAATAAAGCCTAAACACAGCAGGAGAAGAGAAATCATAAAGATCAGAGCAGAAATCAATGAAATAGAAACTAAAAGAACAGTAGAACAGATCAACGAAACTAGGAGCTGGTTCTTTGAAACAATTAAAAAGATTGATAAACCCCTGGCCAGACTTAACAAAAAGAGAAGAGAAATGACCCAAATCAACAAAATCATGAATGAAAGAGGAGAGATCACAACCAACATCAAAGAAATACAAACAATGATAAGAACATATTATGAGCAACTCTATGCCAGCAAATTCGATAACGTGGAAGAAATGGATGCATTCCTAGAGATGTATCCACTACCTAAACTGAACCAGGATGAAATAGAAAACCTGAACAGACCTATAACCACTAAGGAAATTGAAGCAGTCATCAAAAATCTCCCAAAAAACAAAAGCCCAGGGCCAGATGGCTTCCCAGGAGAATTCTACCAAACATTTCAAGAAGAATTAATACCTATTCTTCTGAAACTGTTCCAAAAAATAGAAACGGAAGGAAAACTTCCAAACTCATTTTATGAGGCCAGCATTACCTTGATCCCAAAACCAGACAAAGACCCCATCAAAAAGGAGAATTACAGACCAATATCCCTGATGAACATGGATGCAAAAATTCTCACGAAAATACTAGCTAATAGGATCCAACAGTACATTAAAAGGATTATTCACCACGACCAAGTGGGATTTGTCCCTGGGCTGCAAGGTTGGTTCAACATCCGCAAATCAATCAACGTGATACAATACATTAACAAAAGAAAGAACAAGAATCATATGATCCTCTCAATAGATGCAGAAAAAGCATTTGACAAAGTACAGCATCCTTTCTTGATCAAAACTCTTCAGAGTATCGGCATAGAGTGTATATACCTCAATATCATAAAAGCCATCTATGAAAAACCTACAGCGAATATCATTCTCAATGGGGAAAAACTGAGAGCTTTCCCTCTAAGGTCAGGAACGTGGCAGGGATGTCCACTATCACCACTGCTATTCAACATAGTATTAGAAGTCCTAGCCACAGCAGTCAGACAACAAAAAGAAATCAAATGCATCCAAATTGGCAAAGAAGAAGTCAAACTCTCATTCTTTGCAGATGATATGATACTTTATGTGGAAAACCCAAAAGACTCCACCCCAAAACTGCTAGAACTCATACAGGAATTCAGTCAAGTGGCAGGATATAAAATCAATGCACAGAAGTCAGTGGCATTCCTATAAACCAACAACAAGACAGATGAAAGAGAAATTAAGGAGTTGATCCCATTTACAATTGCACCCAAAACCATAAGATACCTAGGAATAAATCTAACCCAAGAGGGAAAGGATCTGTACTCAGAAAACTGTAAAATACTCATGAAAGAAATTGAGGAAGACACAAAGAAATGGAAATACATTCCATGCTCATGGATTGGAAGAAAAAATATTGTGAAGATGTCAATGCTACCTAGAGCAATCTACACATTCAATGCAATCCCCATCAGAATACCATCCACTTTTTTTTCCAAGAAATGGAACAAATTATCCTAAAATTTGTATGGAACCAGAAAAGACCCCGCATAGCCAGAGGAATGTTGAAAAAGAAAAGCAAAGCTGGCGGCATCACAATTCTGGACTTCCAGCTCTATTACAAAGCTGTCATCATCAAGACCGCATGGTACTGGCACAAAAACAGACACATAGATCAATGGAACAGAAGAGAGAGCCCAGAAATGGACCCTCAACTCTGTAGTCAGCTAATCTTTGACAAAGCAGGAAAGAATGTCCAATGGAACAAAGACAGTCTCTTCAACAAATGGTGTTGGGAAAATTGGATAGCCACATGCAGAAGAATGAAACTGGGCCATTTCCTTACACCACACACAAAAATAGACTCCAAATGGTTGAAAGACCTCAATGTGAGACAGGAGTCCATCAAAATCCTAAAGGAGAACACCGGCAGCAACCTCTTCGACCTCAGCCGCAGCAACTTCTTCCTAGAAACATTGCCAAAGGCAAGGGAAGCAAGGGCAAAAATGAACTATTGGGACTTCATCAAGATAAAAAGCTTTTGCAAAGCAAAGGAAACAATCAACAAAACCAAAGACAACCGACAGAATGGGAGAAGATATTTGCAAATGACATATCAGATAAAGGGCTAGTATCCAAAATCTCTAAAGAACTTATCAAACTCAGCACCCAAAGAACAAAGAATCCAATCAAAAAATGGGCAGAAGACATGAACAGACATTTTTCCAAAGAAGACATCTAAATGGCCAACAGACACATGAAAATTGTTCAACATCGCTCGGCATCAGAGAAATCCAAATCAAAACCTCAATGAGATATCACCTCACACCAGTCAGAATGGCTAAAATTAACAAGTCAGGAAATGACAGATGTTGGCGGGGGTGTGGAGAAAAGGGAACCCTCCTGCACTGTTGGTGGGAATGCAAGCTGTTTGGTGCAGCCACTCTGGAAAACAGTATGGAGGTTCCTCAAAAAGTTGAAAATAGAGCTACCATATGATCCAGCAATTGCACTACTGAGTTTTTACCCTAAAGATACAGAAGTAGGGATCCGAACGGGTACATGCACCCCGATGTTTATAGCAGCAATGTCCACAATAGCCAAACTGTGGAAAGAGCCAAGATGTCCATTGACAGATGAATGAATAAAGAAGAGGTGGTAAATATATTCAATGGAATATTATGCAGCCATCAAAAGGAATGAGATCTTGCCATTTGCAATGACATGTATGGAACTGGAGGGTATTATGCTGAGCAAAATAAGTCAAACAGAGAAAGACATGTATCATATGACCTCACTGATATGAGGAATTCTTAATCTCAGGAAACAAACTGAGGGTTGCTGGAGTGGGGGGTGGGGTGGGAGGGATGGGGTGACTGGGTGATAGACACTGGGGAGGTTATGTGCTCTGGTAAGCGCTGTGAATTGTGCAAGACTGTTGAATATCAGATCTGTACCTCTGAAAAATAATGTAATATATGTTAAGGAAAAAAAAAAGTAGATAGCAAGAGGGGAAGAATGAAGGGGGGGAAATCGGAGGGGTAGACGAACCATGAGAGACGATGGACTCTGAAAAACAAACTGAGGGTTCTAGAGGGGAGGGGGGTGGGAAGATGGGTTAGCCTAGTGATGGGTATTGAGGAGGGCACGTTCTGCATGGAGTACTGGGTGTTATGCACAATGAATCATGGAACACTACATCTGAAACTAATGATGTAATGTATGGGGATTAACATAACAATAAAAAATTAAATAATAAAAGAAGTAAGGGAAAAAATTGATAAACTTATACAATTTAAATATGTTCACTTTAATCGGTGTCTATTATATTTCAATAAATAAATCATCTAGAGTCCCCTTATTTTACTATTATAATGACTGAAGCAAAACACTTGCATTCAAGTTAACAGCCATTAATAATTTCAGTTTTATCTAAAGTTATATACATTAAAACCAATTTTTTTTTACAAAACAATATTCAGGACAAAATATTAAAATCATTCACTATATCTACCAAGACAGGCCCCAGAGTCGCAGTTGTTTGTAGAAGAAGGTGGCAATATTCAAATCATGCAACTTGCATTCCACTAAATAAGGCACATCTGACTACCAAAGTTCAGCAAAAGCATTCGTCAGCTGTGCATGGCTTGTCATGAATCACTAGAATACTAATGAAGGGAAAGTATAGAGAATAACTGTCTTGGAAATTGAAAGCTCCTTAACATTTCTTTGTAAGAAAGAATATTGATAACTTTTTAAAAGACATGTAGCAAAAACAAAAGAAAAATAGATTCTCATTGCCTTTTGTAATGTTTTTTGTTTCTATTTTAATTACATTTAACATTCATTTGCTTTTGTCTTTCTTTACAACAACTACACACACACACACACACACACTTCACTTTAGTAAAAAATGACTTGTCCACGGTCTCATTATTTCTAAATGTCAGAGTAATTCTTTCTCATATCCTACTTTGTCCCATCTTAGAGAATTAGGGTGTATCAGCAATTTTGTGTAAGTCAACTTATCTTTTGTGTAGGTCAAACTCAGTGAATTAAATGATAATTTTAACTCTTCTAAAAGTATATGCATTATGTAAGGATAATTATTTTTAAATATGTGACTCCTAATATGTTTATTTAATTAATGAATTGTAGATCAGGAACTAAGAGACAAGCAGAAAAATGTAGATCAAGAATCAAGTTTAAAAAAAAAAAATCAAGTTTTATGTTTTTGTATCTGCAAGATTGTGATGCACAGTTGAAATTTTGGACAAATATATTCTTGTTCTAGCCATGTAGTTTATCTCATACACTAGCTAGGGCAGGAGATTTGTTCATTCCTTGGACAGGTAGTTGATTTCTAAAAGGCACTGTGGGCATTGTATATTAGGATAATTATAATCTTGGAATCATAAAAGCCTGGAAATAAATTTTTGCTCCAGTAGTTATTAACCATAAAGGAGAGATTCTTTAAATCTCTTTGAGTCCTGGTTTCCTTTTTTTTAATATGAGAAAAATACTATCTATTTTGTTTTAGAAGAATGAATGGATTTTATGAGAGTGGTGCACTAAATTGTGGTAGAGATCAGTCACACCAAGACTCTCCCAGAGCCCACATTTGTGCTGACAATTCCTGCCTCCGACATTGCTCTCTTTGCTCCAGCTCTCACATGATGGATGAATTCATAGCATCCCTGGCCACAGAAAAGTATAGCTAACCACAGATGGGCCAGTGTTGATAACTTGCTGTAGTGATTGGTCCATGGAGAGAGAATGTGAGCTGATGAAGGTTAATTAGACTCTCTCCTCAGGTTTCTATAACTGTAACCAAGAGAGAAACGTCTTTCTCTCAGGTGGTTTGAGCTGAAATCCACCCGTGCTTTTGTTCTTTGGGACATCAGAATGATTTCCTCTGCAGTAGGAAATAATGCATCTGATGCAGTTGGAGCTTCAGAGCAGTCTTATTTGTGGTAGTTACACTTGAGTCCATGGTCTTATTTCTAAAGAACACAGACATTTGCTGCAATCTGAAGAACCTTGACTATTGTATGTGGATAGCATATCAGAGACATCAAATTCTAGTAAACCAAAGGGAAAAGGCAATATCCATAGAATCATCTGAGATCTAAAGCCCAATATTACAAACATATTATTAAGATTTATGTGGTTCCTGGTTATTTAACTTTTCTTTCAATTTGGGGAACCAATTATTGCCATTACTATAAATTATTTTTTAATTAAATCAATTTTATTTAGGTCTTTATCCAAACCTCCTGACAAATATATGCTGTTTTCAATGCCTTCTGAAACATCTTGCATGTAATAAGTGTTAGAACATCATTCTAAGAATTTTTTTTTAACTTTTATGATCAGCTTTTTAAATTTTTTATAAATGCTGTAACTACTACACAGAAATAGTATGGATTCCTGCCCAAAATGTGGTTTAGATGTTGAGACTGATGACAGCACACACACACAAACCAAGAGGGAATTAAAACAAACAAACAAACAAACAAAACTTACTACTTACATAATGAGGATTTTTGGGGAGAGCATGTCAGACCTCCCAAGCTGGCCTGAGAAGGGACTGAAAGAGTAGGGGCAGGAGACTGTGTTGGGATTTTTATCTTGATTAGGGGATGGGGCCATGTTTTCATGTGCATTCTGTGTAAAATTCCCATTTACAACAAAGTTAGGAACACTCAGACTTTCATAGACCTGCTCAGGTTAAGGCAGAAGGGAAATAAGGAGGGATGAGCCTTTAAACTTGTCAGCAGTCACACATCAAATATGGAGTAGGGCTTTCTGTGCAATAAGCCACTTCCCTTACTTATGATGTCTACTGCAGGTTGTGGCTACTTCATTCCAGGTCACAGGTAACTTGTGACTTGTCAAAAACAGTGACCTACACAGACCAGATTACCAAAATGAGGACATTTTAGCTGTAACAGAATGTCTGCTCCCTCAATTATCAACCAAATAGGTTGAAAATTATTGAGCTAATAGTCTGCACTTCAAATCTTTGCATGGGAACATGGATATTTAAAGCAAATTGAATGTGTTCAATTCCCTTCCATATGTATTTATTAGCACTTGAGTGAAATTCAAACATGATGGTAAAGTTTGAAAGCCATTAGTTTAGATATTAATTGCTTTGTAAGAAAGACTTGATAGCAGTAAATCTGGAAATATAGCCACCTCCATCTTAATGCATTATTCTCAGTACCTAATTAGATTTTATACTTATGTATATTTTTCAAACTTTACCATAAATGAATATGTAGATTAAGTGTAATAATTGAGATATGAGAAGAATATTACTAGAACACAAAAGAATATTCAGATATGGTAGTGAGCATTGGAAAGGACTGTATAGGGATATTTAGCTGGTCATTAAAGAAAAATATAAGCTTCCTTTTGGGGTACAACAAGTGTGGTGGAATATTGAAGATAATAGAAAAGACATAGAGTAATGACTTAACAGTGGTTTTCATTGAGATAGAGCTAATGATGCCTGGAAAACGAAGATTAGGAGGACATTAAAATGTGTGATAAAGAGGAGAGATAAAATGTGGGTGAAAATGACAAGTTTTTCAAATTAAAAAAACTAGAAAAATTAAAAATGCAAATCTTTGACTTGTATATATGTGTGTGTGTGTGTGTGTGTGTGTATAATGTAATTGAAACAAGGATAAATGTTTGAGGAGCATGAAAGTGAGTTGGATTTTTGATAATCCAATAAGAAGATCATTGAAACACAAACACCTTCTTTAAGGTCCTACAATTATTAGATATAACCTTCCATTAAATTACTGCTCATTCATGGGACATATTTTCTAGTGCTGAGCAGGCTGGTAATAGAAGGGAAAAAGACATAATTAGTTATGGAAAGAAGTGAAGGATTCTAGGCAGTATCTACAGAAAATACTGATAACAGAAACAATGAAATTATTGCACACTTGCTGTGTTCCAGATAGGATATGGCAAACCAAGTGGTGGCAGGGATGGGTGGTCACTGGACCTAAAGGCTCCATACCTGTCTGGTAGCAAGGGTACAGATGTGATGAGGGGGGAATCAACCAAAAAATCTGAAAGACTGTGGTCAGAGAAAGAAATGTGGATTGCAAGATAATGGGAATATGGAAGCTCTGGCCATTAGGAGTGAAGAGAGGAACCTGTAGAACAGTTAAGATTACTAATCTCTCCATTTATTCACCTGAAAACCACTGAGTCCTGGGCAGTGCTTTGCTTCAAGAGCCACAGATAAGAAATAAATCTTGGAAATGGGGATCATCCAGCCAAGTACATTTTATATCAAAAGTTAGAAATCTGTTTATACCAAAGCTCTCTCACGCTCACAGTCATATTACCTGCACTTTAGAGACAAGGAAAGTAAGACTTCGAGGAACTCAAATAAATGCCCAGAGACAAGCAACTAGGAAAGTGGCAAACCCTATAAGAGTCAAACCCAGCTCTGCTATACAGCAGATTACTCTATTATTGCTTTCCCATCAAGAATGCTTCTCCAAATGAGAAACAAAGAATGTGTTAGATGCTGATCTAATGCTGAATGGGTCTACATTTCAAAGAGATAAAATTAGAATAAAAAATAGGTTTCTGGATAGAAAAATCTTGAATACAAATAATATGGTGAATGACAAGAGAAAAATATGGCCAGAATCTTTTAGGAGAGAAGTAAGCTCTCTTTTAAAATGCTCATCTAAGGCTCCTGGGTGGCTCAGTTGGTTAAGCAACTGCCTTTGGCTCAGGTCATCATCCTGGAGTCCCAGGATCGAGTCCCACATCGGGCTCCCTGCTCGGCAGGGAGTCTGATTCTCCCTCTGAGCTTCCCCCTTGCTCGTGCTATCTCTTTCTCCCATTCTCTCTCTCAAATAATCTTTTAAAAAAATAAATAAAAATTTAAAAAATAAAATAAAATGCTCATCTAACTATGTCAGGCCCTGTTGGTTTGCAACCTCCTTGGAAGCTTCCTGGGTGAGAATGGAAACTGGCTCCCATATACAGAGGTCAGGGAGAGACTGAAGAAAGAGGCAAGCCACTCCACATTAGTAGGTGGCAGTTGTAATAAGCAAGGGGACTTAACATACAAGGCCTGTCTTGTGTGGCACCAAGACAAGTGGACCCCCACACTCACCCACAAAATCTTAAAAGTTTATAAAAAGGCCTTAATTGGGTTCAGTTATATGTATCATGAAGATGTCCCCAACACCATATCATTATCTCAAGGCTATGTCCTTGGGGCAGCCTCTGGGAGTGGGAAAGGCAAGTGGGACCTACATTCCAAGAACAGGGAAAGGGGTAAGGAGCCTCCAAATGTTGGGGTCCAGCTCACAGTTCAGCTGGGGTCAGGTCCTCTTGATGACCTTCACCAATGCCCTTCACCCCTCATAACCAGCTCTTACAATCTCAGATGCCCTTGTCTTCCAGAATGTGACCTGAGCAGTCAGCAAGGGGTGTTACTAGCATGGAGGTCTCCTTTGACAGCTATCTGGCTGCATTGGAAGCAGATACAACGGCAGTAATACAGGCACATTCAAGAGAAAAAAGATTAAGATAACAATTCCCAAAATCATTGACAGCTTTTTCCACAAGAGCCCATGATTTAGAGTCCTCTAATCTGGGAGTAGAATCACTCAGGGTGTTCACTTGAGTCCTCATGTAATTTAATAAAGATGATACATGAGTAGACTCATCAGGTACCAACATTATGTTTGGATGATGGCACAGGTCCCTCCTCGAGAGGCAGTAATAATGTCCAAGGCCATTCTATTTTGGAGGCCATCTTTTTTCATCAGAGATATTTCAGCACTTAGTAAGGATAGGTTTTGGTGGCTATCACTGAAGACTTGTTGGGTGGATTTACTAAGGGATTCTATGTGTGCTATAATATCCTCCAGGCTAACAGAGGGAGCAAAATGTTTCTATCAGTGAAAGACAGAATGTGTCCATCTGGCTCTTAGGAGAGGGAGATTGGTATCTACTGTTACCTTGGGGTGGATTCTCCCCTGTGCCCAGGGAAAGCCCAGAGTGCAATGGCTCAGTCATTCAGGTGGAAGACATGACCAAAGATTTGTGCCATGAAGTCAGTGCATTCCATTTGGTGCTACCCAGTAAATATCTGGACATTCCAACTAAGCAATGCCAAACCAGTCACCATCATTTAACATGATAGAATGACAACACAGTTCCAGTGATATCCTTCACATGTTTCAGGTTGATGCTGTTTAGAGTGATTTTTCTGCTCCCAGTACAGGGATGCCTATAACCCAAGGTAAGCCACATAAAGCCATCCCAAATCTGAGCATAGCCACTCATGACTCTGTTGGTGGTATCTCCAGGACCTTTCTGATCAGCAATTTGATTGGCTGCCTTTATAGTTTGTTTGACAAAAAAAAACTCATGCCCAGTGTTATTGATAGTACATGCTGCAGGCCAAGGTGTGGGACAGTATTGGTAATATCAGATAAATTAATAATATTAATCCTAGCTTGTTCTTCTTGAATGTAGTGCTTTAGGACTTTCTAACCCCTTCCCTGGAGGAGCTATACCCATTATGGCAACTCTGACAAGCTCCAGAGGGATACCTGCCCACATACCCGGTGGATATGGTGGATTGCTTTGTCAGGCATAGAAATGCACCCACTACAGAAAGGCATTTCCATTAGATGCTCATCCATGACCATAGGAGCAGCAGAAGTCTAAGGTCAAAAACACAGATACTTAGTAGGAATTTGTTATGGGAAGGGCTTTCCCTTCTATCAGAAATATACTAGTGGCCTGATCTTTAGAATTTAATGAGGCTGCAGCTTTAAGAATTTGATCAGGGGGCACCTGGGTGGCTCAGTTGGTTAAGCGACTGCCTTCGGCTCAGGTCATGATCCTGGAGTCCTGGGATCGAGTACCGCATCGGGCTCCCTGCTCAGTGAGGAGGCCTGCTTCTCCCTCTGACCCTTTCCCCTCTCATGTACTCTCTCTCATTCTCGCTCTCTCAAATAAATAAATAAATCTTAAAAAAAAAAAAGATTTTGATCAGGTTAGGTATACCATATATGTTGGCTGGGGGAGGCAGCACTGTCAGGTATGAAAAGATGCACTGGGGATGTGTTATGCCAGACCTTCTACCGTCTCTCAATTGTATATGTTCCACAAGGTATAGGACATTTCAAAAGGTCTGGCTTGCAGCAGGACAAGAGAATCCCAGTGGAGGTTGAGTAGTTTCCCCTCTCCCAGGGGTGAAAAGTAACTCACCCATTCTAGCAGGATGTCCCATTGCAATTCCAATTGATGACAACTTTCCCAGGTGTGATGGAACTTGGTGTTCTCAGCAGCATAGCACGTTGATCCATGGTAAGATTTGGGGCAAGGGCTGTTTCTCGTGAGTTCCATACCTTTGCTGTATTAGGTGCTTGGGCAGGGGTCCTATCTGGCATATCAGGCAACAGTCCCTATGAGTTGATCATGCAAATGTATTAAAGCATAGGACAGTACTGTAGTCCACCTGGCTAAGGTGGTCTCAACTGTTTGTAATTTAATCTGCTGCTTTAATATTCTATTTTCCCTTTCTACCAACCCCTGGGATGGAATCTTCATTCAATGTCATGTTCTTTGAGATGTGACCCCTGATCACTGTTTATTTGACAAAGTGTCCATGTGGTACTTAGCTTTTCTAATCCCCTAATAGTGGCAGCCTGGTTTGCACAACAACAGGGGAAAACTTGGATTAGGCCAGAGGAAATCCACATAAGCTAAGGTGTATTTGGAACTCTCACTCAGAGAGAAGGGGCCAGTATAATCAATTTGCCAATTCTTCACTGGCTACAAACTCTGGTGGATGGCTTCGGATTCTTTTAGCAGTTGCCCTGGACATTGTTTATAACACCAAGACATACTGTTACTGTATTAAACAAGTTACTATATTTCAAGTGCAATCTGACATCCTTGGCAATACGCCATCCCACCTGGTGCAATGGTGACCCCTCTCTCTATGCACCCCATCTTCCATATTTTCTCAAGAGTCAGTTGCTAGGACTTATACCTGACTTAGGGCATCAGCTTCCTGATTGCCAGGAGGTATCAGTGCTTTATGAACTGGGACATGGAAGATAGTGAGGACTGCCTCACGCTCTTGCAGGCGGATCCACGTGCACCCCTCCCCCATATATCCTGATCTCACCAAGGTTCATTTATGATTCTCCATCCCTTGAGTTTCCTTTGTCAGAGTCATAGGGTTAATCTCTTTAGAAAGCCCAACTGTCAGTGGAAAGCATTAATGGTCAGTGGTCATGAGTGGTCACCAGTCAAACCACTGAGTTCAGCCCACTGGCTGCTAAGGTTTATTCCTTCCACTGGCTGCTAAGGTTTATTCCTTCCTAAACAATGACTTCTCCACTTGGAGAAGTGCTCTGGAAACTGCTAGGAGCTATTGCCCTATGGGGGTATGTTGGGTTTCTGCCCCTTTCCAGAGCTGGGACCAAAATCCTAGGGGCTCTCTCTCCTTCTGTTGTCTCTGCCACAGTGCCTGACCCATCCCTCTGGAGTCACAGACACATCGAACTCAAATGGTATTCCTGCTTTGGAGATTACAGAGCTTTGATCTGATTCACTCATATTTTTTCCTTCTCAAAGGCAGCTTGCTGCTGTGATCCCCGCCTCACATATGCTGTTTTTTTACCAAGCAGTATAAGTGATGCAGGCAGGCTGGGTGCAAGGACCTAGAGTGGGTCCCACAGGATTAACCAGGTCCTTGGCTTTGTGCAGGATAGATATCAAGCATGAGCCAGAAGGGCTGGGTGCAAGGACCTAGAGTGGATCCCACAGGATTAACCAGGTCCTTGGCTTTGTGCAGGATAGATATCAAGCATGAGCCAGGAGGAAGTGAGAGCTAAAGTTACTGAAGACATAGAGAGAGCAGATACAGGCAGAGCATCTGGGAGACTTGGAAAGGAAAAGGAGCATGAGTCTTGTCTTTGCTTGGGGTCTGAGGTTTTCATTGAGGATGGTGGTCTTGTGTATGTGTCCTCTCAGGCATCCAGGAACTGGATGAGTGCTCAAAACAAGGATGTGTGTTCAGATGTCCTCCATAAGTCACTTATGATCTGGAGCCAGGGGGTCCAGACATCAAGGTGTCTGGAGTCAGTGGTCTTGTAAAATGTCCATGACGACCTCACCTGGTCATTCCTTCGATGTTATCTACTGTGCTGAAGGACTCCAAAGAAATCATTAGCTCCTTGACCTTCACAAGGAGGATATACATTAAGGTATGTGTAAGGTGGGTGTATGTGTACATACATATAAGAAGGTATGTGTAAGGCCCTAGCAAGAATACAGGCAGCAAAAAAGCAGTCTTTTATGGGGTCCCTGCAGTTTCCCTGTCTTATAAGGGATGGAGGCACTGTGCCAGGTGGGGAATAAAAGTCCTCCAAACCCCAAAGTCTCTACAAAGGCTTGCCCTTCTTTTATGTTCCTAAGACCTGGATAAGCATGTATCCTATCAACCGTAGCTTTTGGGACAACATGCAACTTACACCATCAGATGACTTCAAACCTTAAAATGATGCCTGGGCCTTGAATTCTCTGTGAGTTCACTGCCCATCCTCTCCCTCATACATGTTCCAGCAAAGTCCTGCAGCAGAGAAACAACTTCATGTGTTAACATTACATTATCAAGGTAACGGTCCTGTGTTACTGATGAGGGGAAGGAGAACAGGGATAGGTCCCTCACTACCATCCTGTGACATATTGTGCAGCTGTGCAGGTAAATTCTGGGGTGCTCTTGAAGGTCCACATGGAGGAAAACTGATCTTAGTTATCAGAAATCTGTCAGTCTTCTCCATGAATGTCTTAAAGATAAATACTTTTGCAGGAACACTTTTTGCCAAAGCATCAAAGTAAAACAATGACTATCTGCAAATGACAAAAGCTTTAAAAATGGCCATGGTTAAAGATCTGATGAAAGTTCATTATGATAAACTTGCCAGGGGAATTTTGATAGTCCTGTGACATACATTTTAAAATTATGACTGATACCATTATACCAGGACATATCAGATTTTAGGAATTTCATACAAATATACACTAAAGAAGTTTAGCATCACTTTTAATTTGACAGTGCTTCCTGATGTAGGAAACAAAGGCAAAAGAAAAATTAAATTCCCTTACTACTTACAGCCCATTAAGGAGTCTTTGAAACAGACAGAGTGCCATTCCTCTAGGAGCTCAGCTACCTCAATGTTAATACTTTGCTAAGGACAAAAGACAATCTTAGCCCAACCCCCAGGATCCTGTAAGTCTACTTTAACATATAAAAGTTCCTTTGGAAAATTCCTTTATCTCTACCCTCCAAGACACATGTTGGCAATCATCCCCCAAGCATATGACCCACTGACATACACCTGAAGGGTCTCATGACTCAGGTTTTATTAGACAGTAATACCTGACCTTTTCCCAACAATAGCTAGCCCCTCAAGGTCCTGGAAACCTTGTTTTCAAATTCCTTAGACACTTATGGTATCCCTAACCCCCCTCCCCCCAACTAGAAAGTATATAATGGGCCACTCCTCATGACCCCCGCGCAGCTCTTTCTGCCCACGGGTCCTGTCCCTGTGCTTTAATAAAACCATTTTTTTGTACCAAAGATGTCTCAAGAATTCTTTCTTGGCCATAGCTTTGAACCCTAATGTCTTTCCTACATCACTTCCCATGAAATTTAACATACACAAAACTTACATAGTTGTAAAAAAAAAAAACTTAGTTATTTTAATGGAGAGGACTCTTATGTAATCAAAGACCTCATAAAGACAAAACACAGAGCCTTTATTTTCTAGGCAGAACACATTAAAGGTAAAGGAAAACCTTTGTTTATAATCTCTTATTAAGAGCGGGCCAATAATCTAAAAAAAGCGTGTCCTCTAAACAGAAAGAAAACCAAATTTTAATTTCGTACCAGGGTACTTGTGATTTTAAAACTTTTTTTTTTTTTTTCTTCTTAACTTACATAAATCAATTCCAATCTTAACTTGAATATATATAAAATGTCTTTCTCAGGACGCCTGGCTGGCTCAGTCTGTAAGCATCTGCCTTCACTCAGAGGTCATGATCCCAGACTCCCTGATCAGTGGGGAGCCTGCTTCTCCCCCTGCCTGCCACTCCCCCTGCTTGTGCTCTATCTCTCTTTCTCTCTCTGTCTCTGGCTAATAAATAAGTACAATCTAAATAAATAAATAAAAATGTCTTTCTCATTATTCCTTTTCCACAAACCTATAACTTTCTGACCATCAAGTTTTCATTCAAAAACTCTAGCCATGAATCAGGTACCTGCTTACACATCTATAGCTTGTTTCTGATACTTGTAATCTTAGGGAGGCTGTGGTCTCAATTTGGGGCAAGAATACTTCTGTGGCAGTCTGTGGTAAAAAGCCTTTCACCTCCCCCAACCCCTTTTCTTTTCCTTTAGTCTCTGTGGGCAATGTTTTGGTTATGTAGCTGGGCGTTTACATTTCAAAGACATAATAAGATTTACAGTTCAGGGGAGGAAGAAAGAATGCTAGTTTTCTTCTAGGACTTTTGGGGTCATTGTTATTTAAATTTTTCCTTTGTATTAGGGGTCAGAAGACTTGGGTCGTTTTCTCTGTTTCCTCAACAATGTCCATAACCTGTTTCTCTTTTTTCTTAATCTTTTCGCAGGGATTCCACCTCCTAGCCCTGATCAGGCTTTGTCACCAGGGCCCTGAGTTCTACCTGCTCTGGCACAAGGGCCTGCTGAAGTCTGCAGGGTTTACTTATCCTGCTCTCCCACCGTGTCTGCTGGTCCGGAAGCTTGCACAGTAGTGCGCACCCACACGTTCTCTAATCTCAGCTTCTCCTTTATTTCCTAACTCGAGCTTCAGCCTCAACGGTGTCGGCCTACCGCACAGCCTTGTCCTCTGCAAAGTTCCTCCTACACAGACATTAAAGCAGCCAGCATTTTTCAGGCATCCTGCATTCCCACGGGGGTCCACAAGCATCTGACATACAGGCCACCCCTCCCCACCCACTGGTTGCCAGCCGACCTGGGGTTTCTTCAGGGACACCTCTTTCCCAAGCTTTTATATATCCCTTTTACTCCAATATTGTTCCAGTCAAATGCTAAAATTTCTGCAATTTAGAAAAAGAATTGCAGACCTAACTGAAAATAATCATTTGTGATTGAATTCCCTAAAATAAAAATAGTGGAAAAGGGAAGATTGTCTACACATACCTGCATTTCCTTTTCTGGTGTATGATATAATTGATTTCTTTCCAATTTTAGGGCTATTCTATGAGCTTGGTTCTTCTTTCTCTGCCCAGTACTTGTCATGAAAGCCAATAATAGCTATATGAAGGGCCAATTCATTGTACCATTCTTTCTGTGCCATTTAAGCAATTGCTAGAACAGTAATACCACCTCTTTTCATGGTAGGGAAGACAAGAGCACACTAGCTAGGCTTCAAGGCATCAGAGATTAAACAAAGAAAAAATAAGGGCATTGAAGTTAACATTTGTTTTTTTTCTTTCAAGATAATGTGCCTTCCTATTGACTTTAAATTCTCTTTGAATTCATTTCAATGATAATCTGTTTTAAAATGAAGTGAATCTTTGCCATTAAAAAAAGTATTGGTTGTGTGCATCTCACTTTGAGTTTTTGTAAACTACAATGGAAAAATCTAAAATGGGTTAATTCCTATGGCATAATTAATTACAATAATAGTATTCTGAAAATTCAAAATTAGGTTTGAGTCATGTTAACTAAATATCATATTTAATTCTTAATTTATAGTGTCCAGACAGATGGGGACTTAGAGATCTTCTGTGTAAACTAGGGGTTTGTTTGTTTTATGGTTTTTGTGTTTTGGTTTGTTGGTTTGTTTGTTTGTTTGCTTTTTAAGGAGGCTGGTGTTCCAAATATGATGTATCTTTATTGAAGACACATAATAGATTTGTGTTAATGTCATTACCAGGGACTAAAGAATTGAATCTAATTCCCTTTTAGAATATTTTCTGATAAATCATGGGGAGAACACAAATGAACGTAAAAGGGAGGAAGTGGAAATAAATGCAATTTTTTTTAAGATTTTATTTATTTGACAGAGAGAGAGCACAAGCTGGGGGAGTGGCAAGCAGAAGGCAAGGGAGAAGCAGGCTCCCCACTAAGCAGGGAGCCCAGCCTGATGTGGGGCTCAATTCCAGGACCCTGAGATCATGACCTGAACTGAAGGCAGACACTTAACCAACTGAACCACCCACGTGCCCCATAAATGCAATTTTTAAGAGAGATTTCAAAGGTAAGTAATTATTAAAAAAAATTCTTTTTTTTTTTAAGATTTTATTTATTTATTTGAGAGAGAGAATGAGAGAGAGCATGAGAGGGGGGAGGTCAGAGGGAGAAGCAGACTCCTCGCCGAGCAGGGAGCCCGATGCAGGACTCGATCCCGGGACTCCAGGATCATGACCTGAGCCGAAGACAATTGCTTAACCAACTGAGCCACCCAGGCGCCCTAAAAAAAATTCTTAAGCAAGGAAAAGCTTTTCAGTGATAGGGGAGGATAATAAGTCATAGGGGATTGGGACCAAAGGAATATAAAGAGAATCCATATTTATGCTCTATTTTATATCATGTAAGTAACAGGGTGTGGTGGCAATGCTGATGCCCAAATAAATCTGTTTTTGTTTGTTTGTTTGTTTTAAAGATAAACTTCTGTGGGAAGAGGGATTATATTAATTGATCTATCATTCACCAAGAATGTACTGACTACTGTATGATCAACACTGCATTTTGTTTCCATCTGAGGAGTGTACACAATATTTATTTGGAGATTTTTTGTTTTATAATTTTCTTATATTTTATTTTTTATTTTTTTATTTTATTTTATTTTTTTTTAAGATTTTATTTATTTATTTGACAGAGAGAGAGACAGCGAGAGAGGGAACACAAGCAGGGGAAGTGGGAGAGGGAGAAGCAGGCTTCCCACTGATGCAGGGAGCCAGATGTGGGGCTCGATCCCAAGACCCTGGGATCACGACCCAAGCCGAAGGCAGACGCTTAACCGACTGAGCCACCTAGGCACCCCAAATTTTCTTATATTTTATAAGTTCAAATATCTTCTCATGTTGAGCACAGCCAGGTGTGTTATGTAGAGTTTTAAAAATTTTAATGTATAAACCAAATACAATAGGTTTATTTTTTTTTATTATTTTTATTTTTTTTAAAGATTTTATTTATTTATTTGACAGAGAGAGAGATAGCGAGAGCAGGAACACACGCAGGGGGAGTGGGAGAGGGAGAAGCAGGCTTCCCGCTGAGCAGGGAGCCCCATGTGGGACTCGATCCCAGGACCCTAGGATCATGACCCGAGCCGAAGGCAGACGCTTAACGACTGAGCCACCCAGGCGCCCAATAGGTTTATTTTTATTTATAACACCCAGAAGACATACTGTCTAACAGCTAACTTTGGGATAGTCTCATTTCTCATTCAGAATTCATAGGGACAAAGTTTTTTTTGGATGGGGTAAAAATCAGTTGACGCGAATTCAAAATTGGATCTAGCTAGGTAGACAGTATTCCTCAGTTGAAGCTAAAGTGAGAAGGAGCTAAACTGAATATCTAAACAAAAGGCAAGCTTGAAACAAAATGAAACAAATAACAACAACAACAACAAAAAACCCCAACCACTTAAGAGAATGAGAAGACAAGTCAAAGACTGGGAGAAAATACTTGCAAAAGACGTATCTGATAAAGGACAGTTATCCAAAATAAACAAAGAATTCTTAAAACTCAATAATAAGAAAACAAACAACTGATTAAAAATGGGCCAAAGACCTTAATAAATATCTCAACCAAAAAAATATATACAGATGGCAAATAAGCATATGGACAGATACTCCACATCATATGTCATAATTGAAATTAAAACAAAGAAATTAAAACAACAATGAAATCACTACACACCTGTTAAAATGGTAAAAATCCAAAACTCTGTCAACAGCAAATGCTGGGGAAAATTCGAAGCAACAGGAACTCTCATCCATTGCTGGTGTGAATACAAAATGGTAGAGCTGCTTTGGAAGACTGTTCAGCAGTTTCTTCCAAAACTAAACTTATTCTTACCATATGATCCAGCAATCAGCCTTCTTAGTATTTAACCAAAGATGCTGAATACATATATCCACACAAAACCAGTACAAAATGTTTATAGCAGCTTTATTCATAATTGCTAAAACTTAGAAGCAACCAAGATATCCTTTATTAGGTGAATGGATAAATAAACTGTGGTATATCCAGATAATCCACCTATGAAAAGATATGGAAGAATCTTAAATGCATATTGCTAGGTGAAAGAAGCCAATCTGAAAAAGCTACCTTGTATGATTTCCACCACAGTACATTTTGGAAAAGGTAAAACCATAGAGATGGTCAAAGAATATGTGGTTTCCAGGAGCTAGAAGGAAGGAAAGAAGGATTAACACAAAGGATTTTTAGGGCAGTGAAAATATGTTCTATGGTACTATAATGATAGATGCATGTCATTATGTATTTGTTGGAATCCCTAAGGTATATGACACCAAGAGTGAACCCTTATATAAATTACGGACTTTGGGAGATAAGTATGTGTCAATGCAGGTTCACCAAATGCAACACATATACCATCTGGTGAGTGGTATTGATAATGGGGGAGGTTATGCATGTGTGGAGCAGGGGTATATGGGAAATCTTAAACCTTCCTAATATCGCTGTGTACCTAAAAAAAAAGAGTCATAAGGCATTAGCATGGTTGTGTACTACATGTGAGTTCAAGGGCTCCAAGTTCAATAAAGGGAAGCTAGTCCAAACTAATTAAAGAGTGGAGGCCATGATTCAGTGTCAACACAACCTAGGTTTCTGAAGCTCTTCATTTCTGTCTACATTGGTATTTCAAATGTTGTCTTAAAAACTCTGTGAAATAATCATTTAATTTAAATTTTAGCTAAGGGGCCCCTGGGTGTCTCAGTCAGTTAGGCCTCTGCCTTCAGCTCAGATCATAATTCCAGGGTCCTGGGATTGAGTCCCTCCTAGGGCTTCCTGCTCAGCAGGGAGCCTACTTCTCAACCTCTCCCTCTGTTCTTCCCCCTGCTCCTGCATGCACTCTCTTTCTCTCTCAAATAAATAAATAAAATCTTTTTAAAAAATTTTAGTTGAAATATATTGTATAGGTGCGCATAATTTAAGTTACTTATTTTTCTTGGCTTCTTACACATGTATTTTTATCTTCCTCCATACTTTTTTTTAAGATTTTATTTATTTATTTGTCAGAGAGAGAGAGAGAGAGAGCACAAGCAGGGGGGAGCTACAGGCAGAGGGAAAAGCAGGCTTCCCATGAGCAAGGAGCCTGATGTGGGACTCAATCCCAGGACCCTGGGATCATGACCTGAGCCAAAGACAGACGCTTAACCGACTGAGCCACCTAGATGTCCCTCTTCGTCCATACTTCTAAAAAATATTCAGAAACCACCTCTTAAATTAAAATTTACATTACTTTTGTTTCCAATGCAATCAAATTTCAATTCAATCAAAATTAGGAAGAGGAGATTAGTCAATGACAACTTCTTCTTGGAAATTATTTTATTAAATTTAGATTCACTTGATAAGAACCCTTACTAAATGTATCCTATATACTTATATCCATTCGCATATGGACATAAATCCTTAGGCAGACTCCAAAAGGATATGAGATCATTTCTTTACAAATAAAAACAAATTTTCACTGATCCAGTCACAAATTGTTAATTTTGTTTCCCATAGTTATAAGATGTTTAAAGGGCCAAGAGATGTCAGAGTCCCCTTTATGTTTTTTAGGATTGTATAAACTTAATGTGTTTACACGGACAGAGATTATAGCGTTCTAATTCACTGAGCTCTTTGAAGGAATTTAATTTAGGTAATTTATGCAAATTTCATAGATTTAGACTGTCATGGACAATTTTCTTATCATTTAGTCCAGCATTTGAATACATTTACACACAAAAATGATGTAGCAAACATTTAAAGAAGAGGTAAATATAGAACATGGAAATCGTAAACTAGAAAAATATGACTTGTACTATGGGAATATTTTACGAGGTACTGCTACAGTTTCACGCTATTTGCAGAAGTTCACTAGTGACAGAATATTTCCACATTCTTGAAAATATATTCACATTGGTTCTAGGTGTCAAGAGAAGGCTCAAATTGAAAGAATTAAGCAAAATGAGATAATTCTCTGTGTATAACGGTATGTGATTCTCAGCGATTGAGGATTAAAAACCTCAAGAGCAGAAATCATGAAAAACCCAATCCAGGAAAAAAAAAATCAACACTTAGATTAATGAATTCAGACTTTGTTCAGAATCATTATTGAGGTTCTTCAAATTTCTTGTGTCAGCAAAAACAAGCTTAGTAAGAAAATGTTCTCTTAAGAAATAAATAAAAATGATATGAAAATAAAATTTTCAGGGGCGCCTGGGTGGTTCAGTCAGTTAAGCGGCTGCCTTCAGCTCAGGTCATGATCTCAGGGTCCTGTGATTGAGCCTTATGTTGGGTTCCCTGCTCAGTGGGGAGTCTGCTTCTCCCTCTGCTCCCCTGCACCCCGCTTGTGCCCTTTTCCTGTGCTCGCTCTCTCTCTCCCCCTCAAATAAATAAATAATCTTAAAAAGAAAGAAAAATTTCAAGGAATAAAAAGACTGTTGCCTTTTCTTCCATCCCATTGCCATCGTGCTATTGTGCTCCCTTATTACTTCACTTGAGGTTATTACAATAGCATCTGTAACAGTTTTATTGCACACAGCTTTTGCACTCAGAGGTACTCAAGATAAGTTCCTAAACATAGCCTATTAGGTCCTCTAAACAGAACCCTGTTCATGTTGATGTAGGAAAGACTTTAGAGTTTGAAACCGATGGCCAAGAAAGTATTCTTGAGACATCTTTGTTGCAAAAAAGTGGCTTTAACAATAAAAGATTAAAAAAAAAAAAAAGTGGCTTTATTAAAGCACAGGGATAGGACCCGCGGGCAGAACGAGCTGCACCGGGGTCATGAGGAGTGGCCCATTATAGACTTTCAAGTTGGGAGGGGGTTAGGGATAGCTTAAGTCTCTAAGGAATTTGAAAACAAGGTTTCCAGGACCTTGAGGGGCTAGCTATTGTTGAGAAAAGGTCAGGTATTACTGTCTAATAAAACCTGAGTCATGAGACCCTTCAGGTATATATCAGTGGTCATATGCTTGGGGGATGATTGCCAACATGTGTCTTGGAGGGTAGAGATAAAGGAATTTTCCTAAGGAATTTTTATATGTTAAAGTAGACTTACAGGATCCTGGGGGTCGGGCTAAGATTGCCTTTTGCCCTTAGCAAAGTATTAACATTGAGGCAGTCGAGTCCCTAGAGGAATGTCATTCTGCCTGTTTCAAAGACTCCTTAATGGGCTGTAGGTAGTAAGGAAATTTAATAATTTTTCTTCTGTCTTTGTTTCCCACATCAATGTCACCCCACTGCTCAAAGACCACTATTGGCCCCCCACTTTTTGCCAAATGAAGTGTGATTCTTAGCCTGTCTTTCAGGCTTTGCATTGAAATCTCACCTAAAATTTTCAACAGCCATGGCTTGCCTAGAATGGTCCCTTCTTGTGCCCTGGACTTTCCAGAATCTATAGGTTTATACAGATCATCCTCTCTGCTTTTGACCTTCTGGTACTTGAATCCAACACAAATCCTATGAGTCCTCCTAGAATGTACTCCGTTTTTCTTCCAGTATGATTCTCTGTTCTCAGAAATTAATTGCCACTCTTCTGAGTGCTCAAGAAATCATTTCTAATGATATGTCTCAGTTTCAAATTGTTTCAGAAGAATTTATATATCTCCTCCTGTTTTTCTAAATAAATGATGAGCTCTGTGAGGTGTGACTGCACTGGGCTTGGTGCTGAGCCTTCCATCACTCCACACATAGCTCCGCACCAAGAGTGGCCCAGTGGCTCTGCAATTGGCAGAGTCTTCAGTGTGCAAGTGTGAGCACAGCCCTTGCACTTTTCTAAATTTTTATTGTATTTCATTTTTATTTTTTCTAAATTTAGTTTTGAATAAAATTTATTGAATTAAACACATTTGTTTTGAAATAAAAAAATTGCTTGGTATTTCAAGATACATTTGAAGGAAACAAAGAGGCAGATGAAGGCAGGAGATCACAAGGAAGTGTAAGAATCTCATGTGGCAAACACGATTTTAATTTTGGGATTGTGGAAAACAATTAAAAGAGAAATAATGAGAAAAATGGGAAGGCAGCACCTACAGATAATAAACAACAGTCAAGAGGGGCGGAGCAAGATGGTGGAGGAGTAGGAGACCTGGATTTCGTCTCCTCTCAGGAATTCAGCTGGATAGGGATCAAACCATTCTGAACACCTACAAACCCAACAGGAGATCGAAGAAAAGAAGAGCAACAACTCTCTCATCAGAAAAGCGACCACTTTCTGGAAGGTAGGACGGGCGGAGAAGTGAATCCGAGGCGATATTCGGGAGGATAGACGGCGGGGGAGGGGCCTCCATCGGCCGCTTCTGGCAAGTGATAGAGCCGCGGAGCACAAAATCGGAACTTTTAAAAGTCTGCTCCGCCGAGGGACGTCACTCTGGTGGCTAAGCGGGGGGTGGAACCCTCGCGGGACAGTGTGGTCTCAGGACCCTCGGGGTCACAGAAAGACCGGGGGTGCCTGAGTGTGGCAGAGCTCCCAGGGATCGGAGCAGGGAAGCCGGCTGCAGAGGCGGAGCCCAGGCGCGGGCTCTCAGCTCGGGGTGGCCATAAACCGTGATCTGCGGCACAGTCGGGCCCCTGCGCCTCCAGCAGGGACCCAACAAGCGGCAGATCCGGGGAGACTCACCTTCCTCCCCCGGGAGGAGCCGCGCGGGAGTGCACCGCAGGGATCTGCTGGGTTTGGAGACTCCACCCGGGGTCGGGTGCCGGAGATAGAAACGCGCGGTCACAGGCCGGGTGAGCACAGAGTGCGGCCGGAGACCGGGGAGACGGGAGTGACTGGCGGCTTTTCTCCGGGGGTTCACTGAGGAGCGGGGCCCCGAGTTCTTGGCTCCTCCGGGGCAGAGATTTGGAGGCCGCCATTTTCACTCTCGGCCTCCAAAGCTGTACAGAAAGCTCGCAGGGAACAAAAGGCCCGGAGAGCAAACCCGAGCAGATGACTTAGCCGGGAGGGGGCAAGAGCGGGGCAATTCCAACTCTGACAGAGACATTTGGAAACCACGGCAACAGGCCCCTCCCCAGAAGATCAGTGAGAACAGCCAGCCAAGACCAAGTTTACCGATCAATGAGAACGGCAGAACTCCAGCGCTAGGGGAATACTGCACATAGAATTCATGGCTTGTTTACCATGATTCTGTAGTCTTTCAAAGTTAATTTTTTTTAACTGTCTTTTTGTCTTTTTTTGAATTTTTCTTTTTTCCCTTTTTCAACCAACATCTTATCAATCCCTTTTTTAAAAAAACATTTTTATTTTTCATTTTTAGAATCATATTCTATCCCTTCATAGTATTACCCATATTTTTGGCATATATATATAAGTTGTTCTCTCTTTAAAATTTTGAGATAGTTTCTTCTAACAGATCAAAATATACCCTAAATCTCTAGTGTACGTTTTTTTTCTACTCCCCTGGTGTTGGGAAAACTGGATAGCCACTTGCAGAAGACTGAAACTGAAACTGGACCATTTCCTTACACCACACACAAAAATAGATTCCAAATGGTTGAAAGACCTCAATGTGAGACAGGAGTCCATCAAAATCCTAAAGGAGAACACAGGCAGCAACCTCTTTGACCTCAGCCGAAGCAACTTCTTCCTAGAAACATCGCCAAAGGCAAGGGAAGCAAGGGCAAAAATGAACTATTGGGACTTCATCAAGATAAAAAGCTTTTGCACAGGAAGAGAAACAGTCAACAAAACCAAAAGACAACCGACAGAATGGGAGAAGATATTTGCAAATGACATATCAGATAAAGGGCTAGTATCCAAAATCTCTAAAGAACTTATCAAACTCAACACCCAAAGAACAAGGAATCAAATCAAGAAATGGGCAGAAGACATGAACAGACATTTTTCGAAAGAAGACATCCAAATGGCCAACAGACACATGAAAAAGTGTTCAACATTGCTTGGCATCAGGGAAATCCAAATCAAAACTTCAGTGAGATACCACCTCACACCAGTCAGAATGGCTAAAATTAACAAGTCAGGAAATGACAGATGTTGGCGGGGATGCGGAGAAAGGGGAACCCTCCTGCACTGTTGGTGGGAATGCAAACTGGTGCAGCCACTCTCGAAAACAGTATGGAGGTTCCTCAAAAAGTTGAAAATAAAGCTAGCATACAATCCAACAATTGTACTACTGGGTATTTACCCCAAAGATACAAATGTAGGCATCCAAAAGGGTACGTGCACCCCGATGTTTATAGCAGCAATGTCCACAATAGCCAAACTGTGGAAAGAGCCAAGATGTCCATCGACAGATGAATGGATAAAGAAGAAGTGGTATATATATACAATGGAATATTATGCAGCCATCAAAAGGAATGAAATCTTGCCATTTTCAATGACGTGGATGGAACTGGAGGGTATTACTCTGAGTGAAATAAGTCAAACAGAGAAAGACATGTATCATATGACCTCACTGATATGAGGAATTCTTAATCTCAGGAAACAAACTGAGGGTTGCTGGATTGGGGGGTGGGGTGGGAGGGATGGGGTGACTGGGTGATAGACACTGGGGAGAGTATGTGCTCTGGTAAGCGCTGTGAATTGTGGAAGATGTTGAATCTCAGATCTGTACCTCTGAAACAAATAATGCAATATATGTTAAGGAAAAAAAAAGAAGAAGAAGGTAGCGGGAGGGGACGATGAAGGGGGGGAAATCGGAGGGGTAGACGAACCATGAGAGATGATGGACTCTGAAAAACAAACTGAGGGTTCTAGAGGACAGGGGGGTGGGAGAATGGTTAGCCTGGTGATGGGTGTTAAAGAGGGCACGTTCTGCATGGAGCACTGGGTGTTATGCACAAACAATGAATCATGGAACACTACATCTAAAACTAATAATGTAATGTATGGGGATTAACATAACAATTAAAAAATTAAAAAAAAATACATACGGGGTCAAATGTAACCAGAAAATCAGACAGGTGTTCTCTACTGAGTAAGGAATGCTTCTCGGACCATTTCCAAATGAGTTCCTCATTTCCCTCATTTTTCTAAATCCTTTCAGTGATAAATGTTAAAAATAATTTGGAAAGAAGATTAAAGAAGGAGTATCAAGGCATATTATTACCTAGCAGGTATAAACCCTCACAAGTAAACTAGCTAATCAGAGGAATATTAGGACTTGCACTCCCCCAGAACTATGTCATTTTACACTAAGAAAGTAATCAGCACTATATGGAAAACCAGAAAAAAAGTAGACAAATTAACTATTGTTAGTAAATATGAGTATAGATCACTGGAACTAGTGGCTAGAGTGAGAGCACACACACACACATCAAATATAAAGCAAATTTCATCTGAGCATACATCCATTTCTAAAGGTGGCATATCTTTAGATTGAGAGAAAACTTTACCAAAATTGTTTGATATACCTAAAAGAAGACAGAATGGCATGCATTTATTTATTAGTTTTTACTAGTTTAATTACTTATTGAGCACTAATATGTACAAGACACTATTATAGAACATGAAATTTAACAATGAACAAAATAGCCAAGTTCTATGCTCTTGGGAACTTAACATTTTAGTGTGGTAAATGAAATACTTCATAACACTTCTGTTTTACTTATTTTTATACATCATTTAATTTATGTCTTCAACAAATAATTTTGAGCAATAATTATGTGTCAGGCCCTGTGTTTTTTGCTACTGAACTGTTATGTTTTTAAAAGATTTTATTTACTTATTTTAGAGAGAGAGAGACACACACAGGAGCAGGGGGAGGGGCAGAGGGGGAGGGAGAGGGACAAGCAGACTCTGCCCTGAGCACAGAGCCTGAGGCTAGGCTCAATCCCATGACCCCAAGACCATGACCTGAGCAGAAATCAAGAATTGACCGTTTAGGGGCGCCTGGGTGGCTCAGTTGGTTAAGCGGCTGCCTTCGGCTCAGGTCGTGATCCCAGGGTCCTGGGATCGAGCCCCGCATCGGGCTCCCTGCTCGGCAGGGAGCCTGCTTCTCCCTCTCTCTGCCTACTTGTTCTCTCTCTCTATCTCTCTGTCAAATAAATAAATAAAATCTTTAAAAAAAAAAAAAAAAAAAAGAATTGACCGTTTAACCCACTGAGCCACACAGGTGTTTTTGCTATTTTCTGTTGAACTTGAAAAATAGTTAATAAGACAGGCTAAAAATCAAACACAAAAATAAAATTAAAATTGAGTTTCATAGGAAGCAAATAGACATAGTTTTATGGAAGTTTTTATTAGTGTGACTGGATATGAGATAGGATTGGGGAGAAATAGTTTTCTATATGGGGGAGCAAGAGAGGTGTTAAGTGTTTAGGAAGAGAGAACAGCATGTGATAAACATTGTTGTGATAGTGAGTTTGATATTTGAAGAGGAATGAAAGCCAGAAATCAAGGACTCAGATAACAAATGTAGCCTCCTGTAATTTTTGTAAAGTATACAGTGATAGGAAAGCAATTTTAAGTGGACACCTGGTTTCCCTCTATTTCCAGACTCACTTGAAGTCAGGTGTGATGATGTGATTATTTCATCATATACAAAGGAAAATGGGATTGGGCATTTTTCTGGGACACTTCCTTTAACAAGAGCTGCCTCACAATCTTTGTCTCTTCTTCTCCGCATTTTCTTCCTGCTGCTTGCAATATGAATGTCACAGATTTACGCTGGGCAATGAACACAATGTTCTCAGAATGTCAGACTGGAAAGCTGGAAGAAACCTGGCCCTTTAAGAATTCATAGAGCAAAGACAGGACATAGTTCTGTAGTACATAATTCTATGCCTTTATGTGAGAGAGAAATAAGCTCTAGTATCTTCTAAGCCATCCTTATAATACAGTGGCAATCCTTATAATGTAGTGGCAAAAGAATTGGTAAATTTTTCCTTGCTTTAACCTCCTCAGCATGTTGGGAAAGTGGTAGGGAAAAAAAATCACAATTTGGGGGTGCCTGAGTGGCTCAGTCCCTTAAGCATCTGCCTTTGGCTCAGGTCATGATCCTGGGGTCTTGGGATGGAGCCCTGAGTAAGGGCTCCTGCTCAGTAGGGAGTCTGCTTTTCCATCTTTCCCTTCCCCTGCCCCTCCCCCCACACGCCTCTACAGCTCTTGTGCGTGCCCTCTCTCTGTCCCTCTCAAATAAATAAATAAAATATTTTTGTTTTGTTTTGTTTTTATTGAGAGAGACAGAGAGAGAGCATGAGAGAGAGGAGGGTCAGAGAGAGAAGCAGACCCCCTGCTGAGCAGGGAGATCGATGTGGGACTCGATCCTGGGACTCCAGGATCATGACCTGAGCCGAAAGCAGTCGCTTAACCAACTGAGCCACCCAGGCGCCCATAAATAAAATATTTTTTAAAAATCACTATTTTGTTGTGCATTGGACACTTCTTCAATATTCTGTCTATACTGGAAGAATATTCTGTCTATATCTTTACTATTTCTGCCCAGAAAGATATGGTGACTAGTATGGAATCATGATCACTATTGCTTCCCATTCTCTTATAAATAAGTTAAATTGCAATTTTTGTTCATGTTTCATGACTGCATATTGTCCATGCAGGGAAGTTGATTTAATTTTTAATATATAGGTTTCTTGTTTACAAAAAGCCATATCTGAATATAGTGAAAAGTTCTGGAGTTGAGATGAACTTGATTTTAAATGCAATTTCAGAATTGTCTTCCCCAGAGATATACTGACTGTGTTTTATACAGAGAAAAACAAAGAATTAAGAAAGATCATTTTTATTAGTCAGAGACATCTGTACCCACACACTCCAAACAACATATGTACCAAATAAGACTCTCTTAAAACATTCCATGGAATTATCCATAGTGTAAAGTGTATTTTAGAACATTTGATTAAAAAAAGAAATATGAGGGCGCCTGGGTGGCTCAGATGGTTAAGCGTCTGCCTTCGGCTCAGGTCATGATCCCAGAGTCCTGGGATCGAGTCCCGCATCGGGCTCCCTGCTAGGCGGGGAGCCTACTTCTCCCTCTGCCTCTGCGTCTCTCTCTCTCTCTGACTCTCATGAATAAATAAATAAAACATTAAAAATAAATAAATAAATAAAATAAATATGAGTAAATCAGTGATTTTTAAATGACCCAAGAAACACATGCTCAGATGACAACCTTGAAAAAATGTTACTAGATCTATAAATTTTATTACAAAATAAAATTTTTTATTTTTAGAGATCATTTTATGAAACCATCACAAAAGTAATTCAAAGGTTGAACGAGATGGTAAAAATATCCTATTTTTTTTTTTAAGTTAACATGCCACATGCATATAGTGACTATAGATGCAGCCACATCAGTATCAAAGTGAAGATACTGGAGAATCAATGAAATGTTTGAAGTTGAAAGATAGTGATATATAAAGTTCTTTTCCAATAGAACAACACAAGAAAAGATATTTGAGGAGAATATTCTCAGGCAGAAAGCATTAGTAAATAACCTTCACAATGGGGGAGATTCCCATTTCCCCAATTTTCATGATTGACATAGATTTGTATGATAGTTGATAACTTCCTACTTCTGAGATGGAGATCACTAGAAATAGTTAGAATGTAAGTGTAGTTACAGGTGGCATCTGAGACTAATACTTAGAGATGTCCATAGCAAGGAGCTGGAAGAAGTAGATGCCAACATATAACACCAAGGAAACATTTTTGTTCAATAAAGAATCAAACAGAAAAAGTGAAGCTTGAGAGGAAAATTATGGTATGGCTGAGTGGAGGTCAAGAAGCTGATGTGAAAATGAGGTGATTTCTGAAGGCTGAGAAGAGTTGGAAAAAGTTCATAATGAAGGATGCAGGAGTCCTGATATGAGACCAGATTAGGAGGATGTGGTGTATTGTATGGATGAAGGTTTCTATGATTTGTCCTACACAATGGACCATCCTGACCTGCACGTATGCAGGCAGGCTAAAGAATGTTGTTTGTGAGACTTATGCTGCATAAGTGACATTGGGAGCCTGATTGTTGACATTAGCAGGCCTCCAGGTCAGAACTGGACCTGGTCTGGATGCCAAGAGCTATAAATTTTTCCTTGCATCCCCTCCTGCTCCAGGCTGGGGGATCCCGGGATGGAATCTGGGAGGGGAAGCAAGCATACCTGGCCCAAGCTCCTTGAAGATGCAAAGACATGGTAACATAGTAATACAGCTTGCTGGATCCAAACTGTACATAGACAAACATGTTTAACTTCAAACCCCATCATTTGCCCTATACATAGGGCCCTAATGGGGATGGTCAGTTGGAAGTCTCACTTGAGGGCAGGACACTCTTTCCAGTCTTCTCAGTCAGGATTCCAGCCTGGCTGTCTCCACAGAGCTTCCCCTGCTAATAAGGTAGGATGTTGTAAGTACCCAATTTGATATAACACTGTCTTATTCTCCTTTACTGCTCACCATTGCCCTCATCCATGAATAGATTTCCCTTTTCTTCTTTCTGTTTCTATTCAATTTTTATAATATCAATAAAGAGGTTTTTTTCCCCTTTAAATCTGAGGGTATGGCTGCTATGAATCTTTTCTTTAGAACAGTGGGACCTTGAGGAATCAGAGTGTTAGCAAAGTGAGGATGTATCAGACATCCATTAGCAGGGAACTCTCAGAAAAGTTGGTCCTGGTGTAGCTGCCAAAATTTTGCTTGTATTCCCATGGCACTGATCCTACATTTGTTCTTAAGTGGAATGTAAGCACCTTCATGACAAAATGGGGTGGGGGGAGGAGATATCTATCTATCTATTTATCTATCATCTATCTATCATCTATCTAAATATAGATCTATAGATATCATATATAGATCTACAGATCTATATATGTAAACATAGCTATGAGGTTGGCAGGAAGAAGGTTTCTATCCTACATGGCCTTGTAACTTAGCTCTAGCCCTTCTAGCCATAGTCAGGGAGTAATCCTGCCCACTATGGACTGGTGGAAGACATACCTATCCATGCTTCCAGAACCGTGTGTACAGATCTGTCTTGGAATTGGACTCTGGGACTCTGTTCTAGACCTTCTCAGCCATGTTCAGGGGTAGTTTTGCCCATCCAAGGACCTACCTAGTGACCTAGCAGAAGTCCTCCCAGAGACCTGGTAGGAGCCACACCTGTTCATGCACTTGGTAACAGGCCTACTATCTGCACACTCAACTGTGTATCCTGAAGCAAACACTTATCTCAACATCATCCTACAATGTCCTGGAGGCAGTCCCAACAACCCAGAGATCAGACAAGATCTATACCCACATAAGGCCCTGGAAATCACAAACCACACTGCAGACCCAGCAAAAGCCTTGTGATTCAGCATGACAATCCAAGCATGATTGTGCTTCCAGAGGTAATTAATCCATCAGCTCATGGAACCAACAGATGAAAGTCTTTATCTGCCAAAAATGATCTATAAATACTGGAAGATGTATTGTTCCTTCAAATGCACAGACACCAATGCAAGGCTATGTGGATCACAAAGAATCAGGCAAATATGACACCACCAGAAACATAAAGTAGCTCAAGTAACCAGCCTCAAAGAAAAGGAGATCTACAAATAACCTGACAAATAATTTGAAATAATCATCTTAAAGAAATTCAATAAAATGCAAGATAACACAGATAAACAATTAATGAAATCGGCAAAACTATACATGAACAAAATGAGAAGTTTAATAAAGAGAAACCATAATAATAATAATAATAATAATAATAATAATAATAATTAATAATAATAACAGAAATCCTGGGGCTGAAGAATACAACCATAAAAGTGAAAAATGCAGTAGAAAGCTTCAAAGCCAGATTTAATTATGCAGAAGAAAGAATCAGTATACTCTAATATAGGTAATTTGAAATTAATCAGAGGAACAAAAAGAAAAAATAATAATGAAAAAGGGTGAAAAAGCCAACATGAATTATAGGGCACCATCAAGTGAATGAACATTCACATCATGGGAATCCCAGAAGAAGTAAGAAACAGGCAGCAGGTATACTTAAAGAAATAATAGCTGGAAACTTCCCAAATCTTAAGAGAGATATGAACATCCAGGTTTTTGAGAAAGCTCAAAAAAACCCAGAAAAGATCAACTAAAGGTTACCCTGAGCCGTATTATAATGATCATTTCAATATGCAAGGAAAAAATACTTGAAAAATTCAACATCTTTTCATAGAAACTCTCAATAAATTCGGTATAAAAGGTCAACATAATAATGTCCATATATGACAAGCCAATAGCTAACATCATATGCAGTGGTGAAAAGCTGAAAGCTCTTCTTCTAAGATCAGAAAAAAGACAAGCGTACTCAATCTTGTCACTTTTACTCAACATAGTACTAGCCAGAGCAATTAGGCAAGAGAAAGAAGTAAAAGATGTTCAAATTGGAAATGAAGAAGTTAAATTGTCTTTGTTTGCACATGGCATGATTGTACATATAGGTAACTAAAGGCCACCAAGAAGCTATAAGAACTAATAAACAAATACATTATAGTTGCAGGTTATAAAATCTATGTCCAAAAAGCAGCAATTCTATACACTAGCAATAAACTATGAGAAAAAGAAATTAAGAAAATAAGCCCATTTACAATATCATAAAAAAGAATACATACTTACAAATATACTTCACCAAGGAGGTGAAAGATCTATATACCGAAAACTGTAAGACATTAATGAAAGAAATTGAAGACACAAATAAATGGAAAGATATTTTATGTTCTTGCATTGGAAGAATTAATATTGTGTAAATCTCCATACTACCCAAAGCAATCAATAGACTGAATGCAATCCCTGTCAAAATTCCAATGGCATTTTGCACAGAAACAAAATTTAATTCAGAAACAATCCTATATTTCATATGGAATTACAAAAGACTCCAAATAGTCAAAACAATCTTAAGAAAGAACAAAGCTGCAGGTTGGGGTGCCTGGGTGGCTCAGCCGTTAAGTGTCTGCCTTCAGCTCAGGTCATGATCCCAGGGTTCTGGGATCGAGACCCGCATCGGGCTCCCTGCTCAGCAGGAAGCCTGCTTCTCCTTCCCTCTCTGTCAAATAAATTTAAAAAATCTTAAAAAAAAAAAAAAAAAAAAAAGCTGCAGGTATCACACCTCCTGATTTCATGCTATACTGCAAAGCTATAGTGATTTAAAAAAGTATGGTATTGGCATAAAAACAGACACACAGATCAAAAGAACAGAATAGAGAGTTCAGAAACAA
Organism: Mirounga leonina; assembly: GCF_011800145.1. NCBI lineage: Eukaryota > Metazoa > Chordata > Mammalia > Carnivora > Phocidae > Mirounga > Mirounga leonina. The sequence goes on from NW_023270498.1 coordinate 6,526,513, forward strand.
ACCCTTGCACACACGATCAACTAATCTATGGCAGGGTGCAGAGAATACACAATGGAAAAAGGACAGTCTCTTCAATAAATTGTGGTGGGAAAGCTGTATATCCACATGCAAAAAAATAAAGTTAGACTCTTACATGATATACAAAAATCAATAAAATGAATTAAAGACTTAAACTTAACACCTGAAACTATAAAACTCCTTCAAAGAAACATAGGGTCCTTGACTTTGGTCTTAGCAATGATTTTGGGTATGATACCAAAAGCACAAGCAACAAAAGCAACAATAAATAAGTGGGAGTACATCAAACATAAAAGCTTCTATAATCAAGGAGGGCCATGGACAAAATGAAAAGGCAAGCTGTGGAAAGGTCAAAAATATTTGCAAACCACATATCCAACAGGAGGTCAATTTTCAAAATATACAAGGACATCACTCGATAGGAAATAACAACAACAATAATGATAACCACCTAATTAAAAATGGGCAAAAGGGGGTGCCTGGGTGGCGTCTGCCTTTGGGGGCTCAGATCATGATACCAGGGTCGTGGGATCGAGCCTCAGATCGGGCTCTCTGCTCGGCTGGAAGCCTGCTTCTCCCTCTCCCACTCCCCCTGCTTGTGTTCTGCTCTCTCTATCTCTTTCTCTGTCAAATAAATAAATAAAATCTTAAAAAAAAAAAAAAAAAGGGGGCAAAGGACCTGAATAGACATTTTTGCAAAGAAGACATATAAATGACCAAACGGTACTTGAAACAGTGCTCAACATCACTCATCATCCTGGAAATGCAAATCAAAACCCCAGTGAGATATCACCTCACACCTCTTACAATGGTTCTTATAAAATAGACAAGAGATAACAAGTTTTGGTGAGGGTGTGAAGAAAAGGGATCCTTTGTACACTGTTGGTGGAAATGCAAATTAGTACATCGTTATGGAAAACAGTATGGAACATTATGGAGAACAGTTTCTCAAAAAATTATAAAACTTCCATGTGACCCAGCAATCTCACTAAAGGGCATATATCCAAAGGAAGTAAAATCAGTATCTCTAAGAGGCATCTTCCTCCTGTTCACTGTAGCAATATTCACAATAGCCAAGATATAGAAATCATCTCGTGTCTGTGGGGGATAAATGGATAAAGAAAATGTGGATATAAATATAGTATATATTTATATATATGGTATTTATTTAGTAATAGTAATATGGTGACTGTAAAATATATTGTATATACACTGATATAACTGTAGTGTGTATATAACTACAATATATAATTATATTAAATATAATGAATATAAATATATTAATATGTAATATATAAGATATATTTATATTGACTCATATATTTAATTGAGTTATATATAATATATGCAACTATAATATAATAATATACTATTCAGCCATAAAAAAGTGAACAATCCTAACATTTGTGACAACATGGATGAACCTGGAAAATATTATTCTAAGTGAAATAAATGTCTTTCTACACAGAGAAAGCATGTACCATAAACCAGACTATACTGGGCAAAGATTACAAACCTTCAATTTTTTCAGATGAGTAAGACCTGGGGGTCTAATGTATAGCATGGTGACGATAACTAGTAATGCTGTATTATATATTTGAAATTTGCTAGAAAGTATATCTTAAGTGACCCCACCACACCAAAAGGAAAAAAGAAATAACAGTGTGAGGTGATGGATATATTAATTAGCTTAATCATGGTGATCACTGAATAATGTGTGTATATATATATATATATATCAAACCATCACATTGTGTGTCTTAAATACATATAATTTTTGTTTGTTAATTATAGCTCAATGAAACTGAGGAGAAAAGAAAACCTAGTTTCCTATGTTGTAAAATCTGACCTTTGAGAATGTCCTAAAAGAAAGTTTGCAAACCCTCACAAATTGAAATATTTGTTTTTCAGTAAAGATGTGGTCTGTTGGAAAATGAAAGAAAATAGGCTTGTATAGAATTTTGAAGCCAGACAGAACATAATACAGATCAAGGAGGATAAAACAATATAGGTATCTGAAAATGCCATCCATATTTATGCCATCCATAAAAAAAAAAAAAGATTTGATAGTTAATGCTATTGCTCATAACATTATTTCTGAAGTTGTGGGTCAACATCCCTATCCTGAAGGTTTCCATTCTATTAAGTGCATTTGTTATATATTCTACTCTTGTCAATTAATCCTCTTTTTCTTTAAAGTGTTAAGATTTTTAAATAATTAAAAAGAAGGATATCCAAGGAATATTTGCACTTGCTTGACCAAGTGCTCGGACGGGGTAAATGAAGAAGGGACCTTCATTAAAAAAAGGAGTCCAAATGTAGATTCTATTTGTCTGTGAGAGCCATCTGCTAGAAATTTTTCAGGTTCCTGTCAACATATATATCTTTTTACAGACGTATTTATTCCCAGTGGTAATCCTTTCCTCTTAACACGCCTAAGTCTATTCATGTTCTCAACAAAACTCATGCTTTCCTGATCTAAATGTGAATTTCCAGATTTGCATCTATTTGCCTATCTACCTAAAATAATCTCCTTCCTTCTTGCATAAGAAATTCTAAACATTCCCCAGGATGCTGTTAAAACAATACTACTTCATTATGCTTTCCTAACTATTATTACATCTCACTCTACAGGATATTTCTGTTTGAGTTTCATTTTTTATTACATTACCTTTGTGGATTAGACCCAGAAAACGTTGGTTTGAGTCATACACAGAATCGTCTATCTATTAAAAGAAAGAAAAAAAAAAAAAAGGATTGGTTTGTACCTTTTTTTTAAAGATTTATTTATTTATTTGAGAGAGAGAGAGTGAGAGAGAACATGAGAGGCGAGAGGGTCAGAGGGAGAAGCAGACTACTTGCTGAGCAGGGATTCCCTAGGCGGGACTTGATTCCGGGACTCTGGTATCATGACCTGAGTGGAAGGCAATTGCTTAATCAACTGAGCCACCCAGGTACCCTGATTTGTACATTTATTAATACATTTGAGCATGCTAAATCTAAGGATAGAGAAACAAATTTAGTAACATTCCCTATAATTTTATATGGAGAATTTCACTATTATAGGGACCTCCAAAATACTCTGCTCACATATGAATAATTATAATTAATTGACCTTAAGAAGACAATATTGAAAATATTCCATATTTTCAAGTTACAAATTAAAAATTCTGAAAATAACTGCATCTAAGTTATCAAATATTCCATTAAAACTTCTCATGACTGTATAATCTAATTACTGATGTTCACACATAATACATGTTAGAAAATTCTTCAAATGAATTTTCCAAATGTTCAAAATACAAAGATAATTCGTACTATGTATAAAATTATCTCTATCTCTAGCCATTTTAGTCTGCACCCTTTTTCCCCCCTCTCCTGGCATTAAGCCTTTGCAAGAGTGATAAGAAAATATGGAGAAAATTAGGGTATAAGAGTTTAAAATTTTTTTATTTGACTTTTTTATTCATTTGACTTTATGTCATCTGGTTTGCCCATCTTTTCTGTGTTTTCTTCGTCATGACTTTTCTCAACACTAATGAATTCTGCGCCTTGCTGTTACATTATTTGCAGTGAAAGCCATCTGGTAAGATGCCATTTATTTTAAATGAAATTCTTAGCCTGGTCTTTTCCATAGGCAGTTGATCACAGGAAATAACTGCTCAGAGGTTAAATGAAAAATCATAGAATTGTTCTATTTACAGCACCCACACTGTCTGTCTCACAGGTGCCATCCAGGATTTAACAGTTAATAATTGCTCATGGAGAACGAGTTCATTTCTCATAACTGCAGAAGCCGGGTCTTATGATTAATAACAAGCTTCCTTGTTGTAATGACATGGCCATTTAACATACTTAGGTTTTAGGTGGATTTACGTTTCTAGAAAGTTAAAGGAATTATATTTCACTCTCTTTTACTCTGGAAATGACATTAATGGTTTGGGAAAGAGCCCCGAAACAAGCTGGATTCATTTAAATTTCACATAAAATTTTTATGAAGAAGGGTTAAATGGTTTACATTATAACTCAGCTGTCTTTTATTTTGTCCCTAATTTATTTTAAGATAAAAATATAAATCAGATATAAAATTTAATATACCAAATAGACAAATCTAAAAAGTCAAATTACACTCTCTGTATTCTAACAAAAAATCTTATTCCCTGTCCTTTCCCTTCTCAATCCTATTTTCTACTCACTAGAGGTAATCTTTTTCAGTTATTTTAAACTGTTTTCTTTTCTTTTCTTTTTTTTTTTTTTATTTGCGAGAGAGAGAATGAGAGAGAGCATGAGAGGGAGGAGGGTCAGAGGGAGAAGCAGACTCCCTGCCGAGCAGGGAGCCCGATGTGGGACTCCATCCCGGGACTCCAGGATCATGACCTGAGCCGAAGGCAGTCGCTTAACCAACTGAGCCACCCAGGCGCCCTAAACTGTTTTCTTTGTTATGTATGTCTGTATTTCTGTATAATTCTAGAGCTACTTTTTTCAATTTTAATGTGTTCTGTTGTCTTTCTGATAGGGAAGTTAAAATTTTAAACTCTTTTATACACATGCAAACCTATAACATAAACACACACACACACACACAATTCTTTCCCTCTACTCCTATAAAATTATATGATATTTTTGTTGTTGCTGCTCAATCAGTGGATATATTATGACTATCTTAATATTTTTTTGCAGCTATGCCAAATAATATGCCATAATTACATTTCCTTTTTGCATATTCCTAACCTGAAGCTAATAACTGCCTTATTTTTTCCTTTACTTAAATTATTATGTTTTTATATTAGCAGTGAAGAAACAGTGAATGCATTTAAATATTTTCAAATAATTTAAGTAATCGATTGGCTGATTTTTTTTTTCACAACCAAGCATCCATTTATATCACTCTTCCCTGAGCACTCCCTACATCTAATGCCCTGCCGTTCTCCTAAAGCTTCCCTCCCATCATTCTGCTCCAAGATTCCATGTCTCCTTTCCTGGATTCCTTTTCTTTCTTTCCTTAGCTGAGACCTCTGGAAGGTGTCCGCCTGGAGAGTGAAGGTGAGCCTCCTTGACTGGCTTCTGAAAAACTGTTCATGGGATGCATATTAGGAGATCTGTGTAGGTGGGCAATATTTTCATTCAATATAAAATTTAGATGGTAATGGATATCTTAATTGGAAATCATGTTTCCTCATTACTTTAAGGACTTGGCTCCACAGTCTTCTTGCTTCCGGCATTGCCGTTGAAGAACCTAATGTCAATCAAATTATCCACCTTCTCTCTTGGATTTTGCTTTGTTCTTCTATTTGGAAGATTTTAGGATTAAGACAAAATCCTGGTGTTCTGAAATTATAGTGCTATGGTGTAGTGTGAATGCTGCTTTCTTTTTGCTTGTCTTATTTTTTTATAAAAAATTTTTAAAACATAATTAGTCTTGCAACCATTCTCAGGTCATCACATCAGGCACATTTGCTCTAAAAATCTTCACCACTTCACACCTTCCACCTCATGAGCTTCATTCAGTACCTCCCAATGCCTTTCTGAAATAATGCTCTTCAGTATACAACTTGAATTTCATGATCTTCCAAACTTCTTCAACGTTCTTGCCTTAAAAAGGTCATATATCTATGACTTCCATGATAAATCCAGGGCACAATGACCCCACTCCTCCTTTTGTGCTGCATCTGCCTACGAGCAGCCGAGTGTTGCTGGGCTCACTGATCTCTAATTGCTGCTCGACACAGCCCAACAATCCTGTCTTGCTTTTCCTGAGAAGATGGTTTCTTTTCCTCTTCCTCTAATCCCTTGATTTGTCCTTTTCTTGTTATTTATATGAAACTTGGTCGATCCCATCAATCTACCCTCTCATCTTTCCGTCATGATCAGTTTTCCACTGTTATTTCTTTGACAACTTCCTTCTTGTTCTTCTCTTGTTTTCCATCTTCCAGCGCTCATATCATTAGGTATTTAATCTCCTGAATAGAATTTATCTCACATCTTCAACTGGCTTCCTCTGTCTCTTTCATTGTCTAATTCTATGAGATTTTCTTAACTTTAATTTTCTTTTGAGCACATTTTTTAATTCCTGCTGTCATATTTTTAATTACCAATCTCTCTTTCTTATACTTTATGGGATTTATTTTATGTTTTCTTTTAATGGCATTTTGTTTTATGGATGAAATATGTTATTGATGGTTTTAATAGGCTTTTTTATTTTCTTTTTTTAAGTTTTGTTGCCTTTTCTGCTTGCTCTGGGTGCTGTTTGCTTGCATTTTTTTTTTGGCCCCTGTCTTTATAGTAGAAGTGTTTTCCTACTCTGATGATCACTGCATGTTCTTTAATGCTGTAGGAAAAAGTGCTAAGGAGCACACAGGGAAGTGTGTGCATAATTGGCTTGGCCAAATGTTGGTCCTTACCATAGTGTGAAGAGGCAAAGCCAAATTTGTTATGTTGAGGAAACTCAAAATTATCAGTATTTTTGAGAAATTTCTTTTGAAACAATTACTTAACCAGAGAAGAATCTTCCATGATGGTTTCTGGAGCCTATAGTCCTGGCTTGCATTGTCCTAGGAGACAAGTAGGAGAAAGCCTGGAGTTACCACCATTTATTATTATGCAGAAGCTCACCTTTGTTCCTAACTGCCTTTGTGCCTGGTGTGCCCAAGACCCAATCTGTCTAATTCAAATTCCCAGCAAAGTCCTGTCTCCTCCTCCATTAGTGTGGAGGGTATCTGGCTGCTTATGAGTTGGCAAAGAACCTAACAGCCACTCCCCCAGACCATCCTCCTTTAGTAGGGGATAATCAACAACCTTAACTTCCACATGAAAGTTGCTCCTCCCATTCCCAAGGTTTGCTAATGTTCTGCAAGTGTGCTTCCTGCTGCCTTTCCCCATGACGTGCCCTTAGATTTCACTTTCCTGTAGTTTTCTAAGATGATTCGTATCTTCCATCCACTTTACTGTCTCCCAAATTGCACTGATATCTTTGGGGCTGTAATCCTCATGGGTATTTCTTCTCCTTCAGGGTTTAACACTTTTATTCCTTCCAGTGAAATTTTGAGAGAATACAGATATAAACATGAGTTCAAGCTACTGTGTTTAACCACAGGCATAAATATCCATACACCCTGTCATCTATTTATAAAGTAAAATTGGTTCCAGGCCCTCAGTTAGCACTGAGTTAGCCCAGGAAGTGTAAATGATCCTATTTGTGAAAATTAGAATGAAGAGACTCAGGTGCAGAGACCAGCCAAGTTGGCTTCTACACCGTGACAGCACTCAGTGTGTCCTCTTCAAGACAACTGAATCAGGGACCCAGGTGATGGGGCAGTGATTTGTGTTTTCTAAGCTCCCAGCTGACCCAGCAGCTAGACTGCCTTCTTATACTCATTAGATCATACATCTCCATATATGTGCATAGATTTTGATATATACTTTTATGATTCATGGTTTTTGTTTTATTTTGTTTTGTTTTATGTATGCTCCATGCCCACGATGGGGCTTGAGCTCACGACCCTAAGATCAAGAGTTTACAGGGTCTACTGACTGAGCCAGCCAGGAGCCCTTCTGACTCATGTTTTTTATTGGATTGATATTTCTGAATGTTTTATATCTCTTTGTGTCTTTATATTGTAAAAGTACTCACATAGTCTTATGAAACATGAGATATTTTATTATTTAAAAAATATTATATTTACTTTTAGTAATTGATGGACATTGCTAATCTGTACCACACCTCCTGAACCTCTTCTCAATTCTCTTCTGTGGAAATGCCTGATAATTTTTCCTTTGTCTTCTATAGTTTTCTAATTTGGTCAGTTTTACCAGAATTTCTCAAATTGCAGCTTATTAAGACTCTTATCAAGCAATTTAAATAATCATTTTTACATAGAATCTTGATTCTCACATTGTAGAATATAAGATATATCTTGATAAATTATACTCTTTCAGAATGTTTTTTGATAATTGTCATAAAAATGCATTCTATACCAAATATTTTTCTCACTTACTCATTTCACACACTAAAATTTAAAGTGTTGGTTCTATTTCAAACACTGAACTGAATGTTGTTTTAAGTTTTAAAAAAATGGAGATAATAAAGATAGATAGACGATAGATAGATATAGACATAGAGAGATGGTGGGTAGATAGATAAATAGATGATAGATGATAGATGACATATGATAGATGGATAGATAGTAGATAGATATGGACCTTTCTTTAAAAAAATATTATGTCATTATTGCAGGTATTTAGTAGGGTCATCCTATTATCTTAAACAATTTTTTTTCAAAGAAGAAAATTATATTACTTAGATCTTTATTATTACCACAAAACTGGTTGTCTCACCAATAACATGCTCTAAAGTAGCCAATGATCAATTATAGATTGATTCAGGAGATCAGAGAGTTATGCTTTTCTTCTTTCTAAACATTATTCTGAACTAAGTTAGAAAATTAATAAGATAAAATTACAAACAAGATTATATTCATTAATGCTTTCTGAAGTTATTCCATAATCATTAATTTTCATTCAAGAGTCCAATAGGATTAGGATATGTTTTTTCCAAAGGATATTGCTATCCTAATGAAATAATAAAAAATGAAAAATAGGCCCCTTAGGAGAATGAAAAATGACACCCAAGGTAAATCAGACATAAAGAACACAATCATGTAGAGATGTTGATGGAGGTGATGTCATAGTATATGACAAGAACAATACGAGTAAGGTGATCTTATGTCAGTTATATTATAATTTACTGAGCAAATTTATTTAAAGCACTACAGCAAAAATGTATGCAGATAAACTTATTGCTTCAATACTTAGGGGACGCATTCCAAAGTTGGATTTATAGAAACAGGTAGATTTGTACATTAAAAAAAAAAGTTAGCTTCTCTTCTATTTGGCCATCATTTTTCTTCTTCACATGGGTGCTAGTGAGAGATAATGCTATAAAACCTGCTTTCTGGCACAAAGACATGACTGTATGTCATCAACTATGTTTTATAGCATGTGTCAGCCAACGCTATTGTTGGACTGACTTATTTTATGTTTCACATGGAACATATTTTTATATTAAATAAAAACTGATGTTAGCATAAAGCAATCTTAGAGAGTCAAGCAAACATGTCTGCTACATCTGAAAAGTAAAACCCATTGTTCACCAGACTGCAATGTGGATATCTCTAATAACAGGAGTCTAGTCTTGGTTTTTCCTTCATTAGTAACCCTAGATCAGAGATGGCTTAGAAAATAACTTAATAACCTGGCAAATGTCCACAAGAGTTGGGAAATGCTGTTAAATTTGAAGTGGATTATAAGATCCAATGTCTTTACACTATTGTTACTTATCTGATAGCTAAAGCAGCTTTTTTGACTGCCAGAATAATTCTACATATTTACGGTTCTTATATTTGGAATACTGGAATCATCTGAATAATTGAATAGAATAAAGGTGCTTGAAAATCTATACAACTTCTAAAGAGAAGCCCCAGCCCCTAAGAAAATAATAAGCATCTGGATATGCATGTTGCATTGTACATATTGTGAAAAATCTCAAGTGACTTAGGTGAACTACCTGAAAAAAAAAAGATAAATAAATAATAATATATATATATGGTTTAAAAGCTGTGAGCCAAATCAGTAGATCTGATGGTGCCATTAATTAGCCAAGCAACATACAAGAGTTATTTTTAAAGGAAGAATATTAATATGATTTGTGTGCTTTTTAGGGAGACAATGTAATCTGTCAAGACCAGCATTTTCCATTTTTGTTATTTTACTTAATGGTAGTCACTAACTTTAGCAGCTCATATACTTTATCTTTTTCTCTTTCCCCTCAGAAATAAGTCAGGGTCAGTAGGAAACAGATGGCTCTCAAGCAGACACTCAAAATGGGTGCCTAAAGAGAAGTTCAATAACATGATAAAGTTGTGGGCAGGACACAGAAAAATCATGGGAGAACATTTGGATAGTGGATTATTAACAACTTTGGACCATTACTACTCCTCCTCCCAGATCTGAAGGGAAAGGCAGAAGGAATCGTTATTGGAACCCAGAGACAAAGGGGTAGAGAGAAGGAGTAGAAGAGCATGGGAGAAAAGATGTAAAAATGAGTACTGCAATTCACAACCCTTTCTTTTGCTAAACCTCATTATGTTTGGAAGGAAGATGTCACGGGAGTTACCCATGTCAGTCTGCTTTGCAAAGCATAGAAAGGAAAGAGAACCACCTCAAATCTTAACTGTATCTTGTATGTGGACTTGACTTCCCATGGCTCAGCTTTTGATAACTGACAACTCTGTTCATATTTCCTAGCTCAGGCACTTCAAAAAGGCAACATAAGTTGTCTTTTATGATAGAGCATAGCTTCTAAAGATCACCGTCTTTTGGACAATCATGAGTTTCTCTACAAAATTAGGCTTCATGGCAAGCAGGAAGGGGCTTTAACTTCCCATAGAAAGAACCGTGAGTGGTGCAACAACTTGAAATATGTGTTCAGACGCCAAAACATTCTACTGTTCAATTTACTGATGAAGAAGGAGAAGGAGCAGGAACAGGAGCAGAAGAAGAAGAAGAAGCTTAACTGTGAAAGTGGAGAAGTGGAGGTAGGACGAAAAGAAACTGACCTGGAAGGGACAAGGTTAGGGGGAAAATGAAAAGTAGCCTGGGAGGAAGGGTGTGACCCTCTTCTCACACCTGAGGAAGACAGCTTTCAAAAAGTCTTAGAAAACAAAAACAATCTTACAATTTTCAGTTGTGTTGTGTGTCAAAACAATAGGCAGCTTTCAAAAAGCGATATTCTGAATATCCAGTTTAAAGATTTCTGTAAATTAGGAAATAAAAAGTTCTTTTGTTGTTGTTGTTTGTTTTTTGTTTTTGCATGTGTTAAAAAAAAAAAGACTTAGTAAAAAGGATTACAAGAAATAAGATAATCAAGAATGAGTAGAAATTATTTCCTTTTTTTTTTTTTTTGTGAGAGAGGGAGACAGAGAGGGAGGCAGGGGTAGGGGCAGAGGGAGAGAGAGAATCTTAGGCAGGCTCCATGCCCAGCCCAGAGCCCAACATGGGGCTTGATCTCACCACCCTGAGATTATGACCCGAGCTAAAATCAAGAGTCAACCACTCAACCAACTGAGCCACCCAGTCGCCCCAAAATTATTTGCATTCTTGCAAATGCAATGCACAAGAACAAATTGGAACACTAGAATTGGGGATGGCAACGAGTGCTAAAGACGTGAGAATGTAGCTTTCTACTTAACGTTCAGTGCAAGTCGCAGAGATAAATGAAGACCCGGAAAAGACACCATGAGGGACAGGTTTCAAGGGATTTAGTGTCTTCCAGAAGGAAGCCAAATCTTGGGTCAGATAAATTATATTCCAAGCGAGAAGAATGAATTGCTCCTGGTAACTGTTGAGGACCTGATAAAACTCTGCAAAGGAAAAAATGTATTGATTTAAAAATTTTGGAATAAAAGATTATATTCAATTGTATGCTTTTTAATAAAAGTGTACTTACTGAATCTATTTTTGGAGGGAATTGGTTTGATTTCAATTTTTGGCTATATAAATAAGGTTACTATGGACTTCATTAGTGTGTCTCTTGCTATAGGAGTATTTCTATTGTATGCAGAACTAGAAGTGGAATTTCTAGCACATAGGTGTATTTACATTTAACTTTAGAATATAAACTGGTTTTCCGATTAAAGTTACCAGTAGTGCATGAAGTTACCCCACATTGTCACCAGCACTGAGTATGTCAATCTTTAGTTTCAAATATTCTGAAGGGTTTGAACTGGTGTCTCACTGCATTTTTAAATTTTAGTTAGCATTCCCTGTATATTAATGAGATGTGTATGCTGATCGGCTTTTAAATAGTCTCTTGTGAATCATCTATTCAAATCTCTTGACAATTTTCTTCTCTTGGACTCCGATCTTTTCTTCTAGAATGTTAAGAGCTAATTTTACATTCTGGTTATGAGCCTTCTATACTTATATATGTTGCCAATACTTTTCCCACTTTGTGGTTTATTTTTTCACTCTTTTTTATATAACATTTTTAATAAGTAGAAATTATTAATTTTCATAGACTCCTATTTATCCACTCTTTATTTTTTGTGGATTGTGTTTTTGGGGACTTGTTTGAGAAAGATTTTCCTACCCCAAAGTTATAAAGAGATATTTTCAAAAAGCTTTATTATTTTGTCTTTTACCTTTACATCTTGAAGGCACCTATAATTTAATTTTTAAATATGAATGAGGGAGGGGTTAAGATTCATTTTTTTATGGTGTCCAGCTGATCCCAAACATTTATTGAGAAGACGGTCTCCTTCTCTCTGCTCTGCAGTGCTACCTTGCATACATCAAGTGTCTACATATATGCAAATCTATTTCTGGGTTCTACAGCTCTTAAATCGTCCAACCTATCTACCTTGACTCAATTTTACACACTCAGCTTCATAATAAGTCTTAATAGAAACAAACCAATCATTGAGTATGCATCCCAACAAATGTAGAAAAAATATTACATAATTTTTAGTTATTAAGAAAATGTTATTTTTCAGTATTTTGTGATATTCTTATTTTCAGATTTTAAACAGAGAATTTTAGTTATTATTCAAAATCTATATTTGCTTTCTACATGATAACTTTTCTTTGTTGCATGTCTGAAATTTAATTTGTCCTCAAAATTTATTGGGCTGATTACTGAAGTGTAGTTCTAATTTTCTCTCGTAATTTTAAAAGCATCGCCCTTTGTCTAACATCCCTTTTGTTTGAATTTCTGGGAAAGTAAAGTGCACCTAATCCTGTTCTATCTCCCCCACATTTGGTTCCTTTTAGGATTTTATCTTTTTCATTATCATAATAGATTTTTAGTTTCAGAAGGATTTTTGTAAATATGGGTCATCTTTTTTAATCAAGCTAGACACACCATAGGCTTTTCCAATCTTAAACTCTAGAGAACATTTTTCTCCTCAGTTGTTGCTGCCTATGTGCTTATTAATAAGATCTGAGACACTTTAGATCTTTCCTTCATGACTGACAGCATTTTTCCTTCTCTTATTTTTCATATCTTCATTCTTCAGAGCTGAGTCATCAGAGATTTGCTTTATTTTTATTATCAAAATCACTATCACTTGCTTGGCTTTTAGTCCCATGGAATCAGAATGTTTAACCTTCCCTCCTACATTACATACATATTTAACTGTCCTAAACACTGTAGAGTGCTTAGCAGCATCACCAGCTTCTAGCCGCTAGAGATTGGCAGGAAAAAATGTCCTCAGACATTTCTTCCTGTCTCTTGGGGAAGGGGCTGTGGGACCAAAATCACTCTGGCCAATCTATTGTTATGGATATCTTATAAACTGAGTACTTTTTAGGATACTAATTAAAATATGCTTAAACTCTCTTAGAAACTTTAATTATCTTTGTTTCCTCTAGGGTCTGTTGGCCCATTTCTCAAGGCTCTTTGCTTTCTTCATATGCCTGCTGGTCCTTGACTGTTGATTCATATTTGTAAATGGAATAGTAATTAGATTACTGGAGGGAAGGAAGCAGTTGGGTTGTTGCTTCTATAATGGGACAATCTTTTTTTGTGACAAGTTGCACTTGGAACAAAGGAGGGATGACTCTGGACTCAAGAAAGTATGTCCTTAAACAATGTGGTCTTTATTTATTTATTTATTTATTTATTTATTTTGTTATATATATATCTTTTTTTTTTTATTTATTTATTTATTTATTTATTTAACAGAGAGAGAGAGACAGCGAGAGAGGGAACACAAGCAGGGGGAGTAGGAGAGGGAGAAGCAGGCTTCCCGCAGAGCAGGGAACCCGATGTGGGGCTCGATCCCAGGACCCTGGGATCATGACCTGAGTTGAAGGCAGTCGCTTAACCAACTGAGCCACCCAGGCACCCCAAGGTGGTCTTTTTTTATGGTGCTTAATCTTCATGACTCATGAAAGGCTGAAGCCATATGAAGCTCTGGTTCTCAGGAGATATCACTCACCACACCCCCAGGTTGGCCATCCACCTTTGATGTTCATAGCTGCACCTGGGGGGAACACAGACACTGGGAAAACCCAGTGGAGGAGGAGAAATAAGCAGCATGATGGGCTCAAATGATTTATGTGTGATTTTGTGTGTTTGCTCCTTGTGAGCTTTGAGCACTCACTTCTAGGTTTGCAGCTCCGGTCTTTCTGCCTCCTTCTGCTTATGAAACCCAATTTTCTCTGTTTTGTATTTGTGAAGATTTCCTCAGAGGTTCTGATGGCCTGCAAGCGCCTTTTCTGATATGGTACCTTTATTTACAGTTTTTATTTCTTATGTAAACTTGTACAACCAACAGATACCGTCAATAGATTGCTTTGAATACATTCATTTTAAAAAAGAGATAACTACAAGTAAGAGCTGTGACCAAGCATAGAGCACTTGGTGTGGCATGGGGCCTGGTCTTGCTGCTTCATAGATGAACCATTTCATCGTCTCTGCAATAACATAGACAGGAAAGCTGAGCCCCAGGGAAGGTCAAGAAATATTGCAGGGTTGGGCGCCTGGGTGGCTCAGTTGGTTAAGCGACTGCCTTCAGCTCAGGTCATGATCCCAGGGTCCTGGGATCGAGTTCCGCATCGGGCTCCCTGCTCTGCGGGGAGCCTGCTTCTCCCTCTCCCACTCCCCCTGCTTGTGTTCCCTCTCTCGCTATGTCTCTCTCTGTCAAATAAATAAATAAAATCTTTAAAAAAAAAAAAAAGAAAGAAATATTGCAGGGTTGATGGCCAAGAGGAGGGACTGGAGACTTATTATTACCATTCCCAAACTATGCCTAAAAACACAATGCCATACTGAGTGGGCTGTTGCTATAGTACAGAAATCCGTATCTCTTAGTATTCAAGATAACCAGGGGGACGTTTCTATCTTGTTAGACAGAATAACTACTTATCCCCCCCAAATCCAATTATTTCCAAAAGAGATGTAGGAGGTAAGGTTTAGCCTCCATAATTCAGCTTTTGTTTGCATCAGGGTTTGCATCCTTTTCCACTAAACAGCTTTAGACTGACAAGTCACAGCTTGGGAGCATGGCTCTCATCCTTTGCACACTTTATTTACAAGGTGATTTGCATGTAATTTACATAAATCTGCATAATTACATTCCTTTGACGGTCCAGGGATTTCTTTAATCAGGGAGCATCTCTCAGGATCTCTCTGTTAGTGGTACCATGTAAACTGGTACCTCCTGTGAAATCACGTTTTAAAAGAAAAACACATTATTTTGGTAATTTTAAGCCATGAGCTAAAATATAATCATTTTACTGGGGCCAGGGATATTCTATGCAGACCACACTAATGCACTTCTCAGAGAAATATCTGCCCTTCCTTCTCCTTCTCTCTCATTTTCCATTGGAAATATCCACTATCCTCAAGTGGATCTACTTGTTCCTAATCTATATCGTATCATCCTAGGTCCTGGACATTAACCAGAGGAAATTCAGAAAGTCTTTTATGAGAAATAGCTTAAAAAAAAAAAAGAAAAAGAAAAAAAGGAAAGAAATAGCTTATGTAACTCAGCACTGAGTGAAAAAGCCAGCCCTTCTGGCCTGTCTGTCCATCTAACCCAGCGAGAGAGGCCATGCCCCCAGCTTTGTGCCTTAGCTGCTCCTGCTTATCATAAACATACCAAAAGTAAGTTTACTAGAGAACTGAATGCCGGTCCTTCCCGAGGGTCTTGCCTTGGGCACTGGCACAGAAGAATCGCCCCTCTGGGTGTTCTGTCTTCTGACTAATACTGTTATGGCCCCGGGTCTTTGAAATAGCAGCTGAGGGCAGCCAAAGGCCAGGAAGCTGCTGATGCTGAGGTAGGATACTGACTCCAAGTCAGTATGGGTGGCCACAGAACCTAGAGGAGACACCAGTTAGTGATCTTGCTGAAACTCCCTCTTAGGAAACAGGGACGCCAGGGATCCTTGCATAATGGGGTTTCCATTCCCAGACCTGTGGGGAGTCCATTTTTCTGCTTTTTTTCTGTTCCAGTTTACAGTTCTGGAGGTAACTGGTGACATAATGTGGAGTCAGCACAGGGCTTTTTGTAAGATGAAGCCATTCCATTTTCTCCTAACTCATATGTATATTTGAGCTTACATGCCATACGTGAACCATGAAACTGATTGCTCTCATTGACAGTGACATGGACACAAAAGCTTTATTCTTATAAGAATATTTTTAAGGTTCAATTGTTTTTAAAACATAATTCATCCCAGGTGTATGTAAATATTTTAAATTAAGATGCACGTGTTGATTGATAATAATTTACATTTACTTTGTAAATTTCAAGGCAAACTGTGAGGTACACTTGACATACAATAAGTGCACATATTTAAGGTGTACAACCTGAAAAGTTTTGAAAGATATACATCCATATACTCATGAAACCATCACCATTCTCAAGAATGGATTGATCACCTTCAAACATTTCCCCATGGGAAACATATTCTCCACACCCAGTATCCCTTAAGCCCTGAGGTTTTCCCATCTGGTTGCTGGGAAAAAAGCACCAAAACACCATTCTCAGGTTTGTGTGAGAACCAGGGTCTATTACCTTTCATCCTTTTGGTTGGTTTCTTCCTGGGACAGGCAGAGCGTCCTCACATTTGAGCTGAATAAAGGAGAGGGATCGCTGAGGGTTGCTGTCTGTGAAACTCCCTTCTCTGCATCTTGTAAGGTGAGAACTTCATTGCCTTGCTCTCCTGGATACTCCTCCCCAGGCACCATGACCAGCTCCACACCCTTTTGCCCTGTGTCTCTCCTGGTGGAAGGAGGGGGCAACTGCAGGCTTGCCTCTTGTGTTTTTCATCTCTCAGGGGTCACTACCCTTGGTCTACCTCATGTCCAGTGTCTTCAAAACCAGTTTTTAATGTAGATTTTTTGTTTCAGGTAGGAAGGCTTATCCAGTGCCTGTTACTCCATCTTAACCAAGAGCCAAAGCTTGAATTTTAATTTTAGTAGACAGTTATGAATGTTTTAGAAGAAATATAACTTGGATAATTTGAAAATACTTGTAACTTCTTATTTTTCTATTTAATTCTATTTGTATGGAATTATATTCTCATTATTGTCACTTTAAATACAATTACACTTAGATTTTAAATTCTTTGGCTCATTACTGACAGTATCACAGAAATAATGTGAACACATTGATTGTAATTACATATGTGGTGAATTTGTTGAAATGAGGATAAAAAATAAATCTTGTGGAATAAAGATAAAATAAGATGATTTATGAATGTCTTTAATTTAATTATTATTCATTCAATCATTATCAGCCCATTTCAAGATCAAGGCCCAGGCAATATTCCAGCTTTCCTCTTAATATTTTACCCATTTTCATTCATGAAAACTAGCTTAACAGACATTATTTAATTTTGTCACCACGAACGTATTTCTGGTGACCATATCGGTAGAGCATATTTTGTTTATTGGTGTGTTTGCATGATTTATATTGATATGAAAACAGACACAGTAGATGGGTGGTCCTGCTCCACATAGGCATGTGAGTGAGGGGCAGTGCTGCCTCTGGTCTTGGTCATCTGTGTCCAGGTTGGCTCTATTGCTTCAGCATGAACTCTGAACCTTTTCTCTAAATCTAGGGTTCCCTTAGCTTCTACAGTTCTTGAAGAACCTCTTTCTTGAGGGCAGGTCTTCTGGTTTCTGCTCCGATGGACTGCTAGAAGGACTCACTGATTCTGATTTCCACTTGCTCAGATGTCTATGTTCTTGTTGGTCTCTGTTGCCCTCTATTCCATGGCCTGGGACCACCCCCCCCCCCCCCCGCCAAGACCGGCAGCTTCCAGAGACTAACAGGTTCCCTCTATCAACTTTCTCTCACTACCAACTTGAATTTCCTTCTTGTCTTTGAAATAGGGGCTACTGTCTAGCATTCTGTTATCCTGTATATAAATTCCATTATGTACTAGGCATTATTCTTTTATTGAAAACCCCATCAATATAGGATCAGTACCTAATACAATATATTAAAACTTCAATGGATCAATTGTGCATTTTGTGAACAAAGAGTCCCCGAAAAAGATATAAAATAATCAAAGGTATGTAGAACAACATCTACATACAGTTTATCAAGACTGAACTGTGGAATTCTCATTTCCATTTTTAATCCCATATGAATCATCTCTAAATACATTTATCAGTAAGTCCCATGTTGCTGAGTAAATTGGGGAAACCCTGGGCCCTGAGGTCTAGACCCAACCCATCCTGTAGGAATATTGCCAAAGGTTCTTGGTCTTATCACAAGAAAGAATTCAAGGACAGACATGCAACAGCAGATGAGCAACACATGTGGTAAAGTTTATTAAAGTGAAAAGTACACTCTCAAGATGTGAGGGCAGGCAATATAGAGAGAGACAGAGAAACAGAGACAAAGAGACAGAGAGAGAGAGTGAGCTTCCTCCCTGGGTCTGGGTTTCCATCATTTATCAGCAGTTGTTAACTAGGGGGCTGACTATTATTACTTGGGGAGGGGAAGCAGAGTTTGGTGCTTTTTATTCCTAATTTGGTCAGGGGTTTCCTGACATGGCACCTCCATCTTGGGACTGTTTCGTGTGATCTGGTTTCTAAGGAGTGTTGCCAGGACAGACCTCTGATCTTCTCCATAGCTGGCCATGACTTCCTCGTCGCTGACCTCCAGGTATCCTATTAGAACCTAACTACCTACTCTAACACCATCAGCTCTGCTTACAAAATATCCCTGCAATCTCTTCTCACATATCCACCAAAATCCCCCAAACCAACATCATTTTTGCTACCATTTCTTACGTGGGATTATCATCCTAATCTTCAAATTGTCCTTGATTTTATTCTTTCCCCTCTATGATACACTCCACACAGAACCAGTAAAGGGTTGCCAGATAAAACACAGGACAATGCATTAAATTTGAAACAGATGAACAAATAATATATTTTAAGTATAAATATGTCCCAAATAGTGTATGGGATATGTGTTCTGTATTTTTATTTGCTAAATCTGGCAACACTAAAGCAGATTAGTCTGTCTTTATCTTAACATAAAACAGATTATCCCATGCACTTGTTTAAAATTCTT
The DNA here is from genome assembly GCF_011800145.1 of Mirounga leonina. Classification (NCBI taxonomy): domain Eukaryota; kingdom Metazoa; phylum Chordata; class Mammalia; order Carnivora; family Phocidae; genus Mirounga; species Mirounga leonina. The sequence continues at coordinate 6,545,625 of NW_023270498.1, forward strand.
TGGTCTTCTCATTGAACTTAGAATAAACTCACCATTATTGCCAAGATCTTATGTGATCTGATCTCCAAACCCAGCCCCTGCCATTTTCCTCTCAATTACCACTCTTCGATGTGCTAACCTCCCTGTTCCTCAAACCTGGCAAGTTCGTTACTGATACAGGACATTTGGATTCGCAGTTCTCTCTGCCACGCAGAGGGTGTGTCCCTGGAGTGTCCACCAGAACCAAAAGTCACAGACTAGTTAAATCACAGCTCTAAAGAACCAGCAGTGGGGCGCCTGGGTGGCTCAGTCATTAAGCGTCTGCCTTCGGCTCAGGTCATGATCCCAGGGTCCTGGGATCGAGCCCCGTGTCAGGCTTCCTGCTCAGCGGGAAGCCTGCTTCTCCCTCTCCTGCTCCCCCTGCTTGTGCTCTCTCTCCCACTGTATCTCGCTCTGTCAAATAAATAAATAAAATCTTTAAAAAAATTAAAAATAAAGAACCAGCAGTAGTTTCCAAGGATGCATTTATGTAAATTAGACAAAAAGTGGAAAATACTAATACAAAGATTATTCAATAGTGTCTGACTTTCTAAGGAAAACCAAGATGGACACTAAGATGACTTCTGTCCCCATTGCCCAAGGTTGCTTTCTATGCAATCAGGAAGCACACTTCTTCCTTGACTCCTAAGCCAGGCTTATGTTAGTTAAGTGAGGGGTCTGATCAGAGTAGGGACTGAGTGAATATATCACAGCACATCCTCTTACAGACAGAGTAAAATACAGAGGTTTGTTAGAAAAGGTAAAATTGCCTTTAAAAAAGTACTAAATACATTCTTATTCTCTTTTTAAATAGTGAAAAGAGAAACAAAGGTGGTATAGATGTATGTATGTGTTAAAAAGGGTGGTGATTAGGGCAAATAGATGAGTGCATTTGAAAAATGAACTCACAAGGTAATTCCTTGAAATCTATTATATTCATTGTTGCTTTGTTTTTCAAAATTGTCTATAGTGTTCATTCAATGATAGGCACACAATATCTGTTTACTGGTTGATGAGGTAGTGGGATAATGTCTCTTTATACAACGTATTATTGTGTTCCTTCAGCAAGAATAGCGAGGGCCAGGATATCATAGCTTGACGGCAAGCATCTGCTGCAGAGAAGACCCCGACAGCACAACCAACTTTAATTCCATCCCTGATGGCCACGTAGAGTCAACTCCATATAGCTGACCATGGGAGATCAGTGTGAATGATTGTAATCACAGTCAAAATTAAATTTCAAAATAGTCAAAAGCATTCCCTTTCTACAAATATGGAAAGAATACAATATCTGAGGAACTGGTGGGGCTTTTTGTTTGTTTTTGTTTTAAAAATCATATTAGAATAAGATTGCTACATTAAATAGATGCAGAACAGATTAATGTCTTACAAGGCAATAAACCCAAACCTCCAGGGTTACCATTTGTACACAACAAAAATCTACAAAGTAATATGTAACTTCACAGTGTCTAGAATGTATCCAAATAGAAAGTAACAGTCAAACACAGAGATAAAACAATCCCTGATTGGGCTTGTTAAACACTGCCCCAATTTGACAATGACATATTTTACTTTTTTTTCCCCCCAAATTTGGAATAGTTCTCTTAGCCTCAATGACCTATTTTTTTGGCAAGCTATTTTGTGTCATTATCATTTTGTAAGAAAATGGAAGGGTAGGAACTGGCATGGGAGAGGGGTCATGAGGGACCTTCTATAGGTTCAGAAAGATTATTTATTAAACAAACTGATCAGTATTCCCTAGGACTTGATGGGGATTTGTGATTACATAGTTATTAATTCAAAGATTTTTACCAGAGTGCAAGGGCAATATTTGTTAGGATTCATTTATGTGAGCATTCTTCATCCTTTATATATATGCAAAGATTATATATACATACATTTATTTATATAGCAAATATTAAGCACTTGCTAAACAAGTAGAAAGGGTGGAAGTTTGAGTTAAAATAATACACAGTTCTAAGCCAATTTGCTAGGAAATGTTAAGCATTTCAATATTTCCCTCCATGGCAGATAGACTATGCCAGCAGCAAATTTACTTTCAAATTCAAACCTCTAAAAGCTTGGCAAAGGCAATTTTAAGTCAGTTTGCTTTAGTAATCAAATTTTAATCGCATATTTTTTATGCCTCTTCAACTGTTCTTACTATATCCTACAGCACACTGGTACTGATTCCAAGGGGTAAAAGTAGGCTCTTGCTTTCTTATCAAATAGCAGAAAGATAGAACTTCTAAGGTTGGGGAGCACATGGAAGGTGACAAGAAAGGAGTAAATTCTACATAGTACTTCTTATATGATGAGTCATTTGAAGGATAAAGGTGATGGTCGGTGCATTCTAACCGGAATCTCTAGAACAAAAACTTGAAGTTACAATTTAAAATAATTCATGTTTATGAGACAGAGTGTTAGTCACCAAAGTTCTGACTTTGTTCATGGCAAAATAATTGCGCATCTGTCTTAGAATTATTAGTGTTGAACAAGCTACTATGAAATTTGAAGAACTGAGAATAAAAGTAATTTACAAGGGCTCTCCTTCCTTGTTATTAGCACAGGCAAGTTCTGCAAAACTGCACTAAAAATAAAAGAGCTTATAGAACTTTATAAATGGAGCCCTAATAAAACCCCCAAAGTAGTATAAGCTTTATCAATGTTTTACCTAGAGGCACAGTGGGTCAGTCCTTCCCAGGCTTCTTTCCCAGGGCTCCAGCCTGATCCTATAGTGCTCAGAGGACTTTTGCTTCAAAGAGAAAGCAGTTTTCTGGAGATTAAAAATCCAAAGTAAGGTTTAGCTCTCTTTCTTAGCCCATTGTTACTAAAAGCATAGTGGTTCTTGAAGTCATAAACCAGCCACGTTATTACATAATCTTAGTTAAATGATCATTAATTACTTTTATACTATTTTATAAGATTATTTCCATCAAAAAAAAATAACATGTTTAAGCAGATCAGACTATAATAGTTTTTTTTCTCTTACAATTTATTTCTGATCACAGGAGGGTTCAATGATAATTAGGTTTGTTTCACTGTGATTAGATGGCAGAAAGACAAAGTGAAAAAGGATTAAAAGGGTGGGAAATGTTGAGCCTGGAAAAGCACATGTAAAAGGAACCACAAAGGCACCATTTAGTGCCGGAGGAGAGTCAGCAGGGAGAGGAGCAAACCCACTGAGGGCTTTGGAAAGTAGACCCTCATCACAGGAATGAAAACTAGTTAGAAACTACAAACTTCTTCCATGAGATATGCAAGCATGGACAATGTGTTTCCAGGTCTACCAATGACTGTATACTCTGATTTCTGGAGAATGCCATTAGCAGAGGACAATTGTAAGCTTACCACACAAGGGAAGGAGAATGAGAGAGAAGTTTCCCAAGGTCAGCATCCCAAAGGTCCTAGGAGTGTTCCAGTTTGTACCTCTTTTCCTTTGAGCTCTAACAACATTTTTACCAGCTCTAAATATCTTAAAGGTAATTATAGGATAAGGATTATTCATGCCTTGTCATTTTTAAGTTATTTTTATGAAGTATGTTATAGCAAAACACAGGCACCAAGGATTTCAGTTCATCTAATTTTAAGTAGCACGTGTTGGTAAAGACTGCAGGTTCCAAAGGCTGACAAAAAATCAGCATGAATGGCAGCTTATTTAGTTATCTCATTCTCAAGTTTGCATTTAAAATGTGGGGTTAATGAGGACAATTTGAAAATGTGGCCGTGAAATTTAAGTATATACAAAGCACCAGAGTGGCTTTTAATCAGTAGACTCAAGAAATGGAATCTTTTATTATGAACCATCTCCTCACTCAAGCACTCTCTGTCTCTCTCTCTCAAATAGATAGGTAAATCTTAAAATAATAATAATAATAATATTTTGATATTCATGTCATTATGCCATATTTTTAGTTTAAGCGAAAATATATTTTAAAAATTAAAATATCATATTTAAAATAACTTCAAATTTAAAACCAAGAATAAAACACATTTTAAAATAATTGTTTTAGAAGTTCTCCTCACTCATGAGCTCTCTCTCTCTCTCAAATAGATAGGTAAATCTTATTATGAACCATTGTATTAGTAAATATTTTCCAATAACAATGTTCACTTCTATGAGACCCTTTGTGTATTGAGCACCAGAAAATTACCCAGAAAATATCATCTGTTTGTTGAGTGAATGTTACATTAATTTGAGGCTATATAACTCAGTAGGAAATAAAATAATGTGGTGGGGTAATACAAAATGTCAATAAAAATTCCAGAATTCACCTTTATTAAAAATGGGCAAATTTTCTTCACTAACTCAATTTCTTCATCTTAAAACTTACCATTTTTTTTCTTTTCTTCTTTCAGAAAATAAGGGATATTGAATTACAACGTAACTGCTGTTCATCTACTGGTCTGCACACATTACTATGCAAATTCAGATAGGAAAGCCACTGATTCCCTCTGGTCTGTTAGAAATGTTTATTGATTAGATTGCATTGTCATTGCATCTTGCAGTACAAAATACAGTTTCCCCAGTAAAACAAACAAAACAAAACAAAACAAAAATAAATAAACAAAAAGAAAATACCAGGAAAAGGTGATGTCTGTGAAAAGCACAATGGTATAAAAGAACATGAAATGTTGGGCAGAAGGAATAAGAAATATGGGCTGATGGGGACCTCAGACACATGATTTGAGTGTCTAGAGGTGAATCTAGGAAAAAAAAATGTTGGAGGAAAGGATCTTACACACTTTCAGGAGTCTGAAACTGAATCTCTAGTTAGTGGATGGCATTAGAGGTTTATGAGCAGAGGAAAGGAATGATCAGAGTTTTCTTTTAGACAATGACTTTGTGGCTACATTCTCAATAAAATAGAGTCCATGAGAATTGAAAAACAGAAAAAAATCTAGGGAATAATTTTGGAAGTTTTAAAATGAACTTATCTCTATTTAAAAGCTTAGAAATAAAATCAACTCTGTTCACAGATGATATGACCTTAGATGTAGAAAACTCTAAAGATTCCACACATGCCCAAACATACACACATATACAAATTATTAGGACTCCTAAACATATTCAGCAAAGTAACAGAATACAAAGGTAATGCACAAAAATCAGTTGCATTTCTATGCACTAACAATGAACAATCCAAAGCAGAAATGAAGAAAGTAATTTTATTACAATCGCTTTAAAAAGAATAAAATCCCTAAGAATTAACAGAAGCAAGGGAGAACTCAAACAATGAGAACTACAAAACACTAAAACATTGCTAAAAAATAAAATAAAGAAGACATAATAATTGCAGATGTTCATGGATTAGAAGACTTGATTATTACTAATATATCAATACTACAGATTTTTAAAAAATCTCAATGTTTTTTGAAGAAGTAGAAAACCCATCCTAAAATTCATATGGAATCTCAAGGGATCCCAAATAGCCAAAATAAGTTTGAAAAGGAAGAACAAACCAAACTTGGTGGACTCATACTTCCTGATTTTCTAACTTCCTACAAAACTACAGTAATCAAAACAGTGTGGCCCTGATAAAAAGACAGGCATACAAACAGATTAAATGGAATAGAGAGCTTGGAATTAATGCCTCACATATGTAGCCAAATGATTTCAACAAGGGTTGAAAGTAAAAAGAAACACACAGAATGGGAGAAAGTGCTTGAAAATTATATATCTGATAAGGTATTGATAGCCACAATATATAAGGAATTCCTAAAACTCAACAACAACAAAAACCCCAAATAACCTGATTCAAAAACAAAAACAAAAACAAGACATAGAAGGAGTTTTCTTCAAAGAAGATTACACAAATCAACAATTACATGAAAAGATGCTCAACATCCCTAATCATTAGGAAAATGCAAATCAAAGCTGCAGAGATACCACCTCATACACACTAAAATGGGTAGTATAAAAGCAGACAAGCAATCAAGCAAAAAAACAAAAACAAAAACAAAACAAAAGAAGAAATAACAAGTGTTGGCACAGATGTGGAGAAATTGGTACCCTTTAACACTATTGGGAATTTGAAATGGTACACTTGTGGAAAACAATATGGCAGTTCTTCAAAAAATTAAAAATAGAATTTCTACATGATCTATCAATTCCACTGCTAGGTATACACTCAGAACTGAAAACAGGGTCTCAAAGAAAGATTTGTATATCCATGTTCATAGCAGCATCATTCACAATTGTAAAAGCTAGAAGTAACCCAAGTGTCTATCCAAGTAAGAACGGATAAGCAAAATGTGGTATGTATAAATGATGGAATAATATTAAGTGATTAATATTAATATTAACATTAATATTAAAGGAAGGGAATTCTGACATACGCCTCAGTGAAGACACTATGCTAAGTGAAATAAGCTGCAAAAAAACAAATACTGTATGATTCCAATTATATGAGTTTTTAGAGTGGTCAAAATTATAGGGACAGAAAGTCAAATGGTGATGGCCAGGGGCTGTGGATGCAGGGGAATAGGGTTTTGTTAATGGGTATAGAGTTTCAGTTTTGAAAGATGAAATGAGTTCCAGAGATTTACTGTACTTTTTAAAGTTACACTAAATCCAGAATTTCCATTTGGTTTCTTTCCATAATTTGTCTCTTTATTGATATTCTCTACTATTCAATACAATGCTGTCTTCACATTTTACTTATATAATCATGCTTAGTGTTCCTTTAGTTCTGTTAACACATCTCTAATTGCTTTTTTGAGATTTTTATTTTATTTTATTGATTTTTTTTTTTTTTTTTTTTAAGAAACTGGGCATTTTAGGTAATATACTGCATCGGCTCTGGTTACTGGATCCCTCCCTATACCAGGAGATTTTTATTGTTATTCGTTTGTTTACTTTCTAACTAACTGGCTGGATAATTTTAATGAAGTCTACCTCCCAATCCCAATTCCTGCCTCATCCCCCTTTCCCTTCTGCCTCAATCCCAGTGTTAAATCTTTGATGTTGCTCTTCAAGGAGATACAGTGTTGTGTATGCCAACAATTTCCCTGGCAGGGCAGTGGTAGGACTCTCTCTCTCTCTCCCTGACTACACCCATCTGCTATATTTTTGGCTGGTTCCTCCAATGCCCTGGAGCCTACATTGTTCTACAAACATATCTAATCAAACTGCAACTTCTGGGTAACAATTACTTCTGAGGTCTAATTTTCATGTTCGTTCTGACACCAGAAGGGCTCCTCCCAGTTGCTCTACCCAGTTCTCTCCTTCAGACTGAACAGTCTAGAATCCAGGCTGTGTCTTCATTAAAACCAGGAATGCCCCCCAGTTGCCTTTCACTACAACCTCCACTGTTCTTGAGATTACTCTTCGGTTTGAACTTTTCCGTACACGTTTGCAAATAAAGGTCATTTCTTGGGGAAGAAAAATCAAGGTATCTGCTTTGCCATCTGTTTTCTATCCTCTACCCCACCTCAAGGTAGAGACCTTCTTGCATAAGTTTGGGGGTGGGCAGAAGAGATTCCCGTCTCTTGACCACACTCACCCAGGACGTCCCCTCAGGATCAGGTTGCTGCGAGCAGGATGAGAAACGTGGGAGTTGTGTGTCCTCCATGAAGAAAGGATCTGAGGGGACTGGGAGCTCCATGCTCTTGTTGCCACAGTCTGGAGGGACGTCTCTGCCTGGTAGACCTGGGATTCAAGACAGAGAGAGTGGCTTCACTCAAATATCACAAACTCTCACTTCTCTTGCTGACATGTCATAGTTTTTTTTTTTTTTTTTTTTTTTGGAATTGATGTTTCTTCCTTTGCTGCTCTCCTTAGGATTATTTCCAGAGGCTTTAAATGGTTGCTTTTTATACTTTCACCAGTTTAACTGGGAGCAGGTCAGCAGAGATCTACAAGCTGTTGCTCTCCGTATGTTGCTGGAGTTTTGGCTTTTCCAGAATGTCATGAAAATGTAATCATACAGTATATAATCTTCTCAGAAAGGCTTCTTTTATTTAGCAATACACATTTAAAATTCATTTATGTCTTTTGATAGCACAATTCTTTTTATTTCGGACAAATATTCTATGTATGGATGAACCATAATTTGTTCACTATTCATCTATGAAAGGACATGTGAGTTACTTCCAGTTTCTAGTAATTATCCATAAAACTGCTCTACACATTTGGCTACAGGTTTCCGTGAAGACATATGTTTTCAAATCAGTTTGGTAAATACTTATAATTGCTGAATCACGTGGTAAGATGACATTTGATGTGGTTTTTGGAATATAGGTGAGGTTCAGTGGGGTGGAGTCTGGAGCTGATGAATAAGAAAGAATTCTTGAGACATCTTTGGTGTAAAATGGTGGTTGATTAAAGCTCAGGGACAGGACCCTAGGAACAGAAAGACCTCCTGCACTGGGGTTGTGAGGGGTGGCTGATTATATACTATGGGGTTGGGGGAGGTCAGGAAGAGGGAGGTTTTGAGAAAGAACTTTCATATATTAAAGAAGACTCACAGGATACCAGAGGACTTGCTATTGTCAAGTAAAGGTTGTTTACCTCTCTATTAAGGCATTAACAGTTAAGACAGTTGAGAGCTTCCTGGAGGAATGTTACCTTCTTCCTATCACATGTCCTTATGAATGGGCTGCAGGTTTAAACAAAATTCAATTTTATTTACACTTCTTTCTGCCTCAGCCTCCCTCAGTTTTATGGAGGGGAGGGTGATGTTAGGGCTTCAGGAAACTGAGTTATGGGTTTCTGGTAGGCTATTGAACAGAAAGCTTGTTCCTTGTAAATCACTGGGACATTTGCAAACAGAGGGAGACTCAGGTCTTGCAGGATTGTGATCTCTACAAGTCAACTATTTGTTTTTCCTTTAGGGCAGCCAGGAATGCTGAGGAAGGTCACATATGTCCCATGGAGGGGGTTGTGGGGAGTCAGCTTCAGCTTTGTCCTCAGCTTTCCTTCTGTTCCCTCATCACATTGGTCTTTTAGAAACTGCCATACTGTCTTCCAAAGTAGTTGAACCATTTTGCATCCAAACTAAAAATGAACGAGAGTTCCTATTACCTCGTAAACTTGTCATCAATCGGTTCAGCCAGGAATATTAGTCACAGTTCTCCAGAGAAGGAGAACCAATAAAATATATACATTAACCAATGTGTGTGTGTGTGTGTGTGTGTGTATAATATATGGTGAGATAATTTATTTTAAGGAATTGGCTCACATGACTGTGGGGACTGGCAAGTCTGAAATCCACAGGGCAAGCAGGTGGGCTAGAAACACAAGTAAGAGTTAATGTCATCTTGAGTCAAATTCGCAGGGCAAGCCAAGCAGGCTGGAAATTTAGGCAGGGTTTCTGTATTGCAGTCTTCAGGCTAAATTCCTTCTTCAGGAAACTGCAATCTTTGCTCCTAAGGCCTTGAACTGATTGGGTGAGGCAAATCCAATTCTTGAAGACAAATTTGCTTTACTTGAGGGCTACAGATTTAAATGTTAATCACGTCTAAAAATACCTTAATGGCAACTTCTCACCTAGTGTTTGACCAAACACCTGGGCACCACGACCTACCCAAGTTGACAGGAAATTAACCATCACACTGAGCATTGATTTTAGCTATTCTAATAGATGTGTGGTCCTGTCTCATTGTTATTTTAATTTGCCGTTTCCTAAGGGCTTGTTTTCATATGCTTATTTTGTCTGTGTATTGTTTTTGGTGTGGTACCTGTTGGTATATTTGTTCATTTTTTACTTGGGCTTTGATTTCTTATTACTGAATTCTAAGAATGTTTTAAGTTAATATGTTTTGGATATATGTCCTATTACCTTATTGTCCCAATACCTTACTCTGCAATTATTTTCTCCCAGACAAAATAGTTTTGTTTTGTTTTAATTTTCTTAACAGCATCTTTTGTAGAACAAATATTTTTAATTTTAATGAAGTCCAAATGATCAATTTTTTAATTTCCTTTTGTGCATATCTTAAGAAGGCATTGCCAAACTCAAGGCCACTTAGATTTTTCTCCTATTTTTTTTTTTCCCTGAAAGTTTTAGGGTTTTGTGTTTCACAGTAGTCTGTGGTCTACTTGGAGTTAATATTTTATGAAAGTTTTTAGGAAGGTCTGTGTCAAGGTTCATTTTTTGGCAAGCGGTTTTCCATTTGGTTCAGCACCATTTGTTGAAACGCTCTCTCCAATGAATTCCTCTTGCTCTTTTGTCAAAAAATCAGTTGATTATATAATGGGTCTCTTTTTGGTCTTTCTATTCTATCCCCTTTGTGTTTTTATTCTTTTGCCAACACAACAATGCTTAATCATTGAATCTTCTAGTAACTTTTGCAATTGGGTAGTGTGGCCCCCTAATTTTCTTCTCTCCCTCCCTCCCTTTTCTTTCCCTCCCTCATTCCTCCCCTCTTCTTCCCCCCCTTTTACCTTCCCCATCCCCCTCCCCTTCTCCTCCCTCCTCTTCCTCTTCCCCTTCCTCTACTTCTGTACTGTGTTGTCTTCTGCATTTCTGCTTTTCCATATATATTTTAAAATCAGTATAGCCTATTGATGCAGAGAATTACGTTGATTTTTAAATTATGACTTATTTCTGCATGTGGGTTATAAATCTCCCTTTTTTGGTGTACAATACTTTTTTATATTTTTGGATTTGATTTGACAAATTTTGTTTAGGATTTTTGCATCTCAGTTCATGAGATACATTTATCTGTGGTGCTCCCATTTTAGAATGTCTCTATCTGGTTTAAGTATTAGAGTAATACTGTCCTCTTAGAATTAATTAAGATATATTTCCTCTGCTTTTATTTTCTGGAACAGCTTGCAGATAATTGGCATCAGTTCTTCCTTAAAATTTTGGTAAAATTTACCACCTGTGCCTGTTGCTTTCTTTTCTGGAGAATTATTAGTTATTAATTCAATTTCTTTAATCAACATAAGCATAATCAGATTATTTTATTTTCCTTGTGTGAGTTAAGAATAAGAAAAATTTTTAAAAATACCTTTATTTATTCTTTCTCTTACTTTTTCTCTTTTGAAGATCTAAGTTCATGAACAATACTGTTTTCCTTCTCCCTGAGGAGACTATTTTAATGTTATTTGCGAGCCAGGTCTCCCGGCAATAATTTCTTCAGTTTTTGATTGTCTGAGAAGGTATTTCTTCGCTTAAAAAAAAAAAAAGATTTATTTATTTATTTGAGAGAGAAAGAGAATGCTGCAGGGGGCAGGGGCGGGGAGGGACAGGGGGAGAGGGAGAGAGAGAATCCTCAAACTGGCTCCCTGCTGGGCATGGAGCCTGATACAGGGCTGAATCCCACGACCTTGAGATCATAACCTGATCTGAAACCAAGAGTCAGATGCTTAACTGACTGCATCACCCAAGCACCCCTCTTTACCTTTGATGGATAATTTTGCTGGTAGAAAATTGTGTGCTGGAGTTTTTGGGGTTTTTTGCTTGTTTTTAAAATATTTTATTCTCTTTGCTTGCATGGTTTCTAATGAAAAGTCATGTAATTTATATCATTTTTCCATAGGCAAGATACTTTTTTCATGTGGTTTCTTTCAATAATTTGTCTTTGTCTATAACTTTCTGAGGTTTGAATATAATATACCTAGTAGAGATCTTTTTGGTATTTATCTTGCTTAGTGTCCTCTGAGAGTCTTAGAACCATGGTTTTATAACTATAATTAATTTTGGACTATTCTCAGCTCTTATGACTTCAAATGTTTCTTCTGCCCTGTTTTCTTTTTCTTCTTCTTCTGGTATTTCAAATACACATAAACATTAGAAATTTTCTAAAATTTCCTAGACGGGGAGCCTGGGTGGCTCAGTCGTTAAGCGTCTGCCTTCGGCTCAGGTCATGATCCCAGGGTCCTGGGATCGAGTCCCACATCGGACTCCCTGCTCGGCAGGAAGCCTGCTTCTCGCTCTCCCACTCCCCCTGCTTGTGTTCCTGCTCTCGCTATCTCTCTGTCAAATAAATAAATAAAATCTTTAAAAAAATAAATAAATAAAAAATAAATAAATAAAATAAAATAAAATAAAATTTCCTAGACGTTCTGTTCTTATATTTTCACTCTCTTTTTCTCTCTCTGTATTTCAGTGAAAGAAGTTTCTGTTGCCTACCATCAAGCTCAACAGCTCTTCCCTTTTGGTTTCCAGTATCTGATGAGCTCATCTGGGGCATTCTTTACTTATGCTACAGCTTTTTTTTTCCCCCCCTAGCATTTCTTTTTAATTCTTTACTAGAGTTTCTTTTTTGTCTCTTCACATTATCCCTTTCATCTTTCATATCATCTTCTTTTCCTAATAGAGCCTTTAATATATTAAACATAATTATTTAAATTACATGTCTTATTATGACAAAAATTGTATCATGTCTGAATCTGACTTGGATGTTTGCCTTGTCCCCTCATACTCTGTTTTTGTTTTGGGTTTTGTTTTTTGATTTTTGGTTTTTGTTTTTTTGTCTTTTAATATGCCTTGTAATTTTTTGTTGACAGATGGACATGAAGTATCAGTAGTAGAAACAGAGGCAGAGATTCTTCAGTGTGAGGTCTGTATAATCGGGCTCTACTGTGGTTCTGTTCCCTGTTTCCTGTATCTGCAGGTGCCGGATGTTTTCATTCCTCCAGTGTCCCCGTGGCATTATCTTAGGACTACCCTAAGAACTCTGCAGAAATCAGAGTGTGTCTTATGTGGTTCTTCCAATAGTAATCTACTGTTACACCTGTGCCCTGAGGATGTGATGATCACATATGGGGGAGTGAAGCATTCTATCATCTTATTAAATCTCAATAAGTGGACCTTTGTCCTGCACTGTGACCTTTATATGTGCTTCTCGGCTTCCCTTCTTCTCCTTCTGCCCCACTCACACGATGGAAGAAAGCTACAGGGGACAAGAATAGTTAAATATCCTTCCACCAGAGGAGTAAGGCTCAGGTAGAAATTTTAAGCCTTGGCTAAATGAAGCACTCTGAAAAATTTCTCGTTGGTTACCCCTCCCTTCATCCTGCCAGAGCCATGAGAGAATCTTGGCCCTTCACTGCATGACCCACCTGGAGTTCCTAGAGTTAAAATCCAAGAGATCGTGAGGAGCTGTCGACGACTCCATCACCCAGGAGTGAGTTTCTCACTCATGTTAGTCTACACTAAGTCTTCAGCAATAGATGAAAATTATGGTTTAAGCATTCCTTTAAGTTTATGGTTCCAGGTAAGTAGAGTTAATCTGTGCCTCCCTGGATTGCCCTGTCTCTCTGCAGAGTCAGGGTGATTTGTCCTGTGACCTCAGTTCTCTGTAGGAGTCAGGAAAAACTAGTTTTACTTTTTTGTGTTGTTATAAGTTAAGTGCAGGGGTGACACATCCAAGTTTCTACATATTGGAGCTCAAACCAGAAATCTGGAAAGTTCTTGGTTTGTTTGTTTTTGTTTGTTTGTTCATATATTGAAGTCAGAATATAGGGATATCAGATGGAAGAACCTGGCGAGAGAGAGGGAGAGCCCCAGTGAGAAGATCCAATAATGTGGCACCTGAGTGGAGAGACAGTCAACACCTCCAGGGAGAGGGGTGGCCATGTTTCCAAGTTACTGTGGAAGAGGAGCCATGTGGAGAGCAGCCTCATCAGGACTTTCCAAGTGAAGTGTTTGCATCCTGCTGTTAACCCTTGGCTCTCCCATCTTCTCTTCAGTAAGAGCTTCACGTTTCACTGGTGAGGGTGAGATGCATTTTTTTTTTCTTTGAAGAAAATCTATTCCAGGACAACTACAAAGTGTGTACATGGGAACAACTAACATCTGGGTAATACCAGCTGCCATTTTCTTCTGAGAACATTTCATGCTGGACACTCTGATGTGTGCCTTACACAATCACCATTTTCAGCCTCGTACAGTCGTATTACTATAAATGCCAGAGGACAAAGCTGATGACGGAAGTCCTGAAGTAGCTTGCCTTGGGCTCCCTGGATGACCAGAAGCCCACTTACCACAGAGGACTCCTGCATAAGACCACTGCCCTGGGTGCAAATGGAGCCTGAGCATGGGGAAGGAGGATGAAGAACTTGATTGTGAATATAGCACATTTCAGAAAAAAATGTTTGCATAAACTTTTCTGTGAAGAGTGAGAAACTCTATTAGGAATTCTTCCTGACTGCATGCTTCACTGTATTGCTCAGGTAAAGCTAGGCTTTGCTATAGTGATTCCTCACAGCTGGTACCTCACTGCCTCTTGAAGATGTTGTCCAATCATATTTTTGTTTCTATTGTTATACATTTGTTGCACATCAAATTGATGTTTTTTAGTAAGTGATCTATCATTTCTCATGGTCTACTTTAATTAACTTTGCTTTATTTTAATATATGTATTCTGTTTATATTTTCACTAACATGTCTAAGAGAGAATTCCTTTTTTTCTTCCTTCCTTCCTTCCTTCCTTCCTTCCTTCCTTCCTTCCTTCCTTCCTCCCTCCCTCCCTTCCTTCCTTCTTTCCTTCCTTCCTTCCTTTCTTCCTTCCTCTTTTTCTTTCTTTGTTTTATGGACACATTACATTTCCCTCAAATTGTACAAGTCTCAGATCTCAGTGTCTAATCCAACTATGGTGAAAATTGTCTGCAGGTCTGAGCAGTAATCTAGGGCATTGCTCTTAGTAAGGTGACTCAGCAATCCAAACTTCTTTAACGTTTTGGCTCCAGAAGGCTAGACCAAGGTGTATATTGTCACTGAGGTAGAAGAACAAATAACCAGAGGGTCTGATCAGATGTCTCATGCATTTTCCTGAACAGGGCATGTGTTACTTTTTTCCATAGCCCGTTGGTCTCAATATGTCACTTGGTCCTGCCCAACAGCAATAGGACTGAGAAATGTGTGAGAACACACAGAAGGCTGGGCCAGCATCTGTCTTTGCAACAGTGACAATGAATACTACTTTTATTTATTCATTTTATAAGAATTACACATTAGAAGACCTTATGCCCATTATTATATAATTAATTTTTCATCTCCTCCTGAAAGAATAATGTTTACTTTGTCTTTAATGATATACTTATGCATATGACCTTTTTAAAATTAGGAATCTATAGTAAACATAATTCTTGTGGTATCACTCTATGACACCAATGAAACATCTAATAAAAATTATATTGCACTCAAAAGCACTAAACTGACATCTTCCATTTCAAATATAGAAAACAAGATATCAATATATTCGGAAGTCCCTTCATCCTGCAAAACAGCTATATATGCTTCACATAATACACATTTAATTGTATCTATAGGCTTGCACAAAGTAGAGGAAATCCCATAAAAATTATCTGATTTAAAACTAAAAGCAAATGTCAACATGAAACTTCTAAACAAGAGACTAAGCCTTGGGTTAATAGCAAGCTGACAGAGAAATTGACATTTTTATAATAAATTAGAAATTCTGCAAGTTGGCTAAAGTGGTCCCAATTTGATAACAGTCTCTGATTTCCAGCAGATGCAAATCCAGATTCTCCTAGAATAAAACAGCCACAAATTTTGTGTCTGGATTTCCACAACTAACTTCAACCAAGTATGAGATCACAATAGAAGATCCCAAACACACAGAGGAAGAAACCACCACGAGAGAGAGTAAACATAAGTAACAGAGTTAGTTATGAGACACAGAATATAAAATAAGTATAACTGAAAACATTCAAAACATACAAGATGTAAATTTGTAAAACTCTAAACTCGAATGGTACATTTACATTAGGCACAGAACTCATGAGAAAAATAATTGATTGTCAGATATAGGTAAGGAAATTATCTAGAACATAATTTAAAAAAAAGAGGCACATACAAATTAGAAGTTTAGAGATAAAATGGAAAGACAAAGTCAAACTGATATCTAAGTAGGAGTGCCTGAGAGAGAGAGAGAGAGAGAGAGAGAGAGAGAGAGAGTAACAGAGAATGGAGTTCAGACAATGGATTAGATGAATGACTAAGACTGCTCTAGAAATGATTTAAAAAAATACAAATTCACAAGTACAATGTATACCATAAGGTATGGGAGAAAGGAAGGAAGAAAATCTTGGACATATTTTAGAGAAATATAAACAGAATATCAAAGAAAAAACAAAGTTAGTTAAAGCAGACTGAGAAATCATGGATCACTTACGAAGAAACATCAATCTGATGAGCAACACACTCACAACAATAACAGTAGAAGCCAAAGATGATTGAGTGACATCTTTAAGGGGCAGGTAGGTAACAGCTGTGAACTTGAACTTGCATAGCTAGCAAAACAACTTTCCAAGAGACAAAGTGAAATAAGGATAGCCTCAGAGTAATACAAGTAAACTTTTTTTTTTATTACAAATTTAGAGCTTGAACTTAAGAAGAAAAATGATCCTTCAAGATGGATAAAAAAATTGGTAAATTTAAACAGATACTGAATATTGGCAATGATAATATTTAGAGTAGAATTAAGATAACAGAATTAATACTGTAAGGTATGAGGACTTAAAATGCTCTAAGTAAACATTAAAATTTCAAAATTATCTACTGGAACAATAGAAATGAGAAATGGAGTAAATTACCTCCAAGCCAGTTGAGGAAAGAAATGTAGTAAGGAAACAAAGTTAAACTGATTTTTAAAAAGGCAACAAAGATAATAAAACATATATACATAATTTTCTTTTTTCTTTACATGCACTGAGAATATAAATGGTCCAACTTGAGGTTAAAAGCAGATTTTCAGATAGGGTGCAGGAAAAATGTAGCTAGATAGTATCTTTAAGTGACGTCCATGACGCATGAGTACAAGGATCACCAAATGTTATGTATAGTATCATGTATCATGTTAAATGTATAGTATCATGTACAATGATATGTAAAATGTAAAATGCATAGTATCATGTTAAATAGCTCCAGACTAGGAGCTACACAGATTCTCATTTCCTTAGACTAGATAAATAAATTCAGGTATTTTCACAAAATGAAATACTATTCATCCATAAAAATGAACAAAATCAACAGTATTGAGGAACACACAAACCCAACACTGAGTTAAACAAATCAGATACAGAAGACTATACATTTTGTGCTTCCATGTATATAAATTTCAATTGCTGGCAAACTAAAGTAACCTTGGAGTGTGGGTAGTGATTAAAATGGGGCAAAACATGAACACCCGGGATGCTGGTAGTGTTCTGTTTGTTTGTTTTTAAATTTGATGTTGCTGACATGGATGTGTTCAGAATGGGAAAATGTATCAAGCTTTAGACTTGATTATATATCTGTTATATTTCAATAAGACATTTTAAAAAGTGACATGAAAGTTTAAAAAACCAACATGTGTGTGTGTATGTGTGTGTGTAATCACAACAAAAAAACAAAAACCAGAAAACCTCAGGTGTATATTAATATCAGGTCTGTATTGTAGTAAGTATAGATTAAAGAAAAAAAAAAAAAAGACTGACGGTAAAGACATCATTATGGGATAAATGCACTAAGAATCTAAAAAATGCAATAATGTAAATATAAGGCAACATGGAAGTGGCAAATGAAACTGACAAATCCACTGTCAAATTGGGAGGTTCCATGTCTTTAAATTATTGAAAGTTCAAGGTAATTAAACGTTAGTTAGGAAAGAGATACTTTATCTAACAAAATTAAAAAGTCTTGATTTATTAGAATAGAGATAGAACCCTGTGAAATTTACAAAATTTAACTTCTTACTCGGCAGTATGCCAAGTGGCAAAAAAACTCAAGGATTTTATATTAATGAGTTCATAATATAATTAAATTAGAATTTTATTAAAGGAAGAATAAATGGAAAATCTCTGTACTGTAAAGGGGGTAAAAAACCATGCTTTTAAATAAAGCATAGACAAAGTGAGAAATTACAATGGAAATGCAAAAAAAAAAAAAATTTGTAACTAAAAAATTATGCCAGTAGAATACATCAATGGTTGTCGAGCCCAGCTAAGTCATGCATAAAGGAGAGCAGTAGCATGAGATACTATATAAGGAAATAGGATGAGGGAATGTTCATGAGCTAAGCATAAATTTAAGGTTTAAAAAATAAGAATATACCTCAAAATAGCTGATTATAGGAGAAAAGAGAGGTTATTAATTAACTAAATAAAAAAACTAGTCATGGGAACAAGGGAAATAAGAAAACAAAGATTAATAGAGTAGACGAGACTCTACCAAGGTTGATGGAAATGAAGAAGAGGACAAGGAGGAAGAGAAGTAGGAGTGGAAGGAGGGGGAGGAGAGAAGGGAGGAGGAGGAAGGGGAGAAAAGAGAGGAAGAAGAAGAGCAACTGAAGAAGGAGGAATTTTGTGGAGGGGGAGGAGGAGAAGGAAAAGAAGAAGTCCAAAAGTAACTAGTATGAAGAATGAAAAATGGGAAATCACATAGGTCCATCAGATATTAATACTTTAATAAGAAAACATATGTCCACAGTGTTGACAACTTTGACAAAGCAGGGACATTTCTAGAAAAATATAACATCCTCAAAATCATATAACCATTAACAAAGCTGAATCAATGGCTACAAATCACCCCATAAAGAAAACACCAAATATTTCATAGCTGAGTTTCATCAACTTTTTTTTTTTAAAGATTTTATTTATTTATTTGAGAGAGAGAGTGAGAGAGAGAAAGAGTACAAGTGGGGGGAGCAGGAGAGGGAGAAGCAGACTCCCCGCCGAGCAGGTAGGCCGATACGGGACTCGATCCTGGGACTCCAGGATCATGACCTGAGCCAAAGAGAGTTGCTTAACCAACTGAGCCACCCAGGCGCCCCTGAGTTTCATCAACTTTTAAGGAACAGATAGTTCCAACATTGTATGACCTTCTTCCAAGAAATTGAAAAATGACAATTCATTCATGAGAGCAATAAAAAGCACAATATCAAAGCAGACAAGGCAAGTAAAACACTAATAATATTAATGTTGACATTTATAGGTAACTATTATTGAGCACATATTGTGCACTAGAGCTGTTCTGAATGCTTTATACGAAACTCCATTTCATAGACACAGTGGTGAAGGGGAGAGGCAGGATCCTCATTTTAAAGCTCAGATGTCTGAGGATCAGGGCAGGGTCACGTCCTCCTCAACAGCTACGAAGAGCAGAACTGGGACATGAGCCCAGGTAATCTAACTCAAGAGTCCACAGTAATGACTTCGCTGCACGGTGCTTGTTTATTTTTTGCCTTTCTATAGTAACTTATAGCAGTAAGATTTTAGGGGAGACCAGAAATTCACACCACTTATACTGGTAGAAAGGAAACATAGCGATGTTTTACCCAAAATAATGGATAATAATAATAATAATTAATAATAAAATCATTGCATTTTTTTTTTAACAGCTAGTTTACACTTGCTTGCTGGTTTCTTTATTTTTCAGCAGTTGTGTTGCCTTCATGGAGATAGGACAGCAGTTACATTTTTTTTTTCCATATAAAATCTTAATAGATATTAATATAAAAATTGGATTGCACTAGAGGGCCAAATTCTATGATTACTGAAAAAATGATATGCTCATGGATGTACCCAATTCCTAGAGTGGCATATAGGACAATTTTTGAGCAAATGAACACCATAAGCAAATACATGTGTTCATGGCTTGAGCTGTCTGATGTGTCAGTCAAATCACTTTATTTATTGTTACAGTATCCTTATTTCTATAAAACAACAGAAATGGTGAGAAAGGGAGAGAGAGAGGGAGAGAGAGAGGTCTCTCATAGGAACTATTGCCATTATAACCATGCAGATATATCTGTCATGTAAAAGGTGGATTTATATTGATTTTATATTCAAGTATAAAAGTATGGTTCAATTTTTATTGATACTTGAATTACATATTGCTGTCAGGCCATTTTTAGGTGATCGTATTGAAATAAAATAGAAATATTTTAAGGCATTAAACTTATCACCTCCTTTCTGCAAAATGGAATTACTTTTCTGGAATTATCACAATGATATAGTCCTCCCCCCCTTTTTTAGATTTTTCATCTTATAATGAATGTTTTGAGTATATGCCTTGGGATTGCTACATTAAGAGCCAGTGAACATACCAAGCAGTGATGAGAGATTGAATCAGTAAAAAGTATCATTTTATTCATTTTAAAGGAAATACGTTTTTATACCTTCAAGTAGTACGGTAACCCACGGAACTAAAGCAGGGATATCTCACCATTGGTACGAATGAATATGATTAATAATTAGGCTATTATGTCAAGTAATAGATTTCTATCAGTTTTGTTTACATAGGAATTTAGTGTTTTCTTAAATAGATGAAACTAAAGTTTTAATTCTATTTCTGAACAAAATTATCTCAAAATTTTTACTGTACTACTTTGTTCTGTTCTTGATGTCAGTGATGGGCAGATGGCACATTTTTTTTTACTCCTTCTCTAACTAGGAAAATAACAAATCTTGTAAATGTGAAATGGAAGAGTTACAGCTCTAGATGATGCTCCTCTCCTAAAAGTAGGCAGTAAAAAGGAACTCTGTTTCTGGATGCACACACTCAAAGCATGCTTTGTCTGAAGGTCGTCCATAGGACTTGTACTGAATTCTACACTCTGAAAGTATCTCCTATAAACACCCACAAAATGGATTTATGTTACCTTAAACTCTCTCATCACTGACCACCAGGATATATAAAAACACCCGTTAATGATTTATGTGTCCTAAATCTCCTTGGCAGGAAGAAAAAAATAAAAGAACAAAAATCAGACAGAAAACTCAGGCCATTTTTCTTAAGCATGTAAACTTAGTAGAACAGCAAAGGAAGAGTTACATTTGAAAATTTCTCATATTAATGCACGTAAAAAACACCTAAGACCTGAGGACTTATTTAACATACTATAAATATATGTTTTCTGAATCCCAAAATGAATATTTTCTTTATGTCTTCTGAACCTCTCATGCTCAATATTTGAGAAAAAAGGAAGCATCCATTTGACTACAGTAGGCTTTTTTTTTTTTTTTTTTTTGCTACTCATAGAGGAAAGCATAAAATTCTCTTACTTATTCAATAAATAAAACTTTAGTTAGTACCATCTAAATGCCAGGCACTATTGACTATGGAGTTTAAAGTTGAATGCAAGACATTCTTTGCCAAGAGAGCACAACAAGGAGCTCTTCCACTATGAAGCTTTGAGAAATTTTTCAGGAAATGAGGGGTGAGCAAAATCGAGGACTACCACGTTCCCTCTGATGGTTAATTTTATGTGTCAGCTTGACTGGGCTAAGCTTTGGCCAAATATCCAGTATAACATTATCCCTGAGTATGTCTGTGAGAGCATTTCCAGGCATATTAGCATTCTAATCAATAGACTGAGTAAAGAAGGTCTCTCTCACCAATGCAGGCGAGCGACATCTAATCCATCCCGGGCCTGAATAGAACAAAACAGCAGAGGGATGTCAAATCTGTTCTCTGCAGGAGCCAGAACATTCATCTTCCCCTGCACTCAGCCACTGGTGTTCCTAGTTCTTGGGCCTTTGGACAAGCACTGGGCCTGGGACTTACTTACATCATTGGATCCCCTGGTTCTCAGGTCTTCAAGTTGGGACAGGAGTTATTGACCCACCTGGGTGCCAACTTGCAGAGGGAAGACTGTGAGACTTCTCAGCCTCCATAATTATGTGACTCAGTCCCTCATAATAAATGCCTTTTTAATATCTACATATGTTCTATTGCTATGGTTTCTGTGGATAACCCTGATCGGCACACCCTCAAAGGAGAACCATCATTGGAGGGCTGCCGGACAATGACTATCCCAGCACCAAGTAGTTCCAAGCCTGTGAATGTGGTTAGAGGAAGTGGCCAGAGGTCCTACCTCATTGAATCTCATGAGCCATGCTCAGAACTGAGCCTGAAGAAAACCATATGCCATCTAAGTGTTTTGACAAGGACACTCATGATCTGGAAATTGCACTCTGGCTGAGATTTGGAAAGTGAATTAGCAGACACAAGAAGAGTGGTTACAAGTTCTGGCTATGGAAGGGCTAGAAGGTGAATCCATAAGGAAGGAGATGTGCTTCCACATTTTGATGTGTGAGCCAGCTAATAAGGGCGAATGAACTCCTGATGGTCTGTACTATACTTAAGACCCATTGGGGAGCAGCTTTGGAGGAGGGGGCTTGATAACAAAGACTGATACTTCCTGTGGATATACATAGTTTTATTTGTCAGGGTTCTCAGGAGAAACAAACCTACAGAGTATCGGTGTGTGCGTGTGTGTACAGAAAGATGAAAGAGAGAGGGGCGGGGTAAAAAGATATTATTGATAAGAAATTGGCTCACATGATTATGGAGATGGACAAGCTTAAATCTGCAGTGTGGTCCAGCAGGCTAGAGACCCAGGAGAGACTCTGGTACAGATGATGTCTGAAGGCAGTCTTCTGGAGAATTGCCTCTTTCTTTGGGAGGTCAGTCTTTTTATTCTATTCAGATCTTCAGCTGGTTAGGTGATTCCTACATACTTTATGGACGGTAATAAGCTTACTCAAATTTTACCAATTTTAATGTTAATCTTATCCAACAACACCTTCCAACTTGACACATAAAATTAACCATCACACGTCTATGCTTTGTCAACTTGGCACCCATACACATCTCCTTAAACCATACTTCATCTCCAAGACAACAATGAACTCACTTCCACCTAACATGATACAACTATCCTGTGTACAACTGAAAATACACTAACCCTTTCCCCAGAAGAGGATGCAAAGTCCTTTTTTTTTTTTAATATTTTATTTATTTATTTTACAGAGAGACAGAGACAGCAAGAGAGGGAACACAAGCAGGGGGAGTGGGAGAGGGAGAAGCAGGCTTCCCGTGGAGCAGGGAGCCCGATGTGGGGCTCGATCCCAGGACCCTGGGACCATGACCTGAGCCGAAGGCAGACGCTTAATGACTGAGCCACCCAGGCGCCCCTAGGATGCAAAGTCCTTACTTGAAGTTTGCTCTGCTCCTTTAGATCCTGTAACTAAAATACTGTTTTGTAAACATCACAATAATTAAATGCTATGATATAAAGTCAATATATCTTATGTTAAATGATAAAGGGATAAAGAAGGAAGAAAACAAAGATACTTGCTTAACACACAAATACACACACACACCTTACAACCAAATAAGGAAGAAATACTCATGACAACTACAGTCCTCATTTCTGTAACTGGTCTTGTGGTTGTAGCTGGTATTTAAAATTACCTTCTCCCATCATTCATTCTGTATTCCTTTACTTTCAACAAGTATCTCCTCTGGTTATGGTTCTTTGCCTGGTGGGGTGACCCAAACCTTCATTCAAAGGATCTGGGTCATTAGTAGTCCTTCCTGGATCAGGTTGTTGCAGTTTTCCAATGACCTTAATCACAGGGCACGGCAATACTAAGAGACACCCTACAGGATCCGCTGTCTTCCAGACATGCTCTTCCTTAGCTCCACTGTGGAACAGCAGTCGAGTTCCACTCGGTCGTCAGATTCAATCATTCCAGCCAGCACAGCACAGCCTTTTGTGCCCACTGATTCACAAGCATGAAGAGTCCAAAGTGGTCAGGGGGAAGTCTTAACTTCCAGTTCAACTGAATCATTATTGTGTCTCCTAAGAACTCTAGGCCAACAGAGTATAAGGTAATGGGGACAGGAAGCAAAAATTTTGCAAGAGGGTCACCAGGAGCAATAGAGAGTGGTACATTGTCTCCTGGATCCATGAATCCTTGCTATTGGAGAACAATACCATATATTGGAGGCTGATTCAGATCATATACAGTTTGCTGAAGAAACTTGCCCCATCTCTGCAAGGTATTTCCACTAGCTGGGATTGTAAATGACGTCTTCAAAAGGTCACTTCACTGCTGTAGTAAGCCAGCTACTTCAGGAGAGTGGGAAAGACGGCAAGAGCAGTGAATTCCATGAGCATAGTTCTATAGCTTCACTTCATTTCCATGAAGTTAGTTCCTTGATCAGAAAAAATGCTGTGTGGAGTATCATGATGGTGGAGAAGGCATTCTGTAAGTCCTTAGATGGTAGTTTTGGCGGAAGCCTTATGTGCAGGAAAGGTAAATTCATATGCAGAGTGTCTACTCCGTTAAGAACAAAATGCCACCCATTCTATTAGGGAAGTGGTCCAATGTAATCGACCTGCCACCAGATAGCTGGCTGATTACCCTGGGGAATGGGGCCATCTTGGGGAGTCAGCGCTGTTCTCCACTGCTGGAAGACTGGGCACTCAGCAGTAGTCTGTCAACCTTGGTGAGTGGAAGTTCATATTGCTGAGCCTATGCAAACCTCCACGCCTGACATTATGGCCACTGTGTTCGTGAACCCTATGGGTAATGACAGGGGTGCCTGGGGAAAAAGGCGGACTGATATCCAAAGAATGGGCCATCCTATCCACTTGATTATTAAAATCTTCCACCGCTAATGTCACCCTTTGGTTGGCACTGACTTGGAATCTAAATATCTTCACATTTTTTGCCTGTACAGGGCGATATACTGATATACCTCTTCCCCAGACTTTTTTGTCACTAATTTTCCAATCATGTTCTTTCAATGGATGTTTCCCAGACCAACCAGCCAAACTATTGGCCTTAGTCCATGAATCAGGATATAACTTCACATCTGCCCACTTGTCCTCCTGAGCAAAATGATTTGGTACTGCAGTTAGGTACAGTGCTTTAAGTCCTGCCCAGTGGGAGGATTTCCCTTCACCATGTCTTTCAAGGACGTCCTAGACAGAGGCCACAGTGCTGCTACTGTTCACGTTCGGGTGGTGTCTGCAGATTGCGAACTGTTTATAAACCAGACTTTGAGGTCTTCTTTTACCTTTGCCAATTGATCACAGGGAATGCACCATGAGGCCATGGGTGCAGGCTAGGAGAGAGAAGGCAGTGTAGCAGGAATAGGGACGATGGGCCATTGGGTCATTTCTTCATGTGACTTACTTGTGCCTTTAGGGTCTGCTCATGCCCAATCTCACGTATCCCCCTTCCATTTGATGGTGGCATGCTGCGGTACACACCCAAATGTGCGGTTTGATGAGTCAGGTAACATCCAGCTCATGATGGCAGCTTGGGCCATGTGGTAATTTGGAGGCCCATGGCTAAGACTCAGTCTCTCTGGAGGCACAGTTGCAGAGCCAAAGCTGTGTCTCAGAGGAGGGTAGTCATCTGTGGAGAATGGCAGGTCTTTGCTCCAAAATCCTGAGGGACTGCACTATGACACCTACAGGGGTCAAAGGCTCCAAACAGCATCCCAGTCTGTCACCCCAAGCACTTTTGGATAATTCTGGATCACATGGCCCAAGTGGAAAAGCACCTGGACCTGTTGCAGGGTCTTCTCTTGTTCTGGGCCACACTCAAAACTAAAAGCTTTTTGGGTCACTTGGCCAATGAGTTGGAGTAATACCCTCAAATGAGTAATATGTTGCCTCCTTCCAAAGAGACCCACTAGGTGTTATGCTTCTCCTTCTGGCTGTTGTAAGGGCTTTTTAAAACAACTTACACTTCACGTTTAAAGAGATATCTTGAGGGACGCCTGGGTGGCTCAGTCAGTGAAGTGTCTGAAGCCTTCGGCTCAGGTCATGATCTGATGGGTCCTGGGATCAAGCCCCATGTTGGGCTCCCTGCTCAGGGGGAGTCTGGTTCTCCCTCTCAAGCTGCCCCTGCTTGTGCTCTCCCCCCACCCTCTGTCAAATAAATTAATAAAATCTTTAAAAAAAAAAGAGAGATCTTGACATGCTTCACCCTAGTTTGGTACCAAAATCTGTATCAGCCAAAGTTCTCTAGAGAAACAGAACAAAATTATTGAGAAAGAGAGAGAGACAGAGATACAGAGAGAGACAGAGACAGAGAGATTGAGATATTATAAGAAATCGGCTCACATAATTATGGCAGCTGACAAATTCAGAATCTACTGTTTACCCCTAGGCTGCAGACTCAGGAAAGCTTATAATATAGTTTCAGCCTAAAGTCCAACAGGTTTCGGACTAAGAAAGCAGATGGTGGAGATAAAGTGTGAAGGTACACTCCTGGAGAATTCCCTCTTGTCAGCTGATTAGATGAGACTCACCCACATTAAGAAGGCAGTCTACCTTACTGAGCATTTATTGATTTAAATTTTAATCTCATCCAGAACACCCTACAATTTGACATACAAAGTTAACCATCATAATAACAAACTTTATGATAAATTTTAGGGATTTGGGAAACTTTATTTATTAAGATAGAATTATATATTTTATATATAATTCTCAAAATTTCTAGTGGATTTTTATTAAAAACAATATTAAATGACATCTCATTTAAATTGTGTCTGGTTCTTTAGGTATTTCTAACAAATCCGGGACTTTATAATCCATAAAAAAGGTATTCTTTATATAAGACAGATTTCTTTTCTCTTTTCTTCATTCCTCCCTCCCTTCCTTCCCTCCCTCCACCTATCCCCCCTCCCTCCTTCCCTTCCTTCCTATCTTTTTTTCTTTCTTCCCTTAAAAGTAGTCTTAAGGAATATTTAGATCCTTACTAATTAGAGTGACACTTGGGACCTGCAGCACTAGCATTTTTTGGTACCTGGATAGAAATACAAAAACTCAGCCCCTTCCCCAGACTGACTGAATAGAGTCTGCATTTTTATAAAATTCCCCAGGGGATTTATGTGCACTTAAAATTTGAAAAATCAGTGGACTATTTTAATAATTCTAAAGAATGACTGTTTTGGGGCTCCATGCAAGACCCACATGAAGCAGAGTGGGAGGGGAAGGATTGATAAGTATTGGATTAAAAATAC
Source organism: Mirounga leonina (assembly GCF_011800145.1). Lineage (NCBI taxonomy): Eukaryota > Metazoa > Chordata > Mammalia > Carnivora > Phocidae > Mirounga > Mirounga leonina. Next base: position 6,572,375 of record NW_023270498.1, read on the forward strand.
TTGTTGTTAAGCTTCCCAAGTGATTCTAACATGCCAGTAGGATTGACCACTAATGTAGACAAATTCCTCATTCTGCAGAGGAAGACATGACTTCCTGTTTTCTGTAGATCTCTGACTTCTGTAAGTATTCATTGGTATTTATATTAGAACCAGAAATCAGTACAAGTTGGTGTGTTCTGATGTCTGGCATGTTCTAAATTCTGATCTGTTGAAAGAGAAAAAGAAAGATCAATTCAAATGATATATGACCATTTTGAGAACTCTAATAAAAAAACAGAGAAATAAAAATAGAAAATTATTCCGCAAGTACCCAGAATGGCATCATGACGTCCAAACCAAATTCAGTTCATACTGTAGTAGAGACAAAGTTGGATCAAGAATGTCCTCACAGAAAGGATACTTTCTGAATTCTTATCACTACATACAAAATTAATTAAAGTATCGGAATTTTCTTGCCCATTCATAAGATTATATACAAAATGGAACTTTAGCATTTTATGGGCATCTTATAAGAAAAGCATATATATAATATCAAATAAATAGATTTTTCTTCCCCTTTAGTTTTGAAGTCTTAAGGTTCTGAAGAAAGAATAATCCTTTCTTAAATTGCACATGCCTTACATTTAACTCGAAGCCCATATTCACATCTATGGTCTCAGTAGATATAATTGCTTCTGATTTCATTTTATATAGCTCAACATCATGGTATAACTGCTTGATCTTGATTTCATTTTAGGAGAGGCTGAGAAGAGGATTCTTGTGTAAGTATTTTTTAGAAAGGTGTTTCAGAGGCTCAACATTTCTCTGTCTCTTCACGTGAGGTCCCTGAACAGCAGAGTGGTCACTCACCAATGTGTACAGAGTTGTTTTTTTCCCCTGTCTCTAACAGGTGATTTATTGTCCCCAGGCATATTTCCAAGCATTATTCTTTCAGCAACGGATTGACTTATTTCTATAACAAGCTCTTTCTCTTGCAAAACAGTTAAGAATGATAACAAATGTTATTCCTTTTAGCAGAAGCATCTCCTTCACCACTGCCTGCAAAATGTAAATTATTACTAAGGCAACTTTCCCACCAGAATAAGAATTGCCTTGAGTGCATGAAAGATCATGATTTGAAAATTAAAAGCCACAAAAAAATACTCTAAAGCTAAGGAATCTGGAGTATAAACTTAAGTTGAGAAAGAATAGTGGTTAAGCAATGCTTTCAAATATTTCAACTATTTTTTTAGTAGATATTTTTGCCAGAATTATATTAATAAAGGTATTATAAAGAACTCCCTGAAGCTGATATGAAACTAGATGTTAGGCAAACAAATGGTGGAGGATCCTGTTACCCACATTGAACCTCATCCTGCTGATCTGAGCAAATTCTTCTAACGTGACTTTGAATCTAGATTATATTACTGAATATACAAACTAACACTTCAAAATGCATGTCATTCATAAACTTGATAAACAAGTCATGATGTTTTTCATCCTGTAATTCGAACATATTGCATATAAATTTACAGTTCTCTAGAAAGTAAAAAAAAAAATGTAAAGAAAGATGGTAAGAACAGAACACCTTGAAATCAGATAAAGCTGGCGATATGCTTTGCCTTTACCTCTTCTTTGCTGAGTGATCTTTCATGTTACGTTTATCTCTTTGAACCACTTTTTCCACAATTGCAAAATATTGTGATACCAGTTATCACTGAATGTTATGACAAATCTACAGGTGCTTAATTGAGGATATCTTGTTGATTCTTATTAAAATAAAGGGCACTGAAATCTGGAAAACTATGGGAAAAAATCATGTCATTCTCAAGGCATAGCTTAATATATGGGAGAAGGGGAAAAAATGAGAGAGAATACGATGTCCTGATTAGAAGGCAAGGAAAAGAGAACGGAGTGTCAAGCTTATAGAAGACATCAAGGGATTCAAAGGTCTTTGTTCTACTTCATCCTTTGTTCAAGACCCAATATTTCTGAACCTTGCTTCTCTTCACATTTATCTAGAGTTAAACAAACAAGGATGCCTATAACCCACATTAATCTGCTCGATCATGAGTTTTGAGATTGCCAAGGACTAGCAAAACATTTGAGAAAATAGAAACATATGGATATTGCATGGCAACATTTCAGAACACTGAAGTTAAAAAGATGATACAAGTTCTAGGGAGAAGGAAGATCAAACAAAAGGCTCAGGGAACAGAATGCATCAGACATCTAACAAAAAGCTGGAAGCTGAAGGCAGTCGAGCAGTACCTTCAAATACAGAAAATAAAGAAAACGATTTCCAACTTAGATGATCCCCACTCAAATGCAGGTGTGTGTGTGACCTAGCATAAGGACATTTTCCGATATGTAAGGTCTCAAAATCTTCCCTCCCTTGCTTCCTTTTCTGAAAAGCTACTGAAATGTTTTCCTCCAGATGAGGGAATATACCAGGGCAAAACCTGCTACACAGAAAAGTGAAGTCTTAACACAGGCGATAAGCAAAGGTAATGTCCAGAAGGTCATGAAAAGGCAGCATAAGTAGATACTATGTGCCAGGCATGGAGGACACTCAGTCTCGTTTGGAGCAGTTAATTCAGGAGAAAGGATGGGGGTTGTCATGACCACACCTCTGCCCTTGGATGGTCTTTTGAACTTGAAATTACTGGAGGATGTGCTCCATCCAACAGTGGTGTAAACTGGGAAAGAAGAAAGCTTGACATACAAGAAATAAGGTTTGGGACCAAGGATGGCATGAAGGGAATTCCAAGGTAGGGATCTGGGAGCAGCCCCAGAGAACACAGGAGAAGAAAAGGCTCAAAATAAGTCATCCAGAGAAAAGTTTGGCATTCACGGTTCCCAGATTTTTTTATTTTTTGGAAAATTGCACTGAGAGGGTAATAGAAGATGCTAGAAGATGTAGTGATACATTCTAAGCAAATTCTAAGCAAAGAAAATAATAATATCATAGCAAATAGTAATAATATCTAAGCAAATAAAATAAAAATTCTAAGCAAATAAAACTAAACAAACAATTGAGCAAAGAATAGTTAGCTTCAGGACAGATTGAAAAAAGGTAAATGTGATCCTGTCACGACACAATGATACTTTTTAATAATATAAATACTGAATGCTGCTTTAACCCTAAATTTTAATGGAATTATAATGGGAGAATGAGGGAGGCAGACAAAAGTGTTGGCAGTATGAGAGAGCTAAATCCTCATCTACCCTAACCAGGAGTCCGTAGACAGCATCTAAAACGAATTAATCCAATGACAGCAACGGATTCATATTATTTACAATTATGGAGAGTAAACACCTAAGAGTGGTTGCTTTTGGAGAGGAAGATGTAAGGGAGGGAAGTAATGCAGCAGAGAGCCCTTCAGTTATAATCCATTTAGTTTACTATTCAACTTTTTAAGCCATTGTATGTATATGGCTTTGATAACAAAAAATTCAATTAAAATAATCACAATGCAGCTTTTAAGCCTCTTAGATATTATCAGGCTGGCTTCTCCAGGTATCAGCCATCTGTTTCAGTAATGCCCACTTCTGTTTGCACTTTGACCCTTGTTCGGCAATACATCCCTCACAAATAGGGCAGATTTTACTGCACACAAAATCACTGCAGCTCAGTAAGCCCTACCCCACTGTACACATTTGACAGAAATACCGAGGATGAGGCATTGTTGAAGATGTCTGTAGATGAAGAAATTCTTTCTCTCCTCCACAAACAGGAGGCTGCCTAGCAACGACTACCCTCACACTGAGGAGAGACTAGACCACACATTTCCAATTCTGTGCCTATTATGAGATCCAGCCTAACAAAAATTAGCACTTATATCCCTGATTAGTCTGCAATTATTTCACTATTATCAAACCTAACTTTCTTATGAATGAAAGCTATAGGAAAAATAAAAATGCAGTTAAGGAGAAACAGGCATATGAAGTTACCCGTAGTGTGTAAACATTGTTTTTCTTTCTAACTGGTTTAATCATTTCAAAATAATATGTGAAAAAACCAACACCAAACAATAAGCCGATGATGTAAAGCATGCGTGGTTTTGAAGTTGAAGCCGAATTGCATTATGTTTCATTGCATTATGTTTCATTGCATTATTCTTTCCACTTGAGTAAATGTACTGTACTCCATTTGGACTTAGTCATGCTCTAGTTTGCCTGTCAGATGATTTGCATTTCTGTTATCAAAATGAAAGATGTGTTTGAGATTTATTGGAAAAGTAGGTGTAGAAAAAGCTTTAAGTGCTTCTGAGATCATTTCTCTTTTATGATGATTTGTAAAGAGCTTTGGAAACAAGGTACAAAGCTTCTAGAAGTGTCAGGAGGGAGCCTCCAGCCCTGGTGGGTGCAAGATTCATTCTCAATTAGCACACACTCCATTAACTCTTTACCCAAAATGAGTCATGACTACTTTGCCTTGGTATAAAAATGAAGGGATAACTAGAGCAAGAATCTTTTCTTTCTTTCTCTTTCTGAACTTTGGGCATCTGACGACTAATAAAAATTCATTAAACAATTAAATGTCTCCAATTCTTTTTATTAGTTTATAAAAGTCAGTAACAATCTATGTATTAAACTGAGGTCCCCACAGCAGTTGTACTAAAGCAGATTGAAATGAGTTTAGGGAAAAAAAAATATGACATGCCTTATGGCTTGCTTCCTCTAAGTCTTAGATCTTTTTCTAAAGCAACCTGGTAATTGGGTGATGGGCATTAAGGAGGGCATGTGATATGATGAGCACTGAGTTTTATATGGAACTGATGGATTATTGAACACTATATCAGAAACTAATGATGTATTATATGTTGGTTAATTGAATTTAAAGAAAAAAATAAAGAAAACAAAGATAATAAATGTTACTTGGTTCAGAAAACAAAATAAAACAACCTGGTTTCTTTCACAACCTGCCCACAAGCTGGGCAGGACTCTAATGTGTTCTTGAGGGTTCTATAACTAGACGCCATGATTCTTTTCAGAGAATCGAAAGAACTCCGACATGTCACTCTGCTTCTAGAAAATGTCCTGATTTGGACAGGAGTTAACTCTAATTTTGCATTAAAAAAATCTTCTGTCTCCTTTCATCACCATCAAAGTTCACATTGTAATCCTATTGTGAAAATGATATGACAATATAATACCATGAACTGCGTGGTAGCTGTAAGCATTCACTGTTAATGATTACGTGAGCTCTGAAAGTCACAATTCTTTCTCCTGGACCTTCAGGGCAATTGTGATGCCAGTACTTTTGACCTTTTAGCTAAGAATCACGTAGCAAATAAGCGTCATTCCTGGGAAAATGTGGAGATGTGATCTTGTGTCAGAAAAAGAATGCAAGTTCTGTTCTCCATAACTGCTTGATTATTCAGGCCATGGGTGAAAAATGTCCCCATGGAGGGGGCAAAATAAATAGCAGCTGGAATATTTAAGACTTGTCCTAGCTTCTTATTTCCAATAAAGGGATACAATTACTTTCCCAGTGGCAGAAGTGACATTCTCAAGCTAGCTATTGCTAGAGGTTTTGTCCTCCTGAGATTCCTTCATGCTTCTATGCAGTAAGCGAGAGTCTCTGTATTAACCTGTGACTCTGAGTCAGGGAGGGTAAGCTCACTTCCCCAGAAGCCCTACATTTCTCCCCCCAAATTCTGCTCACCCCAGTGGGAATCCACAACAATAAATCAGTCTGCCTCAGGACTGCCAGGGTGAACAATAAATCACAATAATTCTCCTACCGTTCAGAGAGTTCTCGATTCTTAGGAGATTTGTAATCATGGTAGAAAGGCAAGAGTGTTAATGAGGTCTATAAATTAAGTTAAAGCAGGGTAATTACGTCCTATGTTGGAATAAAGACTGGGGTGGCTAATATCATTAAGGGGAATTAAATACTTTCTTAGATTGGGAAGATGAATTGAATAAAAATATTACTGTAAACAAGGGGCTCTTTTGTTGTATACACATTAATTACGGAGTACATGCTCAAATGCCACATGGGCTTAAGCTGAGCATGTCGATGGCTGAGTTTTGAGTGAGGATCACGGGTTTGCGTTTGGCTGTGGGCTGTGGGGAAGGGAGCAGCCTCTGCTTCACTGGGGTCCTAGAGTTTGAAATTGTAACATTTTCCTCTTGCTCAGTCACTACACCAGCATCTCCTTGAGCTGAGCATATTTACCTCTTAGATTTCTTATTGGACCCTTTATTCCTGAGCTTGTGACCCACATACTCCTGCATGCCAGTGAATGAGGTAGACTTAGGAAAAGAACAAAAAAGAAATGAGAACAGGTTTGTAGATGCTGTAACCCCACGCGATTATTCATTCACCGTAAGACTGTTATAAATGGTTGAGACAACAAAACTCTCCACAATATCTCATAATTTTGATATATTTATAATATGCCAAGAATATTCTTAGAGCTTTATATTGATTACTTCCTTGTATCCAAACAACAAGCCCACAAATCAGGTACCATTTTTCCCAATATGCAGAAATTGAGACGGAGACATAGATTATTTGCCTACCTTGTCAAAATTGCTATAGGATGCTTTTATATACAACCATAAAATGTTTTAATTGCACAGTATTAATTACCTCCAGTCACCTGAAGATTCCTTCCTATACTGAAGCAGGTTAAGTAACAGGAGAGAAGCAGAGGGGACTCACATTCTGGAATGAACCAGAAAGTTAAGATGTTGAAAGTTTTTAATGGTTCAGTATGCCACCAAGGCCAGTAAAACAAACACTGATCGGGAGACATTTATGTATGAAGGCCAAAGATACTGATATTCTTTTTTTCCTCTATTTTTAGAATTATTTTGAATATAATGTAGAGAAGGGCAGTTTGTAGAGTACAGATTCAATAAGGCTTAGGTTCAAATCTGATCTCCCTTTTCATAACTGTAAAATCTTGGGCAAATTATTTCATCACAGTCTCTACTACTTCATATATAAATTGGGTATAATTTTGGTACTTCATATGATTGTGTGAAAATTAAATAGGTAATAGATGTAAGGCCTGAGAAGGGTGTGGACACAGAGCTTTTATATAGGCATGAGATGTTTTATTTTATTTTTTTTAAGATTTTATTTATTTATTTATTTGACAGAGAGAGACACAGCGAGAGAGGGAACACAAGCAGGGGGAATGGGAGAGGGAGAAACAGACTTCCCGCTGAGCAGAGCCTGATGTGGGGCTCGATCCCAGGACTCTGAGATCATGACCTGAGCCGAAGGCAGATGCTCAATGACTGAGCCACCCAGGCGCCCAACTTCTTTCCTTTTTCAATGGCAAATTCAAATTAATCCTCACGTGGTGTATCAGATTATATTTATGTATTTTATATGGGACCTTATTTTTCCTGCACTTTCTTCTTTACATTTCCTCAACAACATCTCAGTGTCTCATCTATGATGCTATGAATCAAAATAAGAATGTAAGAATCTTTTCCATAAGGGCAAAGATTATTTTCTACTTCCTTCAATGCAATGTCTCCACAGCCTAGAACACTGCCTGGTACACATAATTATTAAATTGATAAATGGGGTCTCTAACTACTAGACAATCTTGATCAAAAGAAAATCTGACTCTTGGGCTAGCACAATTATCTAAAGTTAAGAAATAATTGAAAGGTATCAGTCAGTAGATCACCATCGCTATGGGTGGTATTATAAAGGGTTCTGAAAGGGCAGGTCTAGATGCAGCTCTGCAAATACTGTATAAGGAAAAGTTTTGTAAGGTTTCTGGAGGATATGCTCCACAGCAAAGACTGGCTGGACACTCAACAGGGCCATCTCCTCTTCCTGGGACACAGCTGAACTACATTTCCCAGCCTCCCTTGTAACTAGATTGGATCATGTGACTAGAACTCACCAATGGAATGAGAGTAGATGTCAAATATCAGGAGGCTCAGACAGTTAAGTGAGGGTGTGCCTTCCCAGTACCTTCCTTCTTCTCTACTTCCACTGGTGACCATAGGGGCTCTTGGTTAAATAAAGGTGTTAGACTCTCTCTCAGACTCAGTCCCTGAATAACTGTGTGGACCTGACCTCCTGACCTACCTAAATAAGTATATGTCTTTAATGAAAAATAGAATTGCATTTTGTTATTGAGAATTGGGAGTTTGTTATAGGACTCAGCCTATCTTTACTAACATGCTCACTATGTTATCTAGTTTAACAAAATGGAATTTCACTTACATTTATTTTATTTATTTATTTTATTATTTATTTATTTATTTATTTATTTATTTATTTATTTATTTTTGACCCAACAAACTATATGCTAAGCTCTGTGCTGGGTACATGCAAGTTCATCACCCACCAGCCTTATATAGGAGTCAGGGTAACAATTCATAGTATACTGGGGTTTGTGGAAAACTTTTTAAAATATCCAAATTTTAATCAATGCAATTATCAGTTGGTAGTTTCAGATATTTACGATTCCAACTCAATTCTAAAAATCCATATTCCCTTTTCTCCCTACTGCTACCTGTGGGAAGTCAACTTCCAATCTCTGTATTTCCCACTCTGGCCCAGGGCTCTGGTTAGTAGAAGTAATGATATGGAGAATCTAGCCCCAAACGATTAATTGGATACATCATTAAATTCCCTGCTCCTCCAGCTAGTACAAAAGAGATCTCCGCATTCTGTTCTTATTGTTCTGCTTTTCTTGCCCTCATCTTTACATATAAAAGCGTTTGAATTTAAGAAAGAGGGAAGAAATCTTTAGTGTATTTTAGTCTATGCAAGGAAAGGTGGTTGTGTTGTTCCTCTTCACTTAATCCAGCATAATTCAGTAAGAGAGTCATCTTGAGCTTGAGGCAAATATCCAAAAGATATTGCTCTTTTCTTCAAATTGTTTATCTAATTTAAAATCCTAAACTTTTCATCATTACAAATTCATTCTTAGATTGTAATCAAATCCAATTTTTTTTTGCAATTTCACTCTTATGAAAGTGAGAATAAATATACCTTTTCAGTCTAAGCCAAGGATAGAACTCCAAAACATAATTCTTAATAATTCTTATTTTTTTCTTACTAGTAGCTCTTAGTCATATAATTAGCAATATTATTTTTTTAGTTCATACCTCTCTACGTGAGTTATACAACTCTAACAAAATTGAAAGATTATTTGCTAAAAGTCAATATAACCTATATATCCAGCAGCATCCTTGCATTCCACCAATACTATTATATTTTGTTTTGTTTTAATGAGATTTTCTCCTTCAGAATCTGTTATTTTTTAACCATTACTGGCTTCTAAAATAAACTGTTATCATTAGTACCCAACACCACATTTAACAGTCCATTCTAGTTGTGATGGCAGCTTGAGCAGAGGCCTACGGGCTTTCACTTCCTCTTCTAGCTCAGATCCCAGATATAATTGTAGCCTCCAGACTGGAGAACAGTGCCATTAATGGGCAAGAAATGGGAAAGATTTCTGAGAGAGGCATCTGGGCCAGGCTGATGGAATAAAAATGAAAATAATGGCTAACAATTACTGCTTACTTAGGTGTGAAAATAATGTATTTAGAACTTTCAGAAGAATGCTGAGGTTTTATTTGCAGATTCTCTTTGTCCAGTGGCTGGGAAGACATTGTCTACTGGAATCGAGACAAGACCCTGCAATTTTTGTTTTGTTTTGTTTTAGACAGAAAGAGAGAAAGTGAGAGCGCAAGTGGTGGAGGAGAGGGGCAGAGAGAGAGGGAAAGACAGAATCTTAAGTAGGCTCCATGCCCAGAATGGAGCCCAGCATGGGGCTTGATCTCACGACCCTGAGATCATGACCTGAGCTGAAATCAAGTGTAGGACACCAAACAGACTGAGCCACCTAGGACCCTGCAATTTGAGGGGCTGAAGAGTTGTGTATGATATTGGGGGGAAATGACTGTAAATTGCTTTAGCAATTACAATCTCTAACATTAAGAGTAGCCACGTGGGAAGTTGCCGCTGTTTCTCAGAAAACCATGAAGATATTACAGCCCAGATGCAGAGTTATTTCTCTTCTACATGGAACAGTCTGCTCTAGATGGAATAGATTGTTTTGTTGTTGTTATAGTATGAGGCAACATATTAATGGAGACTATACATAGCCACACTGTACTCTTTCCATGGGAACTGAGCAAAGGAAATGCTAAATTAAATAAAATGAAACAAAATAAACAAAAATTTTAGCCTCTAGAGTAACCATTTCATCCACAGACAAGAAAGATGACAGAGATGAAGTTGTTCTGCTGGGATGACCCACATTTCTTTGTTCCCCTCCAGGTCGCCTAGATGAGGAGGAGGCTATGTGAAATTATAGTTACCAGCCTTCCACGTGAGAGCGTACTGACAGCATGAGCAAGGCAGTGAGAAAGAGCAGACAACATCTCAATCTGTTCATGAGAAGCAACCTTCCATCTGGCAAAAATGACTAAACAGAAAGGAATGAATAAATAATCACATCCAATATGGGATTATGAAAAAATTCTAAAACAAAAGGAGCAACACTGCAAATATAAACTCATTAAACTGAAGTAATATTTGGTCACATTTGTTTTATTCCACCCTTAATAGAATTAGAGGAAATATGCACAGTCAAGTCCTCCAAACTCTTGAGTCACTGCTTCTGTGATATCAAAACAGTACCATGTGGGCCCCTTTCCTACCCCTTCATCACCCCAGGAGTCTGCAGGGACACAGAATTCCTCTTGGTAATTCACATACTAATTTAGACAACTTCTCTTACATGTGGAGCAACACCATAAAAATACAGGAATTTAATTATTTTTAATACTCTCTAACGTCCCAGGGTGTTCGAACAATTCAAAAGATGACCCAAGGGAGGTAGTCCAACAGTAAGACTATATGAATATTGTCTTTTTGTTATTGTTTATTTTACTACAGGATGATGGAGTCTAGAGACACTCTTTAATTCCAATGTTAATGATTAGAAAATAAACTTGCATCCAGTATTACATACACACATACATACACAAAATACCTTAGACAGGGTTCATATATCAGAAAATGTGAAACCACAAAACAAAAGAAACACACACAAAAAAACAAATCATGGACCGGTGTGATAGGAAAAAAAAAGACCGCATTCTCCTACAAAAGATACACTCCTAGGACCAGTTTAAAAGTACCAACCAGGGGCACCTGTGTGGCTCAGTCTGTTAAGCATCCAACTCTTGATTTTGGCTCCGGTCATGATCTCAGGGTCGTGAGATCAAGCCCTGTGTTGTGCTCTGTGCTGGGTGTGGAGCCTGTTTGAGATTCCCTCTCTCCCTCCGCCTCCCTCCCTCTCTAAAAATAGAAAATAAAATAAAATAAAAATGAAAAATAAATAAAAAAATAAAATTAAAATACCAACTATAAACTGGCTGCAAAGGCTATAGTGAAATAAGTAAATAAACAAGGATAATGTAACAAGGTAGGGATGATAAATCAAGGAAATACAAAAGAAATGGGAAGGTATAGAGATGTGTAAAATGATCAATGATAGGTAAACCAAGGCAAAAAGCAACACCCAGAGAAATTAGAACATATTTAGATGACTAAAACAGACCTTTGATACTGACGACACAATGGATATAATTCTTCATGCTCCATAAACAGTGTCTACACAGAGCTCTATTAACCGCCACTCTCTAAGGTTGTCAGAATTGGCTGTCTAGCATATCGGAGGTGATTTATCCACCCCACTCTGTGGGCCTTGGGCTACGGGGGAACTACTACTGCTCTCAATCTGGAAGACCATACATTTCACTCACATTTTGTTCTCCCCATCGTAATGTCAGTTTCATGATGATAGGATTTTATTTTTTTTTCTCTTTTGCTTATTTTTGTATCCCCAGAGTCTGGAAACATGCCTGGCAAAATTATCAATGGTCCACGATTATTTCTTGAAAATGAATAAAAGAGTCTATCTCTTCACAATCCTCTTCTTTGGTCTGCCCATTGGATTCACCCCAAAGCACTCCAATCCCTTTCTACCTTCCTGAGCTCAAAGAGAGCAATCACATACTTGAAGAGGGTCTCCCCTTCCCAGCCCCTTTATAATAAACTCCTGTTTTCTAGAAATCTCTGTCATGCAGCCTGGATCTGATTCCTGTTTCAACCTTTCCTCTACCTTCTCATGTGCTTCCAACGGCACCGACCCAGACCTGAACAAGGATCTGACAAGACCAGCACACAACAGAGAAATTGGGGAAAGCGTGCACCAAGCGTAAATTCCATTCCACCATTATGTCCATTTTATTTAGCAATGTGTTTAAGCATACATGGGTCTTTATGTACTTTTTTAACTTTTCAAGATGGGCAACTCTAAAAATCGACCACTCTAGAACATAAATAGATCTCCATCTTTCTTTACTATAAAACCCTTTCCTATAAGCTTTTAGAGTCTCTGTTTCAGGCCCACTCATGGGCCTGAAACATAGTGAAACATAGATTCAAGGGAGGTTTTTGATGAGCAGCAAAGATGGTCACCTACTTCCTCTTTTAATATCCCAACTTGAAGGCCAGATGGGTCCTACTGTACACATTTTGTGTAGTAACACGACCAGTATCTGCTTTATTTCTGTTTAAAATAGTAAAGGGCCATTTTAATTCCTTCTGCTGCCTGATTTTACTCTTCCAGGGAGCCTGGTTTTACTATTCCAATTCTCCTGTAAGCTGATGGGCTTCACATTCTAGATGCAAGTCGAGAGACTCTTATAAACAAGTACGCTTTCACTTTTAAAATACGTGAGGACAAGATATGTTTAACCAAATAGCGAGATGAGACAGATCACCCACCTCGACTTGCAGGGACGCAAAATGAACATTCACCACACCGATCTCTTACTGCCTCTTTCAGGAGTTTTATTTGTTGAGAGCCTAAGGCAAGGGCTCGCTTGTGTTTTTATTACTAACTTCAGTCAACAACCTGTTTCATCAACCATTATGTGTGTCTCAAATTGCACGTCGGATCTGGAGCTGTGAACGTGACCACTCAGGGCTGCAGCCTGAGCATCAGCTGTTTAGAGACGCCTGGGAACGGCTCTCAGAGATCACCAGCGTTTGCAAAGTTTTCTCTAGAAGTTAGAGTGATTTTGTGGGAGCACCGGAAACAGTTAGACCCTGTGCTGGACTGCAGGTATGTTCTCCCTCACTTCTAAAAATAAAGACCCCTAAATTCAGGGAGGTCTGCACGTGTCCTGTGCACCCAGGTGCTTGCCTTGATTCATCAGACCTGACAGGCGGGTTGGCAAGGGGTGCTTCCTGGAGCTCCATACAGGTTGAGAAGGACATTACAGAATGCCAGCATGTCATTTTTATTGAATCAGACCCTGATGATTACATTTGCAATTTAATTAAGGCAGGTTTATTTTTAGAGCTGGCACTGAAGCCTGGGAGGGGAAGAGGCCTGTTGTTTCCTCTCACCACTCAGGGAAGAAACAACAAATCAAGGCTTGAAAGTTGCTATGAGAAGGGGAGAGAGGTAAAGGAGCCTAGAATCAAATACAAAGCAACCAACTGCACTCTTTGATTTTCACTCTTTGGGGAAGGACCAAACAGGATTTTTCATATTTACTTTTCCTTTGCTCCTTCTGGAAGGCAGAATTTAGGCTCTGCTCAAGGATAAAAAAACTTGGTAGAGAGAGTGAGCCAGCCACCACCGAGAAGAAGTCAAAGCTTTGCTACTTTCTGCAAAGGATTTTCCTTTCCCTTAGGAGAAGCCAGGCCTCTCTTCCTTTGATTGGGTTAAAACGCCCCCATTTTAAGCCTTACTCTCTATAAAACACAAGCCTTTTGTCTTTTCTTAAAAAGGTAATTTAACAAATCAGAGAAAAGATTTGGACAGAGGTCTTCTCTGGCAGCCCTGGAATTAAAACAATTAGGGTAACCTATTCGTCTTTTGATTAATGTACAAATGGTGATCTGAGCTGGCCTAAGAGAAAACCAAATTAAATCTAGAGTAAAGGTGAGAGTAAAATACATGGATATCTACGTTAAAGAAAATCATTTGATTGAAAACTGTAATTCGAATATATATTTCCATACTATATAAATAAACCTACATTTAACTTGCATGGACGATATTGCCAAATGGAAGAAAAAGCATCAACCCACACTCAGGCTCATCCGTTATGTCCTTTGGTCCCCCACCTACTCTCCAGTCTGTTGATGGGGATGAATGTCAACTCCTAAACTGGCTTTTTGTATTGATGAAATTAAACTGAAGCTAAATACCTATTTTATTTTTGGTTTCTAGAAACTGCTAGTCTCTAAATGTCTATGGTGGCAAGAGACAACCATTTTCACTGGGCATGAATTAGATTAATAAGACACCTATTCTTTGTACACAGTGAAACATAGATTCAAGGGAATTTTTTGAAAAGTTTGAGCTTAAATGTAGTCTGGAATTCGTTGCAGGAGGTAGATAGAAAAATAATTTATTAAAATATGAATTTGGGGGCGCCTGGGTGGCTCAGTCGTTAAGCATCTGCCTTCGGCTCAGGTCATGATCCCAGGATTCTGGGATCGAGTCTCACATCGGGCTCCCTGCTCCACGGGAAGCCTGCTTCTCCTTCTCCCACTCCCCCTGCTTATGTTCCCTCTCTCGCTGTGTCTCTCTCTGTCAAATAAATAAATAAAATCTTTAAAAAAAAATAAAAAATAAATAAAATATGAATTTGTGGGGCACCTGGGTGGCTCAGTTGGTTAAATGACTGCCTTTGGCTCAGGTCATGATCTTGGTGTCCCAGGATCGAATCCTGCATTGGGCTCCCCGCTAAGTTGGGGGTTTGCTTCTCCCTCTGCCCCTACCCCCCACTTGTGTTCCCTCTCTCTCTCAAAAATAAATAAAATCTTTAAAAAATATATGAATTTGTTGAGAGTCTACAGTGAACTGGGCATCTAGACCTATTGATACAGCAGTGAACAAAACCAGCTTGTGTTCTGAAGGACACTCTGGAGGCTTTGCTGAGAAGACAGAAACCTATAGGCAATAAAACAAAATAAAACAAAACAAACAAAAAAAGAAAAAGTCGTTACTGATCCAATGCCAATGTAAAACTTAGAGCCAGATTTTTAACTAAAACATAGTCTTCCTCACTTCAATTATATATATATATATATATATATATATATATATATTAAGATTTTATTTATTTATTTGACACAGAGAGAGACACAGCGAGAGCAGGAACACAAGCAGGCGGAGTGGGAGAGGGAGAAGCAGGCTTCCCGCTGAGCAGGGAGCCCAATGCGGGGCTCGATCCCAGGACCCTGGGATCATGACCTGAGCCGAAGGCAGACGCTTAACCACTGAGCCACCCAGGCGCCCCCTCACTTCAGTTATATTATTCTGCCCCAGTTGAACCCACAATCCGGGGCATATAGCAATAAGACACAGAAAAGCAAAAACACTAACCTTCCCCCTCTTCCTCAATTCCCTCTGAATGGCACCATGGCGCAGGCAGATGAACAGACCAGGGACATGACATTGTCTTTAGAGGTTCCCTGGCCTCTTACCCCTTGTCGAATCCATCCTTTTTAGCGTTTAATACCCATTCTCCTTCAGTTGTTGTGTATTCATGCTACCTCTCTCCATCCACCTCCCTGGATTCCTTCTATAGCTTTTGATTACATGGTACCCTTTGAAAACCATCCCTTGTGTTTCTAGAGTTTGTTTTTTTTCTTTTTTAAAGATTTTATTTATTTATTTGAGAGAGAGAGCGTGAGCAGGGAGGGAGGGGCAGAGGCAGAGGGAGAAGCAGGCTCCCTGCTGAGCAGGGAGCCCCATGCGGGACTCGATCCCAGGACCCTGGACCATGACCTGAGCTGAGCCGAAGGCAGATGCTTAACGGACTGAGGCCCCCAGGCGCCCAAGTTTTTTCACTGTATGAGTCCTGCCTCCCATGTAGGGGAACTCAGGAACTATGTTTTCAGAAGACTTTGCAGCTAGGGTACGTGATTGTGAGCTGGGCTCTGCCAGTCCAAAACAACCAGTGTGAGATTTCCTTTCAAAAGTGAAGGATGGGAAGGAAAAGCCGTGGCCTGGGGTCCCTTCCGTCACGGATGGACTGGCCACTGTCAGAGGCAGCAGTGGGGAACAGAAGAGCCAGATGTCCAGCTGAGCTGGCAGGTGCCACTTTGTGTGGCAGAACAGTTCTGTGTGATGTGGGCACCCGAATAGTGCCCGAGGGGACTCCTGCTCTGTGATGACGTGTGTCCGGAAAAATGAAAGGAAACATCGAGACACTTCTCCACAGCTTGACGTCACCACAAATCCAAAAGGAGGATTACCTGAGCAGGATACCAACCAGGGTTTTGCCAAACTGACATGGTGAGTCCGGTGGGTGAGATCTGTGAATTAGTCAGGATTTGTAGGACCATGTGAAATGTGTGCGACATCTTACGTGAATTTGTAAACTGTAACCAAGAAATGTACTAAATCTGAGAAAATATAAGTATTACGAGTGCAAGATAGATGCTTAGAACACTAGTATCTCTCAGGTTGTTGTAATATATCCCATACTTTACCAACAAATATCCCAATGAGGTGATGATCTTGATATTATACATCTGAAAAGAGTTGTCACAGAATACCCAATACAATTTGATTAAGTGTTTTCAATTTTACTTTTCATCAAAGGAGACTAATGAACAGGAAATTAATGGATTTGAAATCAAGTTCTTCCACTGGAAAATCTCTAAAGACAACTAAAACTTTACAGATGAGTTTGTTGACAATGGCAACTGATAGAGGTTTAAAGCTGTACTTTGAACACCAGCATCACTCACCTCCAGTGGTGATCAACTTAATGAATGAATATTTTGCATTTGCCAGAATTGCTTTAAAATCTCTTCTTTCATTCCGATATGCCTCTGTGAGGCACTGATTTCTCTACTATAATCTTTATTAAAATAGAACACAAAACCTTTGATATGTATCTTACTCTTGGAGAGGAACAGTGTCATCAGCCAGCCTGAAGTAATTAAGTTAACTAGTGAGAAGCAAGATTATTCATTGCATTAAAACCTTAAATACTGATGTGCATGGCATTCATTCAATATGTGCACCTCGGGGGCTCAGTGGGTTAAGCGTCTGCCTTCCGGCTCAGGTCATGATCCCGGGATCCTGGGATCGAGCCCCGCATCAGGCTCCCTGCTTGGCGGGGAGCCTGCTTCTCCCTCTGCCTCTGCCTATCTTCCCTGCTCGTGCTCTCTCTCTTTCTCAAATAAATAAATAAAATCTTAAAAAAAAAAAGATGTGTGCATGAGTGTTTAATATGGTGACCACCACTTCCTTCAAAATTTTTTGTTAAATTATGCTAGTGGAACAACTTATATGCTGGTGAAAACTTGTAGGTAATGATTCTCTAAATTAATTGTCTATATGTGCAACACCAATAAAAAATGTGTTTTTTAAGTTCTGAAATTTTTTCTATGCTCCTGTGTGCTATATTTATTTTGATTATATTTGCTGAAATGTAATTTATGTCTGTGAATCTAATAATGAAGACTTTGAACTTGTACTTTTCTATGTTTTTCATACTGTTTTCTGGTAATTATTTCATTGTATTTTATAAAAGTATGTGCTCCTTTCTGATATATGAGTCTATATATTTACATACATACATATTTTTCTCCAAAAGTCTATCTGTGTATCCTTCAACACAGAGAACCTGCAAAATGCCATCCGAGAGCATTAAGTCCTGATTCCATGTCCATGCCAGACATCTGTAAGTTATCCCCAAATCCTTTTCTGCTTAAAGCAGAAGGAAGGGATTCTGTGTTTTTCAGTTAGGCCTCTCCACAGTGTCTCCACATTCTTTCTTGACCCTCCACACCCTTTCTCCACACTTTGGCCTGAGTAATCATTTATAAGTTCAAGTTTGATCCTATTATATTATTTTAAAAATCTTTCAGTGCCTTCCCATTGGTAACAGGAAAAAGAAAAATTCAGTATGTGTCCTACAAGACAGGAATGGCAACTCTTTTTCTCTTCCAGCTTCACAATTTACCACTTTCCAACTTATTCTCTGTGTTCCATGCACATTGGCCTTTTTCTTCCTACCTCCCTCTCTCCTTCCCCCTTCCTTC
Organism: Mirounga leonina; assembly: GCF_011800145.1. Lineage (NCBI taxonomy): Eukaryota > Metazoa > Chordata > Mammalia > Carnivora > Phocidae > Mirounga > Mirounga leonina. The sequence continues at coordinate 6,590,448 of NW_023270498.1, forward strand.
TGTCCCTTCCTCCTTCTTCCCTCCCTCCCTCCCTTTCTTTCCTTCCTACCTCCCACACTTTCCTTCCTTCCTTCCTCCCTTCCCCCTCTCAGACAATCCATATTGTTGTCCTCCTTAGAGCTGTTATTTCCTCCATTGAAAATTATCTTTCTTTTATTCAATATTTAAATCTTATTATTCTTTTACAGTTCTAGTCAAATGACACCTCCTCAAGGAAGTATTATTTGAAAAGCTCAGATATGGTTTCCAAATTGGTTAAGCTGTCATATCACCGTGTACTTCCATTTGATATTATCTGAGGAAAGTGGCTTGTGAAAACCATTTGCTTCCTTCAGAACAAGATACAGTACGTAACTGATGCATCTTTCTCTCTCATATTGTCTTCAATGCTAAGCCAAGTGCCAGGCATGGAGAACTCAAAAGTCACAGTAAAACACACACACACACACACACACACACAACTAGATTATTAGATTGACAACCTCCTTGGATGCCAAGGAATATATTTTGAAAAAATATTTTTGAAGATTACATAGTGTTTAGTTATACAGATATACCATAATTTATTTTCAATTATATTTTGATATAGCTATTTTTCATATCATAGCCATCCATCAAAAAACATCAGCCATAACAAGAACGGGTATTTTCATAATGACATGTTGTCCCATCCCAGTATGACCCTATCTGAGAAGGTGATCCTCTGAAAACCCATATTCATCATCCCTTTGCTTTTCATAATTTAATATGCTTTTTATTTTAGATTAATTTTAGATTTACAGAGCATCTTTAAAGATAGTGCCAAGTGTTTCCATATAGCCCACACCCTGGTTTCCTTATTATTATTTTATTTATTTATTCATTCATTTATTTATTTATTTACTTACTTACTTACTATTTATAGATGGGGGAAGGGGAGGGAGAGAGAATCTTAAACAGGTGCCATGCTCAGTGAGGAGCCCCATGAAGGGCTCAATCTCACAACCCTGAGATCACGACCTGAGCCAAAATCAAAAGTCTGATGTTTAACTGGCTGAGCCACCCAGGCGCCCCCAGTTTTCCCTACTATTAAGATCTTACATTTATGTGGTCACTTGTAACAACTAATGAACCAATATTAATGTATTATTATTAACAGAAGTTTATGCCGTTTTCAGATTTCCTCAATGTTTACCTGATGGGTTTTTCTGTTCCAGTAGCTCATCCAGGTGCCCCCTTCACATTCAGTCTCCATGTCTGGAAGCACCTCCAGACTGGGGCAGGTCTTCAGACTCTCCCTGTTATTGATAATCTTGATATTTTTGAGCAGTGCTGGTCAGGTATTTTGTAGAATGCCCCTCAACTGGGGCTTATACCCCACTTTTCTCATGATTACAGTGTGATTATGGGTTTGGGGGAGGAAGACCACAGAGGGAAAGTATCCTTCACATTGTATCATATCAGTGGTAAATACCACCAACACAGCTTATCACTGTTGATGTTGACCTTGGTCACCTGGCTGAGACAGTGTCAGGTTTCTCTATTGTAAAGTGACTCTTTTTATACTTTCCACACCTTGCTATTAGGAAGGACATCAGTATACCCAGCACACAGTTAAGGGTGAGGAGTAATGTTCCACCTCTTTGAAGGAACTGTATATACATTCATTATTTATAATTTTTCTGCAAAGGAGATTTGTCTCCTATTCCCCCTTTATAAATTTACTAAAGCATTTGTATGGACTCATGATTTTTACTTATAGTTAGCATTATAATCCAGTCTCATATTATTTATTTGTTGCCCAAACTATTTCAGCTTTCATCATTGAAAATCTTTTCATCTGGTTCTTGGGTCCCTATGACAGTCCCCCAGTGTTGTATTTTGTTGTGTTTGCTTGCTTAGAGCACTTCCCTATTTTGGGCACTTAACTAAATGCTCCAGGCTCATCGTGTGCATACCAGGGCTTAGAATTTTCTGACTTAGCACTATGCGTTTAAGATTCAGTCATGATTTTGCCTGGTTTGATAGCTCAAACCTTTTTGCCATTGACTACTATTTTCTTTTGATACATCAGTTTGTTAATCCACTCACCTATTGAAGGGTATCCTAATTGCTTCTAATTATAATAGAAGTTCTATAAGCATTTGTGTGCAGATCCTTGAGCAGACAAAAATCAAATCAGTTAACAAAATATGAAGGAGAGCACATGTTGGATTTTATGGTAAGAGCATATTTAGCTTTGTAAATATACTGCTGAGCCCAAAGGGACTGAATCATTTTGCATGAATACCAGTATCGAGTGGAAATTCCTATTGCTGTGTAGCCTCATCAACTGGTATCGTCAACTGGATTTCAGCCATTCTAGTAGGTGTAATAGTAACCCATTGTCTTAATCTGCATTTCCCTCACAACAAATAGTGTTGATCATCTTCCTGTATGCTTACTTGCCACCTGTAGATTTTATTTGGTGAGATGTGTGTTTAGATGTTTGCCTATTTTTAATTATTTGTTGTCAATTTTTTGAGTCTTAAATGTTCTTCATTGTGAATATTTTAGGTATAATTCTTTCATCAGATAGGTATTTTGCAAGCATTTTCTCTTAGCTCATAAATAGTCTTCATTCTCTTAAGAGTGCCTTTCACCCAGAAGGTTTTTTTAAATATCAACAAAGTCCAACTTGTCTGTTTTTCCTTTCATGAATTGTGCTTCTGACATTATATCTAAGTCTCATTAGCAAATCCAAGGTGACAGTTTCTCCTAGAAGTTTTATAGTTTTGCATTTTACATTTAGGTCTATAATCCAGTTTGAGTTATTTTTTGTGTAAGATGTAAATCTATGTCTAGGCTGAGTTTTTGTATATGGACACTCAATTGTTCTAGCATTGCGTATTGAAATTTATCATTTCTCTGTTGAAGTGACTTGCTCTTTTGTTAAAAATCAGTGCCTATATTTGTGTGGGTTTCAAAAGAAAAAGTTTATATAAAAATATTAAGTACATGTTACTTTGCACAGGACATTTTATTTCTTTGAATTTAACTAAATGGATAATCAGGTAAGTTCACAAAGATGCATATGTGAAGATGTTCAATAATTTGAATGTATAAAATTTTTAAGCAATTTCAATGTGATTTTATTGATGACTATTTCAGAAATTAACATGTATCCAAACTATGGCATTCTTTGCAAATACTGAAATGTGTCTTATGGGCTTATATAGTTTTTATATGAAAATATATCTAAGGTAGTGAATGTGCATATCTCTATATATAAGCTACATGTATGAGCCTATTTAAGATTATATGACAGTGTATATATGTGTGTCTGTGTATAGAAACAGAAAGACAGAGACAGATACAGGAAGAAACTTACCAAAATGTATGGTTTTACGCTTCTAAGTGACTATATAGATCATTCTGTAGAATTTAACAATTTTATTGATATGTGTTATTTTATTATCAAAGAAATAATAAAGCTATTTCCTAGTTAAGAAAAAAGCATGTTGGACGCCTGGGTGGCTCAGTTGGTTAAGCGACTGCCTTCGGCTCAGGTCATGATCCTGGAGTTCTGGGATCGAGTCCCGCATCGGGCTCCCTGCTCGGCAGGGAGTCTGCTTCTCCCTCTCCCACTCCCCGTTTGTGTTCCCTCTCTCGCTGTGTCTTTCTCTGTCAAATAAATAAATAAAATCTTTAAAAAAAAAAAAAGAAAAAAGCATGTTTGTTAACTTTTCTAAAGGCAGAGTTAATACAAATTAACATTACTGTATTTTTCCTTTCCTTCCACCTCTTAATTGCAGTTCTTTAATGTTGGAATTTAAATTTACTTATCAAACTTACTTTTATTCAATAGTTTTTATTTTTTTCAGAATTATGTTTACAACAAAAATAGGCCTAATTCTCTGTTTAATCGTCCCCATTATCATCTATTTTTTTTCAAGAACTAGTTCCCCATCCTTAACCCATTTTGAAATATTGAAAGGACTCTGGGACAACATAGCTGCTTAGAGTTTACATAAAAAACCTGTTCTGAAATGGATGTCTCTTTTTCCAGAGCCATCTAGAACAACGAGGGAGATTTGTGCAAACTTGTTCTGATCAATGAAAGAATGGAACCCTGCATACATGGTAGTGGGGAGAGTAATGTGAGGAGAACTCGTTTCTTAGGGAAAAAAAGTACTTTGAATCACTAGGCACAAGACAGCAGACACTCGACTGGCCTGATGAGAATGTTATTGGGAACCTGACAGACATGTCCCTAACATCCCATAGAAGAGACCAATGGGGTTTAAACAATGAGGGAGGAAGTGAGCAATCTTGCGGGAAAATGTTGAGGACTGGAGGCCCAGACGAAGACAGGAGATGAGCAGAACAGAAAAAAAATATAGTAAAAGAGTTCACCTTCTTTCCGAGTAAACACAAGGCAGGCATCTCAAGCAGCACCTTGGAGCCTTGAGGAACTTTTCTCCTCAGGTTTGTGTCCATAGATGGGTGAAAATACTATCACTCGTCCTTCAAGTTTCTGTCAAGTGCTGTGCTATTAAATTAAACTGAAATTTTACTTTTGTTAACTTCGAAGGGAAATTTATGATGGATTTTGTGCATACTGTGATAAAATGCTGTCAGTTATCCAATGCAGACAAGTTTCCCTAAGTAATAACCATCAAAGGAGTATCAGCACAGTTGGTTCATACTGACCATTTCTTGAAGATGGCAGAGAGTGGCTGATGGCGCTTTTCGTTCTAACTCAAGCCTGCATTCGGTGATCATTTTCTTTTGGTGGGAAGTTTACACTAGAAGAAGCTTCTTCTACCTTTAAAGGAATTGGAAACTTAGGATCGCAAAAAAGACAAAACAACAACAAAAAACCACTACAAATCACATCAAAGCTCTCTTGCCCTGGTTTATGCTCATATTCTATTTTGAAGAGCGTTGCAGCAGATGTGAAAGCATGTTGAACCCACTCTATAACCTTTTTAGGCCTGTGGTCATTTGTACTCAAACTGCACTAAAAAACAAAAACAAACACAAACAAAAAAACAGAACCCAAATGATACCTAATACCCAAAATAGCTTGAGGCAAAGTAAAGGCTAAACATGAAGGAGTGTAGAAGCGTGATCTCCAGACAAACTAAAGATCCCAGAAATGCTACTTCAGGATCCTCCTCTCTCTACGTCCATGTGCAAAACAAACATTTAGGCTCATCTAGACCTGGCACATATTTCAATTTGTTCCCCATGACAGTCTCTCACTGGAAACTGTTGTGGTGAGTTTATTGTGACTTTGTCCAAAATATTACTGTCTACGTGTATTTATTTCAGGTGTCTTAGAATGAAAAATCTTATACATCAAAAAAAAAAAAAATCCCAATAATTCAACAGTGGTATAACTTTTGAACAGCTGTTGTCAGAAAAATGTCGTTAATTAAACAGTTTTCTTCAAAGAAGATACAATTGGCTGGTCTCATATTTAATCCGTGTGATATTAAAATATCCCTTTTGATGAAATTCTGCAAAACTAATTCATCCTTTAGATTTCAGAGGTGTAAGTGTCACTTCTGATGGGGACATAACACCCTGGCTGGATTCACGCTCTGGTCAAATCCTTTGTAGATGAGACAGAAACACCTTGAGGTTTTGCAAGTCCTACCTTGCATTATCTTCTTCTGACTTTCTAGAGCCCAAAATGCTTTTGGTAAACCCTAAGCATAATGTACATCACATGATGGTATCCATGGCTGATTTTCAGCTCAAATGCAAGTTTTTGCCTTCATAACTTCAGTGATTTAAATGAGGAGCTTAGACAAACTTAAACACTAGTTTGAAGCTGTCCTTTTCCTAAATTTTTTATTTTTTTAATAATATGTGAGTGTTGAGAATATTTGCTTTGGGGCAAAATTTTTTATTTCAATATTTGGAGAGACTCATGAAGAGAGTATTAAGGAGGACCCAACACTGATGAATAATGAAAACCAGGAATCCTAGAGTTTGGCTGGAAAGCAGGAAATGGATACAGGTGGAAGTCAGACTATTTTAGTAGATTATGGCAATCAGCAGTTTTCAAAAAGTAGGTTTCATGTAGCAAGAAAGATGTGGGCAGCAAAAATGACTTAAGAGATTGCCAACTGTGGTAAGTCTAATTAGCATTGACACACTCTTGTTATAACATCTGTGACATGTATATTTATCCAAAAAAAAAAAAAAAATCGGAACAGAGTCTTAAACAACTATAAGATATTATGTTTCAAGCAGATATGCAAGTAGCAATTTTAAAGAATTTTATTTAATAAATGATTAATACAGTGAAATCTATTTAAAGTCACAGATTATTCAATTTAAATAATCAACTGATGTATAACAAAGAAAAATAAATAGAGGATAATGGAAAATATTACCGACTTAATAAGGGATGCATTTTTGATGTCAGAATAATCACCTCATGTATATATTTTAAAAATTAGTGTTGTTTTCATTACACATTTACTATGCATCATTTACTTGCAGGGTTGAGGACCTATGAATAGTCTCTGTTACACTGAAGATACCATTTTTAGTTTGTGAAATAAAGAAGTTTTAAAATGTTACAAATGATAAAAAAAAATGGTATGTTTACCCAAGGAAATTGTTTTTCTATCATAAATAAAAACTTTGACGTTTAATTTCTGCTTAAGAAAACAATATAAACAACCTAAAAAACAAAAACAGGGCACTTGGGTGGCTCAGTTAGTTAAGCAACTGCCCTGAGCAAAGGCTCAGGTCATGATCTCAGGGTCCCGAGATCAAGCCCCACATCAGGCTCTCTGCTCAACAAAGAGTCTGCTTCTCCCTCTCACTCTCCCTCTGTTCTCTCTCTGTCTCTCAAATAAATAAATAAAATCTTTAAAAAAAAAAAATCAACAATTTGGTAGCTAAAAATTCTCTTACTATAGAATAATTGTAATAACTGTGCTTACAAGGATGATAGGTGTAATTCTGGCCTGACAATTTTCAGTAAAATATAGGATCAATTGTAGGCTCTAGGTGGGGAAGCTTGGAAGGGAGCAATGAAGAAGTGAGGACTTCTGGTTATCAGACTCAGACCAAAGATCAATGGAAGAATGCTGAGTGCGAGGGTGGACCCTTCCCCACACATCGATGGGGAAACCTTCATGCTTTACCCATGCAGTGACAAATGGGAAGCCATGGGGAAGGAACATTTGCGGAGTGCTGATTAAAGCTAGAACAGAGAAGAAGACCAAGTCAGTGTTGGGTCTGTGCGATAGAATGAGCAGAGATCCTGCTTCGGCATTGGGTTAAAGGGATGGTTCAAATGAAGCTGGCAATGATTACTTCCATAAAGTGCAAGCAATCTTTCTCTTTTATGATGTCTTCTGGAATCCAGCAACCCATGGCCTAAAGAGGTTCAGAAGAAAACTCTGCAGTGACATCTTTGACTTCACATTGGTGGCCATTGTGATTGTGGAGATCAATAAAAGTGATTCTCTGTGTTCTTTATCATAATGCTGCTCATGTTTCTTCAACAACTTCCTGATTGTTAGCTTCCAATACAGATTTGCTAGAGAGTATATTTCAGTCATGGAAAGTAATTATACAAACCGCGTGCTAATTATATATTGTTCTGTAATTAACATGTTGATACTGTAGTTGATATTTCAGCCTCTGGTTTGTGGCCATTGATCTACAGTAGAAATATTACATCTGGTTGTATGGCAATCATGAGTTTATACAAGGTTGAGCCCACACCGATGTATTTTGATGTTATCAAGCCAACTCAAATCTAAGAAGACCCATCTCAAGATAAACCAGTGTTGCTGTAACTTTTTAAATTTATTTCACAGGGTGCCTGGGTGGCTCAGTTGGTTAAGTGACTGCCTTCGGCTCAGGTCATGATCTTGGAGTCCCGGGATTGAGTCCCGCATCGGGCTCCCGGCTCGGTGGGGAGCCTGCTTCTCCCTCTGACCCTATCCCCTCTCATGCTGTTTCTCTCTCTCTCTCTCTCTCTCAAATAAATAAATAAATTAAATATTTAAAAAAAATAAAAATAAAAATAAATAAATTTATTTCACAATCCTTAAACCAAAATAAACAATTATATCATTTTTAATGGCAGACTCAAGACAGCTGTGATTTTACAACTGGTTTCTTACAAAGATTCTATAATGTATGAGACCATATATTCCCCACCCCCCATAGATAGTAAGGCCATTATTGTGGGACACAAACTCACACACCTGAAGAAAACAGCTGATTGAAAATGTGATTTATTTATAGAATTGCAATATCCAGATACACAGGAAAATTAGATAACTTTTTCTTTATTCTAATTCAGTGTTCACTTATTGTGTGCCTACTCTGTGAAAAACACTCTCAGTCACTGTGGTGATGAAACATAATATGCCACTAAAAGAAGTCATAATAAAACAGAAATGGGTAGGGCCGCCTGGGTGGCTCAGTCGGTTAAGCATCTGACTCTTGATTTCCACTCAGGTGATGATCTCAGCATCGTGAGATCAAGCCCCGTGTTGGGCTTATAAGATTCTCTCTCTCCTTCTCCCTCTGCCCTTACCCACTCTCTACCTCTTTCTCTCTCTCTCTCTCTCTTAAACAAAAACAGAGTTGGGTAGACATAGAAAGTAATCATAAATTACAAATCATATTTTGTTATTAACAATAAAAACTACCTTCTTATGTACCACATAATGTGCTCAGTACTGTGGAAACAATAGTCCATTTAATATTTTCAAGAGGCAGGGGTAATATTTAAAATATCTAACAACTCTGGGGCGCCTGGGTGGCTCAGTCGGTTAAGCGTCTCGTCTGCCTTCGGCTCAGGTCATGATCCTGGAGTCCTGGGATCGAGTCCCACATTGGGCTCCCTGCTCAGTGGGGAGTCTACTTCTCCCTCTGCCCCTCACCCTGCTTGTGCTCTCTCTCTCACCCTCAGATAAATAAATAAAATCTTAAGAAAAAATAAAATAAAATATCTAACAACTCATAAGGCAGGGGCACCACCAGTCAGATTAAAATCTGGATACATTACACCCCAGTGCTAGCTGTGGGGGTGATATGGACACAGGGCCCCTCAGGCAGAGCTATCCCATGTGTCCCCAGCTGATATGCCTGAATATGAGACTGGATAATACATGACTCATTATTATTCCCACTTTTCAGATGAGGAAGACTTGAGGCTAAAGGAAATTATTTCCCCATGCCCACAAAACTAGGAAGTGTTGCAGCCAGAATTTGATTAACACTGTCTGACTTTTGAGTCTGCCTCTTAATCTCTCTTCCATTTGAGCTACGATAATTGGACAAACATTCCTAGGATTAGAAGGAGGAGGAAATGTTCTTATCTGACTGATGGCTTTTGAGGGAGCTGCTGAGAAGCCAAGATTCGTTTGGGACTTCAGTGGGAATCAGATTCAGCACACATTTATATCTGCAGTGTAATTGATGTAAGATATGTAAGCACACTCATTTTCCACAGATTTAATCATTCAAAGCTTTGGGTGAGTCATGTATTCTTTTATTTATGCCCCTGCCATGATTAAAAGAAGTTCTTTTTAGTACTTAATCCTGAATTAGATATTCCTAAACTCAGTTTCTCAATTTTCAAGGGGCAATTAACTTGATACTTTGATTTAAGCTCCTTTAGTCTGTTAACCTCAATCTTTACAATATTTAGAAGTAGCTTCTCAGATGCCCAAGTCTCTGAAAAAGTATTAGATATGAAAAAGAACTCTTTTATTAAATGCAAAGAGAATCCAGAATGTGGGGCCAGGGAGAGGGACTAGGCAAGGAGGCGTCGGCCTGAGAGATGAATCTGATTCACCTTTGACTCCCTGCTCTGCTTGAGACATGGCTGTCCACAGACCCTGCCTGTGCCTTGGTGACCACATTCTCCTTGTCCAACCTCTGACTTCATCATGCCCTAGCCTGCTGACAGGGCTCAGCACCACAATGCTCTCGTGTTGGTGAACGTTCTTTCTGCTTTCCACCTGTTCCCTTTCCCTTTTGCCATTCTAAGCATTGCCAGGGCCTGCTGTGCTCTTGGGGCTATGGGATGAGAGCCTCCAAGGGCACTAAGCAAATCCGTGAAGACGTGGATGGTAGCACCCTGTGTTACTGATGAGTTCTTCTGTATTTGTATTCCGCCGGAAGTGGTCAGGGCTCCTCCATCACCTGGAGGAGTTTAAGAGATTTGTGAGAGCTGGAATTAGGGCCCTTGCATAGTGATTCGCTTCCATTGGGATTCCTCCTTAGACTAAGATTTGAGTGCTGCCGACATGCGGGTTGGGGCCAGGTTGTCCCCCAGCCAACCAATGGCCATGTCAACCCCATCATGGCATTTCCACTGATTTTTGCTCCCCAGCTCCATTACCTAGTCAATTTCTCTGGTAGTTGCTACCTCTAGCTGAGTCTTTCCCCCAGCTTTATGACACATATCACTGATGTCTTCCTGGCAACAAAGCCCAAGGAAAGACTCTCCATCCAGCCAATGCATACTGAGATGGCATTAAAGGTGTATTTGTGGAAATCAGTTAACAAAAGGAAGAAAAATTGGTATAGAATTTATTTGGCAGAAAAAGTGAAGGCATAGCTTACAAATATCAAAAGCATGCTCAGTAAATTTGTTAATGCCCAAAGTTATATCTTATTTTATCTTTGTATCTTCAGATTAATTCATAGTGTCTAGTATATAGATATCATTCAGCAATCGCATGCTAAATTAAACTGATGATATTTGTGCAAATCTGTATACACAAGAGAAAATGCCGGCAGAGCAAGAAAAACTAAAGAGTCTGTGGAGAGATAATAGGAATTTGGCAGTAAAAGGGTATTAATTAAATATGCATGAAAGAATCAACAAGGCACAGATAAGAAACTCACAGAGTAGCGAGTGAAATCGGTTAGAATCAGAATTTCTATATATTTAGACATGCATGATTTTACCTACCCTGCTCCTTCACCGCACTCAGTATCTCAGGCAGGAGTGGAGAAAGGATATGGCTATGGGAACATAAATCAGAACAAAAAATAGGGATGGCATAGTATCTTGAAAATGGGTTATCCTCAATATGCAAGTACATCTTCTGGGTAGTTCCATATGGATTTTTTGTTACACCTCATAATAAACATTCCCAAATCCTAAATTTTCTTCTCTTCCTCGTCTAAACTGACTTTCTCAGTCAACAGAACCACCACTTTTGCAGCTGCTATGGACCACGCATAGAGGAGCATGACTGCATTTGATTTTCACAGTAGTCACATTAAGTAGGAAATCATTAGCCCATTTCACAGATAAGGCAATTGAAGTTTATGGAGGTTTCAGATATACAGTTTCATTACTGGCCTCCAAGCCAATGCTATTAACTGCTGTGTTAACAATTGCTTTTCTCTTGTAAAAGCAATTTGCTTGTACCTCTATCTTAGTGTGCATTTGATTTTGCTTGCTATATTATTTATACTTCTCACTCTTCTATTGCAAGCTCCCTGAAGGTTAAAAAACGGTTGCATCCTAATTATCTCTGACAATCCTTAGCAATGAGGACTAGAACGGGATGATCTGCACATATTAAGTGCAATAATTACTGGTGAATGAACAAGAAGCTGTATTTTTATAAACACTATAGTAGACTTCCTCACTTGACAGCAGCTAAAAACCAAATTTATCTAAATTTGTCAGATTCCTTTATCAATAAAATAGAACTGGTAAATAAAATTTAGCTAGTGACTAGTTCTTGGTCCATTCATTTTCTCAAAAGCAAAGATCAGAGAGGTTGTTGCTTGTCTAATGATGCAGTGAAATCTAATGGACAAAATAAGTAGGATCTATAGTCCCACATTTTTTCCCATTGCCTGTCACAATCCAGGGCTCCAGCAAATTTCTGATAATCACAACTTTGTTATTAAAAGACCCATTGTTTCCAAACTGTCAGCTAGGGAAAGAATAGGGTTCTGAGACATACAGCATCTTTAAATGAAGCAGCCCTATTTTATCTGCTCTAAGTATTATACTGCCAAGTTGCTTAAATAAATTATTTCACAAGTCGGTATGTTTGAAAAGCCTTGCTATAGGAAGTTTGGTTCACCATTCCTGAGGAGACTACTACCGTAACCAGCCACTCTGAATTATCATGTGATCAAAGATATATTTACCTCTGTCCCAAAGCTAAAAGTAAGCTTCCTAGCTCCTTCCTCCAGCCCTACAACATGATCGTGATCATCCATTTCTGACACCTATAATCCTAAGAGGAGATATTATATATATGTATATATATGTGTATATATATATATATATATATATATATATAATATGCAAATATATGTGTGTGGAGTATGTGCAATAGATATTTGTGTCTGCATTTAAAAGGAATTGATGAAAAAAAAAGTTGGTTCCATATAGTCTAATTATCCTACTCATAGTGTCGTGACTCAACTCTGTTCTTGAGAATCCCATAACATTACAGTTACACATTGAGAAATCGGGAGGGGCTTGGACCACTCTGAGATCCTAGAGATCGGAGCCAATAAGTATCAATTTGGGAAAAATAAGAATTCTTATTTTTATGCTTTTAAAGATTCACTGGATGTTGAGTAGACTCAAAGTAGCTGTTTTGTGTAGTTGCAACCATCAATATGCCACTATTGATCTATTAATTGCATTACTTTTCAACATCTCTAAGCTGTCAGCTCTTAACCTAAATCCTAGTCATTTTTAGGTAGCATGTAAAATCCACATTAGACCACTGATGGGTTGTTTATTAGTGTCATGCCTAGTAAATAATACCTGCTGGACTTAGCTGAAAACGCACCGTGGCTTTGGATACAATTCATTATACATTGCGCACGGGAGCCTGGCCTTTCTAGATCACACAAGCACTGTCAGTCCTAATCAGTTTGGATATATGAGATTGTAGCATATGACGTAAACTATGAAAACTGCTTTGGTTTCTAAAAACGGGCCATTTTAGTCATACAAATACCCATAAATCAGGCCCCATGTCAGTATCTTAGCAATTACGTTAATTGAATATTGACCTTTAAAGTAAATCCTTTTAGTGATTCTAGTCATCTCATTTATAGGAGTTCTTCCTGATGTAGTTTTATCTTTAGTTGAAAGAAATGTTACCTTAAAATATTATCATTATTTTTACAAGTATTGCTTTCTATATTTACAAAGATAATTCCCTCTTTTAGTTAATTTCATTTTGAAAATATGGAAGCCTCTTCTTCATTAGCCTGTTACTTATGGGTCACTTTTTTCTCGAGTGTTCTTCACAGGATTTTGTTTGTATTACTGTTGGGAAGACAGTGCTGTGCTTGCAGTTTAAACTGTCCAATTCTGCTTCTATGTAACTGATTCCTTCTTTAGGGCAACATTATATTTAAACAGTGATGGGTAAGTAACATCATAAAGAATGTTACTTGGAGGTGTGAGAAATGTCAATTAAGGCCTCTTCTGTATAAAATGAATAGAGTGAAGAGGTAACATATGTTTCGAGAATAAAAAGAATGTAAGAAATTTATAAGAATAACATAAAAATGTTATTCTTGACTGGATTTTTATAACCTTGAATATTTCTGCGTTTAACAAAAGGTGTACTATTGCAAGGTAGATCTGAAGCCTTTGAGTATTACCTAGCTCCCCATTTAAACCAAAATATCCTTGAAAGCACTGTTAAAGCTACTCTAGGTCAGCTCTGTGGGTATAATTCTTCCACTAATTAGCTTCACCTTTGTATCACTTTCTTCATATGTGATCTGTATTGATTGCCAGAGATAATCTCCAATTTCCATGTCCATTTCCAGTTTAGAAATGCCCAATGTTGGGTAAAATACATGAACACTCTTTGGAAAAATATTTCAATGTCTGAATATCTCCTTAAATCTTTCTTTAGTTGTTTCAAGCCTTTCCACTCAAATTGTCTCACTTTTCATCCCCAAGGACACAATGTTATCACCCGTCATATTAATTTTCTCTGTAGGCTCTTGCAATTACTACTTTGTAATTTCCCTGTTGGCATAAACAATTCATTTGTTTATTCGTCATTTTTTCTACCTCTGTTCTTGACCCACTGTTTGTTTTTGTTTCTCTTTTCCGTATATAGGCCAACTCCAGTGATTTTGATTCCTGCCAAAATTAGTTACTTCTGTGAGTTACTTGAATGAAACTCCCTTCATTTATATTATAAAAAGTAATAGCAATTGGAAGGAAAAAAAAAAAGTCATTTCAGAAAGTGCAAAGGATTTTAAAACAAAGAACAGGACAAATGCTTTCAAGATCTAAAAGCTTGGCTTTGCCATGGGCACGGATTCAGGTTAATCACTGAACATTGACTTTAAACATTAAACACCCAGTTTCCACATAATTTCTAACATTTATTTCTGATTAAATATATATTACTTTAATTATTTGAAATAAAATACTCCTCAGTCATAGTCAAAGAAATGGACACTAAATGATGCTAGAGAGGATAGTGATGTGAATGAGGGAAGAACAGCCCTTCAGTTATGAGAGCCGTCAGAGGCATTTACTGACCTCAGTTTTAGTGAGGTGGTTCTTGAATATCAGTTTACGGGTTAAGTAAGAGAGAAACAACAAGAGATTTGTTTTTTATCCTCTGAGCTCCCCTGACTCTGAGGTATACATTGCTATTATAGCAGATTCTGTTAATTCATACTTTTGGTGGCAATTTCTCATAAATTTGACAGAGTAAGGCAAAGCACAGGCATTTAAATCAAGCCCTATTAGAAAATACATAAATGTAAGAAAGATTCCAGTCTTAAGGAATGTTCATATAGAAGCACAAAATGTCACTATAAAAAGTGATCAAGAGGGGCACCTGGGTGGCTCAGATGGTTAAGCATCTGCCTTAGGCTCGGGTCGTGATCCCAGGGTCCTGGGATTGAGCCCGGCATCAGGCTCCTGGCTCAGCGGGAAGCCTGCTTCTCCCTCTGCCTCTCCCCTGCTCGTGCTCTCTCTCTCTGTATCTCTGTGTCTCAAATGAATAAATAAAATCTTAAAAAAAAAAAGTGATCAAGAAATAGCATCAGCAAAATGACAGGGTATGCAGCTCCAAGTGCCTGCCCCGCATCAGAAACATCAAAAATCAAAAACAAAAACCACACCAGAAATGGTCAGAACCAACTTTGTCAGAGCTCTGGAAAATAATCAGAGGTTTATAGCAACCCAAAGGCTGTTGTATCCAGACAAAAGGCCACTTGAAGATGTTAGGAAAACTTTGTGGCATTTTTCACCTGCCTTTGCCCCACACCCTCTCCCTGTCCTGTAAGCTGACTTGTAGTCAGCAGCTTGTGTTCCCACCGTGGGACTGTGAAATCTAAGTCCCTGACTACAAAGGGTGGAGAACAACCCTCATTTGCAAATTATCAGCTGGGGTCAATTCAAGTCCAAAAGCAGGAAAAAGTCAACGCCCTAGCTCGAAGGCATTCGATCGGGAGAAATACGCCCTGCCTGGGAAGAGGGTTCTTTTGGTTCAAGTCAGGCTTTCAACTCCACATTAGGGAAGACAGGCTGCTTTACTTACTATATGATTTAAATGTTAAGCTCATCCAAAGTCACCCTCACAGCAATACCCAGAAAAATGCTTGATAAATATCTGGAGAAACTATGGACCAGCCAAGTTGACACATAAAATTAACCATCACAATGCTCACAGACAAATACAAGAAGCTTAATGAACCCTATAGGATAAATCCAAAAAGAAATATGCTAAGACACATTACAACCAAACTGTTGAGAATCTAAGACAAAGAGAGATCTTCAAAGCAGCGGCGAAGGCTACCTACTCATCACATACGAGTGATCTTCAATAATATTATAAGCAGATTTTTCAGAGAAACCTTGGAGGCCAGAACATAGTAGGAGGATATATTTAAAGAGATAAAATTTAAAAATACATATTGAGTGAGAATTCTATATCCAACAAAACTGTTGTTCAAAGGTGAAAGGGAAATGAAGACATTCCCAAATGGACAAAGCTGAGGCAGTTCATTACCGTTAGATCTGCCCTATAAGAAATACTAGTGGGAGTCTTTCCTGTTGAAACCAAAGGTCACTATACAGTAAATCAAAGCCATACAGAAATATGAAATTCTCTAGTTAAAGTAAATATGTAGACAAACATAAAAACCTACATCATTGTAATTTTGGTATGAAACTCCACTCTTTTATTATTTTGTGGGATTTAAAACACAAAAATATAAACTATAATTATAAATCTATGTTTATGAATACACTGTGTATACAGATATAATTTATATCATCAATAACATTAAGTGGAGGGGGTGGAGTTTTAAGGAGTAGTCATTTTTAATGCATTTCTGTATGCATCTGAAGTTTATTTTACATTTAAAATAAATTGTTATAACTTTTGGATGTTTTATGTAAGCCCCAGGGTAACCACAAAGAAAATATCTATGCAACGTACATAAAAGAAAATAATAAAGGAATCAAACCATATCACTACAGAAAAATATATAACTAAATGTAATGGAAGACAGTAAGGAAGTAAATTAATAGGCAAAAAAGTTATAAGATAAACAGATAATAGAAAACAAAATGGTAATAGTAAATTTTTTTCCCTCTCAGTAATTACTTCAAATATAATGCATTTAACTCCTCAATCAAAAGACAGAGATTGGAAGAATGGATAGAAAAAAACCAGGATCCAACCATGTACTGTGTACAAGAGACTAACGTTAGATCTAGACATACAATTAGGCTGAATGTCAAACATGGAAAATTACATTCTATGCAAATAGTTACCAAAGAACAGAAGCAGTAGCTATACTAATATCAGAGAAGATTTTAAGTAAAAACAGTTCTAAGAAACAGAGGAGTAAATTATATAATGTAGAAGTGTAAACATCAGGGGCACCTGGGTGCATCAGTACGTTAAGTGTCTGCCTTCGGCTCAGGTCATGATCTCAGGGTCCTGGGATCGAGCCCCGCATCGGGCTCCCTGCTCGGCGGGAAGCCTGCTTCTCCCTCTCCCTCTGCCCTTCCCCACTGCTTGTGTTCTCTCTCACTTGCTCTGCTCTCTCTCTCAAATAAATAAATAAAATATTTTTTTAAAAAAAGGAAGTGTCAACATCAGAGCTCCTAAAGATGTGAAGCAAATTTTTTTTTTTAATATTTTATTTATTTATTTGACAGAGCGAGAGAGACAGCAAGAGCAGGAACACAAGCAGGGGGAACGGGAGAGGGAGAAGCAGGCTTCCCGCCAAGCAGGGAGCCCCATGCAGAGCTCGATCCCAAGACCCAGGGATCATGACCTGAGCTGAAGGCAGACGCTTAACGACTGAGCCACCCAGACGCCCCAGTGAAGCAAATGTTGACAGAATTTTACCATGGGAAACTTCAATAGCCCACTTTCAATAATGGACAGAACAAGCCAATAGCAGATCAGTAGGGAAATAGAGGACTTGAATGACACTCCTGGTCAATGAAACCCAACAGAGGTATACAGAACACTGAACAAAAGCAGAATATATATTTTTTTAAAGCACATATGGAACATTTTCCAGGATAAGTTAAGTTGAAAAGCAAACTAATAAATTTAGAAAATAGAAAGCACACAAAGTTCCTGTTGCAACCACAGTGGAATGAAAATGAAAATCAAGAGCAGAAGGAAAACTGGACACCATCTTAAACAACCTGTAGGTCAAAGAGGAAAAACCAAGGGAAGTAGGAAACTATTGTGAGCTAAATTTATGCCAAAATTTATGGGATTCAGTGAAAGCAATGCTAGAAGGGTCATTTATAGCTGTAAATGCTTACATTAAAAAAAAAAAAAAAGTCTCTCAAACTGACAACCCAAATTTACAACTTAATGAACTATCAATAAAAGAACAAACTAAATTGAAATCCACAAGAAGAAAATTATAACAATTAGAACAGAGGTAAACAAAATTAAGAATTTTTAAAAGCAGAGAAAATCTACAAAACCAAGAGTAGGTTCTTGGAAAAGATCAACAAATTTGACAAACCATTAGGTATATTGATTAAGAAAAAAAGAGAGGAGACTCAAATAGCTAACGTTAGAAATGAAGAGGGGGACATTGCTACCAACTTTATAGAAATAAAAAGAATTATGACATTATGTTTACATCAAAAATTGGATCACCTAGAAGAAATTAAAATCCTAGAAACACACAATTTACTAATTGAATTATGAATAAAAGTAAATAACAAATTTATAACTAGAAAGGAAATTTAATCAATGATCAAAACCCTCTCAAAAAAGGAAACCTCAGGACTGGTGAATTAAAAATATATATATATTTAAAGAAGAATTAACACCAATCTTTTTCAAACTCTTCCAAAAATTACATAGGCGGGAATATTTCTGAACTCTAAGATGTCAGAGCCATGGTTAAACATTTTTGTTTTCTGATCCTTATATCATCTGTAATAGTTGCAAGCAATATAAACATATTCCAGATATTTTATGCACAGTATAAATTTATTAAGTGACCATAGGATAAAAGCAACTAATATTTATTTGGTACCTAATGTATGCCAATGAAACCCTACAAGACGGGAATTACCATCCTTGCTTTACTAATGAGAAAGTGAAAGATGGAAAGATTAAATAATGTGCAAAAAAATCACATACATACACAAATGATAGGTGGTAAGTATTTAAATCAGGCTCCTCTAGTCCTAAACCTCTGCTCTTTGGCCAATGATTCTCAAACTTGAAGCTTGGTCAGAATCCTTTGGAGGACATGAGAATTTACTGGTTGCTTTTCTCTCACTCCTTCCCCCTCACCCCCAACTCCCAGAGTTACCGATTCAGTGGGTGTGAAGTCAGACTGAGAGGTTGCATTTCCATCAAGTTCCTAGGTGATGCTGATGCTGCCAGTCTAAGGAAGCTTGAGAACCTTTGCTCTTGAGAAGTATCCTAGGAGAGCCAGCCAGACTCAGGGCTTATGAAGCTGCTTCGGTGACCCAAATCACAAGTAGAACCCCGTGGGGACTTCAGTAACCACCACCAGTCCCACCACCACATCAAGGGCTGGAATAAGCATGTGCTTCACACACACCTGCTGCTCCTTTGCACCCTCCCAACATCCTCCTAACGTGCCACTTTTCCTGAAACAGCACTGCCTGGACAGAACATTTTTGTGTTGTGTGGTTCCCGCCTCTTTGCATCTCACAATCCCGATTCATAGTCCAAGATGGGTTCATGAGATTGGGTGGAATTTGGGGTCACATTCCCTTGTCCTTGTTCAAAAAAAGTTGCTCAAAGTTTATCTCTGTCACTTTCAGAATCTTTAGCCGATTGTGGGTTGATGGGCTGTTTTGCTGAACAAGGTTTATAAGGCATGGGTTTCAGACATTAAGCTTACAAAAGAATGACAGACATCCACTACAATTCTCTTACCTACTAAGTGGCAAACAGAATATAATTTTAATCATTTTAAAAATCTTCATAGTTGGGGCACCTGGGTGGCTCAGTCATTACGCATCTGCCTTCGGCTCAGGTCATGATCCCAGGGTCCTGGGATAGAGCCCAGCATCCGGCTCCCCACTCAGCAGGAAGCCTGCTTCTCCCTCTCCCTCTGCTTGCTGCTCCCCCTGCTTGTGCTCACTCTATCTGTATGTCAAATAAATAAATAAAATATTTTAAAATAAAAAAATTAAAAAATAAATAAAAAATAAATAAAAATCTGCGTAGAGCAAAAATGGCGTGCCAAAACCATAAGGCACTGTAAATACAATGTTCATAGGAAATGACCTGGCCTTTGTTATCCCTACTCCTGGGAAAAGTAAGGAATGTGGTTATATGATTCAAAGTCACATGTGTAGCAAGATTTGAGCAGAGACCAGACTTTGAGTTCTAATCACCATAAATTCTAGTTTCCCTGAAGTTGCTTTTCTCACTGTGTGCCTGCTTACTTTTTGTAGTGGAGGCACTTATATTAACTCTATTTCAATCATTTCTGGAAACCAATATCTACTCTCAAACATTTCAGAAAGAATGACTCTGTATAGCTGTGTAGTATTTATGATTATCTGATTACATGGAACAGAATCCAACTCTGCCTAACATAAGGGAACACTTTATTGGAAGGAAATGGAAAGTTGATGAAATCCAATCCAGGCTTACAGAAAACAGGAACCGGGAGAATCCTAAAGTAAAGTCTTTTAGGGGTACCATTGTCAGAATCAAATTTTCTGACTACTGTTTTTGGAGGTACAGTATTTTCACCTTGCTAAGATTCAGGCCCCTAGACAGGACAGAACCAGCCCTGGTTCAGGCATCAGACCTGGGAGACAGAGGGGTGTTTCTCAAGGCAGATCTGAATGCTGTTACCCAAACAGGATGCATGGTAGGCTGGGAAAACATAAAGTTTGCTCTTTCCCTAACCCTCTGTTCTGGATTACTGGATATAATGAATGTCCTCAATCAGACAGAAGATCAATATATTAAACTTAAAAATATTCCTGCGTGATAGCTATCTGCTCATCAGTTTCTCTCTTATGTTTGCTTTCTCTGGAAAGACATGTTCTCATGAATAAAGTATTTCAAAAACTAATATGTTTATAACACATTTGCTACAATTCTAAAGTTCTTTAGAAGAAAAAGAATGAATAAAATTCCAGTTTCTATATTCATAGTGTATTTATCATTATTTTATGAGTAGTTTATCCTTTACCTTTAGCTTCTAATTTTTTTTTTGCCTCTTTTTTCACTAATAGAATTGTATTACTTTGTTTTGAACTAACCTTTTATGGCAGTAATTAAACACTTTCATTCTAATTAGACAATAAAATGGTGCACATAAAAATTGTTAGGCAAAATATTTAACCCAATAACAAAAATGTTTAACAAAATTATATCCCATTATAGCCCTATTCTAAAACCTGAAAGTACCTATCACTGATAATGTAGTTATTATTTTGGGATTCAAAAGGAAATTTTTCTAGAGGGTATATCTTTATTCGTTAATATTCCTATTTTATACATCCCTGAATCCAAAATAGCAGAAAAAACTATTAAAATTTTAATTGCTTTAAAGCAATGCTTCCATATGAGATACTCACTCCTCTTAATGATTTATGTTTTAAAGCCACCACGGAATCTGTCAGGGGTACAGGGACTCAGCAAGTGGCGTGCTGAGCTGCATACGGACCAAATGGTACATTTCCTAGTATTTATTTTTAAATATTTAACATAATATGTTTATTTTCCAGGTGATTTGTAATAGGCCATCAATTAGGAGTTGTTTATTCACTATTATTTAAGCTCAAATAAGAATAAACTAGATGAAATACTTGGTGCATGGTGTATTAAAAAAAAAAAAAAAAACCTGAGAAAAAACAAAACACCTTGACCATTTATTATTCACATAACATTTGAAATCATCTGTATGGAGAATTTTTTTCAAATATAATGTACTCACTTGACATTTTTCACTAATGTTAAAGTTTTCTTATGGCTAAGAAAACACCGAAGTACTAATATACCAATGAAGTCTAAGCTTAGAACCCTCACATCTTAGAAACAAAGATTTCTTTAAAGTAAATATTTAGGGGCACCTGGGTGGCTCAGTCATTAAATGTCTGCCTTTGGCTCAGGTCATGATCCCAGTGTCCTGGGATCGAGCTCCGCATTGGGGTCCCTGCTCGGCGGGAAGCCTGCTTCTACCTCTCCCACTCCCCCTGCTTGTGTTCCCTCTCTCGCTGTGTCTCTCTCTGTCAAATAAATAAACTCTTTAAAAAAAATAAATATTTACCATAACATTTGTCTGTATAACTTTGCCTTGACTAAGTTGGACTTAGAGAGAAAATTAGAGGAACTTCAACTGCAGGCACTGATTGAACAATAAAAGATGTCCCCAAGGAGTGCAGTTTAGATAATGGTGTCGAATCAGGAAAGAGAAACCTACCTCTATTGATATGGGGTGGTATCTTCAGCCAAAGGGTTCTCTCTAGGGAGAGGATTTACAGGAGTCTAGTATGGAGGTTGTTCTGAGCTCAGCAGCGTCTTGGTAGAAGAACTCACGGGTGCATATGTCTGTGTGTCTGCTTGCATGTGTTTGAGAGGGTCAACAGAGATTGACACCTCAGTTAAAACAGAATCCCAGCCTGTATCCCAAGGGGAGGGACAAATGTGAACCCCTCAAAAGCAAGAGAATAGGTCATCCTGCTCATCCTGCTCCTCGGTCTTGGAAAGTCTATTTTGAGGTCAGGAGCCAGAGCTGAAGCTCAGTCCCGACAACATGGACATTAAAAATTACCTTATAAAAGTTTTAGGAGCTCACCTTGCCTATTTCTGACTTAGGGCAATAGAGTAATTCCCAAATTTCAAATTCCAGACAAGATCTTACAACATAGTGCTATTTATTTTCTCAATGACTCAGAATATAGTTTGTCATGAACCCATATAGATGGAGATTCCTGCAGCTAGAAAGTATGGGGTCAGAAAGGGCTGATAAAATACAGGGAGTAAATTGATGTACTCTATTAGCTATGCATTAGATTCGGAGATTTATAGGAAAAAGTGAAAGCAACAATTGCATATGCCTTCTCACCAAATCCATTATCTCCCCAAGATTATTCTCCTCCCATTGCACATGATTAATGGTTACACCACGTAGTAACTCATCTAAGTTGGAGACCTGGATGACCTAGTGGACTTCCATTTCTTCTGATTCTTCAAATCCAGCTGACCCCTAAATCTTGTGAACTCTACTCCCTTCAGACCTCAAAAATTTGTCTGCTCTTTTTTTTTTTTTTTCCATTTCTTTGTCAAAAAGTCAGCCCAAGCTGTCATTGGAGGGTCATCTCTGCACTCAAGGATATGAGTCTCACCTGTGTCTGATATAATAGCATTTAGATGAGACTTTGGGCTTTAGAGTTGATGCTGGAATAAGTTACGATGTTTGGGATGGAATGAATGTATTTGCATGTGAGAAGGACATGAATTGGGGTGAGCAGGGGTGGAACCCTATAGATTGAATTGTGTCCCTCGCAAAATTCATATGTCCAAGCCCAACCCCCATTCGACTGTATTTGGAAATAGGGCTTATCAGGAAGTAACTAAGGTTAAATGAGGTCATAAGGGTGAAACTGATTTAATAGTATTAGCGTCCTTGTAAGAAGGGGCACCAAGAGCTTGCTCTGTGCACAGTGAGAAGGCAGCCACCTGAAAGCCAATAGGCAAGGCCTCAGAGAGAACCCTTGTCTTAGATTCCCAGCCTCCAGAACCATGAGAAAGCACCAGTTTTCTACTGAAGCTGTCCAGCCTCTGGTATTTTGTTATGTCGGCCTGACCTGATTAATACAGATATTGGAGGACATCCATTTCCTATGTTCCTGTCCTTACCTATTACCATAGTCCTGCATTAATAATATTCTTCAACATATTACATTGCTCACAGATCTTCAAATGAGGTGTTCTGTTTTGTTTTGACAACTTTGTGTTTTCACACTACTCTTTTCCTTCTGGAATTAGTCTTTTTTACTTTGCTTTCCTAATAAATGTTAGTCCATTAAGACTAAGCTAGAGATTCTTTCCCCAGAATAAAGCCAGTTGGCACTGAGTAATGTACGGAATTGTCGAATCACTATATTGTACACTTGAAACTAATGTAACACAGTATGTTAACTACACTGGAATTAAAATTAAAGAATACAAATTAAAAAAAAAGAATAAAGCCAGCTGACTACTCTTCCCTTGTATGTAGTAACTGAATCTACTGAGCACTTAAAAATGGGATTCTTTATTTACAGGCTTCTAGAGTGTGGGCTAGTTGGTGCGTTGTGCTTTGGAATTGAACAGACCTATGTTCTCATTCTAACTCCATAACTGATTATCCCTCTAAGTTCAATTCCTACTATTGTCCATGGTTAGATTTATTATCCATGCATTTGCTTTACCTCCACACCCCACTTCATCTCATTCTCAATAAACAAATAAACAAGAAAAGAGACAGGCAGAGCTGTTCCAGTAAACTGACCAAGAGCGGAGCAAACCAGGAAGTGGGCTTCCTCTGTGAGGGTGAGGGCTTAACACCCTTCCAGGTAGGATGCAGATCAAGGAGGCATAGCGTTTCCCCTTAACTCATCACCCTGGAGAAGGAACATTTCTTCTGCAAGAGGGAGACTGGTGGGATAGCCCAGGGTTCTAAACACAGCTGTAACCTCAGGCCTTTAACACAGAGCAAAAAGAGTAAGTGCTCGGGAGCCTGGGTGGCTCAGTTGGTTAAGCGACTGCTTTCGGCTCAGGTCATGATCCTGGAGTCCCGGGATCGAGTCCCGCATCGGGCTCCCTGCTCGGCGGGGAGTCTGCTTCTGCCTCTGAGCCTCCCCCCTCTCATGCTCTCTATCTCTCATTCCCTCTCTCTTAAATAAATAAAATAAAATCTTTAAAAAAAAAAAAGAGTAAGTGCGCACAGCCACAGGTAGCTTATGGACACAGCTAAAACCCAACCAACCCCCTTCCACCTCAATCATGTGCTGGTCAGACGGAAAGGGACAAAGCAAATGAATCATCCCAGGCTGGCTGCAACCCTGAGGCCTGGGGAAGGCATATGGCATCCACACGGACACCTTTGAGATCAAATGTAAGAAGACCTCGGGAAATTCTGCTTGAATCCCCGTCTTCCTCTGTGAGATCAGAAATGTGTTTCTTTTTTTTTTTTTAAGATTTTTTATTTATTTATTTGAGACAGAGAGAATGAGAGAGACAGAGAGCAAGAGAGGGAGGAGGGTCAGAGGAGAAGCAGACTCCCTGCTGAGCAGGGAGCCCGATGCGGGACTCGATCCAGGGACTCCAGGATCATGACCTGAGCCGAAGGCAGTCGCTTAACCAACTGAGCCACTCAGGCGCCCCAGAAATGTGTTTCTAAGACCTGGAGGGTAGGCCCCACAGAAATGCAAAACTATCCCCTCAGGCGGCCACTCACACCTTGTCTTGGAAGCAGTGGAATTCAACAGATTTGTCTCAATGGCGTGTTTTCACAGCAAGCATTTCTGGGGGAAAGTTTTCCCCCAGATTTCTACCGTGTGTGCGTAGATGTGTCCTTGAAGGGCTAGTTTCAAGGATGTCTTGCATCCTTCCTCCCTGGCATGGGGCCCTTTTAAGGACAAAAATGTTGGGTTTCATGATCTGAGACTCTTATTCTTTGGGCAAAAAGACTGTAACAGGCTCGGCTTCAAGGTTAAATATTTAATGAAAAAAAAATGTATCTGCTTTTAAGGGTGATAGAGCATTTTATCCATGAAGTTCGCAGGGCAGGAAGTAGGTGACATGCATCTGGATTTGTGTCAGGTAATTAGTGGTCCACTCTGGGTGGACTGTAGGCATAGGCTGTTCCTCGATACATAGGGATTTTTGAGAGTTTATTCAGACGTGCTTTCCCAGGCTTTCCCTTCCCCATTTCAATTTGTATCTCCAGGTCTTGCGATATATATTCATTTATTAAATGACGAAGTCACTGTTATACATTTCAGAGTGCAAAGAAGCCATTTTCGCATAAACAATCTTCTGCTAAAAAAAAACTTCAAAGTTTATTTGATGTGACAGATAAGACAAGCTGCCCACACACCGCATCCCTCCCACAGCACCATCGTCTTTACCTTATAAGAAACATGCACGGAGAGGGGCCTGGGTGGCTCAGTCAGTTAAGCGTCTGACTTCGGCTCAGGTCATGACCCCAGGGTCCTGTGATCGAGCCCCACATTGGGCTCCCTGCTCAGCGGAGAGCCTGCTTTCTCCCCCTCCCTCTGCCTGCCGCTCTGCCTACTTGTGCTCTCTCTATCTCTCTGTCAAATAAATGGATAAAAAAAAAAAATCTTAAAAAAAAAAAAAAGAAACACGCATGGAAACCAGGATTAGCTTAAACCAGCCCCGCTGCCAGGGAGTTCTTCAGGCCTGCAGGTAACCTGCCCTGGTCCATCGGTCTTAAGGAGAAGTTTACTGAGGAGGTTCTAGGAGAGATTTTCTTCCTTAATAAAGACCTACTCTAAAACATGCCGCTCTTTGTCCTGGGTGTCTGTGTGTGCTGGGAACTGCCAAAGCTCTGTGTCCATGAGGAAGTAGGGGGATGGGGAGCACTTGGCTCGTGAGTTCATCATCCCTGGGAGGCCCCACTTCTGGATTTCGGGATATGTGAGTCTAGGAACGCCTCTCATCGCCCTTTTGGAACTGGGGCTTCTGGCCCTTATATGATGCGGACTTGTTTTTTGTGAGAAACAAGAGGAAATCAGGCATGAATGGGTAACTCACTTTCTTTGCACATTTGTCTAATTTCACTGATAATGCTTAGGTTGAGACACTGTCTCAGTGAACAGAGAGAAGGCACTCCACTATAAACTTCTTGGTCAGAGCTTCATATTACAGTCACACCCACATAATCTTGTAAAAGATCACATGCAATGCTTTGCTAATTAATGTTAAGAGTAGTAATAGGTCAAATTGTTCATGTGAGTGTGTGTGTGTGTGTGTAAATCAAAGGGGGCAGAAATATTTATTTTCACAAGAGGAATGACTGTAAGTAAAAAGGGGACATTGTGCAGAAAAATAATGCTTAGCATACAGGAGAAAATGTCTTTCGACCCCAGGGATGAACAGAAGCCATTCACAGAAACATTTATATAGCAAAGCTTCACATGGAAGTTTAAGATTTTTAAAGTAGCTTTTGTTGTAAAATGATTCTTGATACCTGAGATATTACTTCATTCTCCAGAGACTAATCATTTTCTTTCATTAACTCTTTCAACTTGAAATATTTGTTTTATTTTAATTCTTTCTGCTCCTTGAATGTTTTAAAATATTTTATCATTTTTTCTTTCCATCAAATGCAATGATTCCCTTCATATTTAGGATCTGTTCTTTTGAAAACTTTCTCTCTTTTTTTTTCTTTTTCTTTTTTTCCCCTTCTTCTCTGAGTTACATGTCAGAGACACAACGATACCTACCTGCAAAACTCCAGCGTGAGATTTTCATATATGGGCATGAGAGAGTTCTTCGATACCCCTTTTTCCATTTGCTGTTTGTATTGCTCAGTGTAGGAGAGAGGGTCACATTCCACTCTGCTTTCTGGCCTTCTTTGAAAATTATTTAAAATGGAAATGATAGGATTTTCAGATTCTGATTCAATGCAGTTGTAATAGCAATACAAGGAAAATGATTTTTCTTCTTTCCAGTGATTTCTGCATGATGTGTTATGTTTTCAAAAATTATGAAATATTCTTATCAAATCCATCTTTGATTTTTGAGAATCACTTAAGATCAGTTTGTCTGTGACTAAGTGTGGAATGCCCCACCAAGGCATTTTTGTTCCTGTTGCTTTTTGAAACTTTATTATATTTAATCCAAATATCAACTGATAAAATAATTTGCCTATATTTTATAAGTTTTATTAACTCTCATTCACTTCCAAATGTCATTCCATAAGTGATTTCATTCATTTTACAACATCTCGTGATTTAAATATTATTAAATATACCATTACTGTCCTTTGATTCTCAAACCCACACATCAGCAGTTAATTTTACGTTGTTTTGAATTGTTTTTCTATTATTAATACCTATCAGTCTTTTCTTTCCCCCCTCGATCACTTGAGAGAACACACCAGTTATGTCTAGACTCAAATGTTCAGGCAGAAATTCGACCACACAAAACTTGACAAGCTCCCTCTCACTTCTTTCCCGAGCTGTGGGTGTTTTGACATGCTCTCTCAAGAATTTACACACACATTTTTGCTTATTTGTTTCTTGAGACTCATTTTGTATTAAGAGATCACAGGTACGTGTGCATAGTAAACATGCTTTGTGTGTGTGTGTGTGTGTGTGTGTGTGTGTGTTCACGTTACCCAGCTACACAACTGGGAAGGGTCTGTGATGAAGAACCGAAAATGCTGGCCCCAGAGCCAAGTTTTTTCTCCTTGGATGATCTGCCTGACATGTGAGTACAACGACAGACTACAAAGTCAAAACCAGATGGCAAGAAAAGCAGACATTCAAAGTTCTTCCAGAAACCAATGGAAGAGAAAAGCATCCTAATAGTAAATGAGCTGAAGTTATAAGCAGAATCTTTATGGAAGTGATCAGAATATCTGCTACATAATGCCAGGTGCCCCTCCTTATACATGCAGCATGCACAGTGGGGCCCACGTATTTCCAAGCCGGGCTGGGAACACTGGCTAGGATGATAGGAGAGGGGCCAAATGTACCAGGGAAGCTGTGCCCTCTCCACTGTGGGTGAGGGGTGTTCACTGGGCACTTGTGATCAGAACGCAGTGTTTAAAAGTACAAGGATCTGGGCGCCTGGGTGGCTCAGTCATTAAGTGTCTGCCTTCGGCTCAGGTCATGATCCCAAGGTCCTGGGATCGAGTCCCACATCGGGCTCCCTGCTCAGCAGGAAGCCTGCTTCTCCCTCTCCCACTCCCCCTGCTTGTGTTCCTGCTCTCCCTTTGTCTCTCTCTGTCAAATAAATAAATAAAAATCTTAAAAAATAAAATAAATAAAATAAATAAAAAAAATAAAAGTACAAGGATCTGGGACACCTGGGTGTCTCAGTCATGAAGCGTCCGCCTTCGGCTCAGGTCATGATCCCAGGGTCCTGGGATCGAGCCCCGCATCGGGCTCCCTGCTCGCTGGGGAGCCAGCTTCTCCCTCTGCCACTCCCCCTGCTCATACTCTCTCTCTCTCTGACAAATAAATAAAATATTTAAAAAAATAAAAGTAGAAGTATTTATTTTACAGAAATGCAAATGAAGACACAGCCACTTAAATAAATGTATTTGCAGGATTGTCTATAAGAGAAAATGATAGATGAGTAACTAAGATGCACCATTCCAGAAAGAAGGAAAGTAGAGTGAGCCCATATGAGGGAATATTATGCAACTCTCATCAGAATGAGAGAGAACTATAGGTATGATCTTAGAAACACCATGATACATTGTTGAACAGCAGTAGTGATAAAAAGATACAAAACTTCTCTTCCTCTCTCTTCTCTCTACCTTTCTCTCTCTTTGTTGTTCTGTGTAAACACACACACAAATAGCACATACACATATTTATGATCTCAGTGTAAAAAACAGCTCCAAGAAACAAACAAACAAAAAACATGCGTAAATGCTTTAGAAGGCCTTAAGGTGGTCAAAAATACAAACTGCCAGTTAAAAGATAACTAAGTCAAAAAAAAAAAAAAAAAAAAGATAACTAAGTCATATGGATGTCACGTACAGCATGGAGACTATAGTTAACAGAAACAACCGTATGTTTGAAAGTTGCTAAGAGGGATGCCTGGGTGGCTCAGTTGGTTAAGCGTCTGCCTTCGGCCCAGGGTCCTGGGATGGAGTCCCTCATCCGGCTCCTTGCTCAGCCGGGAGCCTGCTTCTCCCTCTGCATCAGA